>NC_064874.1:45989402-45994402 GCF_943734745.1 Anopheles darlingi
GGCCGGGAGGGGGCCGTGAGTGTGGAGCGGGGTGGTTTGGCTTGAGAATTTCATAAATTGTTGCGCTTTTGCGCTGATGCACCAGGCAGCGGATGTGACACTGCAGCAACCACCAACCGGTCTGCGGTCTGCCTAATGGCTGACGCCTGCGTTGACGCGATCGTGATGTTCCCCATTTCCATTGCACAGGTTGCTGTGTCGTGTCGAGTATCTAACGGCAACCGGCTGCTGGTTGGGACTTCACCACCACCTTCACCACCACCACTGCGAGCGACAGACAATGGTTTCGTCGTCGTCGTCGTCGTCGTCGGTCGTAATGGTGTTCCCCGAGTTAATGGCGTTCGCTGAGCCGGAACTCCACCCCGCTCCGGAACAACGCACAAGGATCAGACTGTTGGCAAATCTAGGATTGCTGCTGCTGCTGCTGCTGCCTTCGATGCAGTCCGGCTTCGGCACCGGCACCGGCACACGTGTGCACCGATTTATCCTGAACGGCACATTGGCCTCACACGCGCCCTGGGAGCCGGCAGCCAGCATTGATTGAAAATTATTTTAATTGGACTTATTGAAGTGTTAAATTTATTTTCTATCGATGTGACAACAGCTGCGTGCGGATGCTACATGCCGTTTTCCGGTGAGCACGAGACATGTTACCAACCAGCCAGCCAGCCAGCCGGTCAGCCAGCCGGTCAGCCAGCCAGTCCGTTCGTCGAAAAACTTCGCATCGGATCTCGATTTTCGGAGCGAGAGGGTGGGGCCCAGAGATGTCGAGAGGTGGCGGAATGGTGGCGAACCGGGATTTGCAGCATTCGTCGAGCAGACGAGATGTGGACGAAAAACCTGCCGTCACCACGTTCTGCTCGAGCTCGAGCGCTTCCGGTTGCGAGCCGCTTGCGAGATGAATGCTTTTTCGGCAACGAGAAGTCCGGACACACATTGCGCCCTTTTTGGGAGGGGACGGAAGGAGGGACGGAAGCTACGGAGTAACATGCCAGCCAGTATAGTATCCGGTACCGGTGCCGTGCACCAATGGTAACACTTCCCGTCGTCGTGCCGGAATGCCGGAAAGGAAAGTGAAGTGATTTTCAATTATTTTAATTTTAATTGAATCCTAAATGACCAACGTTGTCACTCTCTCTCTCTCTCTCTCTCGGTCTCTCGGTGTCTGCTCGATGAAATATCTCGACTCGATACACATTTTTGGCTAAAACCAGCATCGAACATCGAGCAGCCCTGCAACGGACTTCTAATTGGAGGACGTACTCCGAGAGGGCAGACAGGATGCAGGGATGGATGTGCGTGATGGTTGTGTGCAATCGAAGCGTGAAAATCATTGTTGTTGATCCCTGCTTTCGATTGATTACTTGCATTGAATTCCGTTACCTGCCGCCGGCTGCCAGATCGATGAAGTGACACCACCGTATCCTGTGCCAGCATCATTGTTGTATTTGTAAATCAATACAGCAATTGAGCGTCCATGATCTGTCTGTTAAAACGCTGGAGCTGGAAAAGGTAAATAAGTTGACTTAAATGAAGTTTATATTTACGAGAATCGGATTTATCATGACGCAACGGTTTATGGGTTGCGATCAATTTCATTTGTTGCATTGCTAGGAGCGTCCACTGTGTCAATCATCAGGGCACAGAGTTACGATAACATTTCTCTTAACTTCTCAGAAATAAATGTATACTTTCTACAAGCCTACATTTCGCAGAAAATGTGATAATACACACAATTCTAATTGAAAGCAAACTGAACACCAGAATAATGGTATTCAGTTTGTTTCCACTTTCCAGGAAAAGCCTACGACTACTTCAGAAATAATATTTTTTGTTGGATAACAACACAAACCATTCTCAATATTGTATTTTAATTCGATGTCATGTGCTACGAAGCGGTGTAAGCCTTTAAACATAATTAAATTCATATTATCAGGTTCTTAACATCGCACCTTGTGGAGAAGAGTCATTTGTAAATAGAAGCTATCAAACAATAAAAAGATTATATAATCAGGTGCATACTTGGTTACATTTTTATTGTTTTTGTGGAACAATTAGCCAATTTACGATAACGAAACAAAACATAACATAATGTTTGCTAGAATTTAAGCATTTTTTTTAGAATCTCTTTATTATTTTTTTATTTCCTGCTTCGAATTCATATACCTTGATTTTTATTCCTTTAAAGCTACAGAGCACTGCGTGAACACCAAATGGCTAGTATCTTTAAAACATTGTCGGTTTTAATATCTAGTTAAAAATAATCAGTTTTGTTTTTCTTCTACATAACGACATTGATTATATGAAAATTCATTTAGTTATCAAGAGTCGAATCACCGATAGTTTTAACACCGAACAGTTTTTAACTATAATTTAATTGTTAAACATAATTTTAAACGAGTAACTACTCCTATTCTTTGTAAAACTTTACAGAGAAGCTGTCAATGATGAGTTCAATGGCTATCAGATCCGACAGTTTATACTCCAGAAAAGATTTGATTGAAAAAGGATTTATCAACGTTATGTTTCTTCTTTTCAATTTCTCAAAATTGAGGTCTATAGGCATGGAAACGGATTTGAGATTAAAGTTAAAGAACTTCTCCAGTCATTTGTAGCGAATAAATGTATGCTCTTGAGTTCATGCTGATGACATGCTAAAAATTTTAGCTACAACGGTTGCCAAAAAGATTGCAAAAGACTCATCACAGTTGAACGGCTCGATGCACCGCATTCGATACGAAACCCAACAATTCCGAACATCGGCCCACGTGCAGATAAGTGTCTACTCCATTCACTCATCACTCACAACCCACGCCCGAAACCGGAACCGAATTTCGAAACTAAATAAAATGCAGACGAAAAGAAGTAGGTATTCACCGATGCCGATCCTGCTGCTGCGCTTATCTGTGTCGAAATGTGTCGCCTAAACCCCATTCAATTACCACCTCACACCACTACTACTACTAGTGCGGTATCCAGCACCACCGTGCGCCTTCTTCCGGTACCGGCCCCATTATAGGACCGTCTTCCTCGGTTTTATCCACGATCCACGGCATGGTCCAGGGGCACTTTAAGGGGCGGGCAAATGGCGGTGAAACTTTTCCCTCGAGAGAGAGAGAGAGAACCTGGTAGAGGGATGGTGGTCGGTCGGTGAGGCGCTAAGTAAAAGCGAGTAAAAGGAATGATGTCGGTTGCAATACACTTCCACGGCGTTCGGTTCAACGCAACGGGCTCCGAATGCAGAATGCATTGAATGGAATATATAAATCTTCCAATTTACAATGCAATTTCGCCCCGTCCGACCATCCATCCGGACCCCGAACTCCGAGCCCAACCGAAGCCATTCCGAGGCGTGCGTTCCGCTTACGCCGAGATAAACTATGCACATTTCGCATTGAAACCCGGTGCGAAGGCCATCGCCTCATCGTCACCGTGGAGGTGCGTGGACCGAGCGGGAACCGAGACGAAACTTTGGCTTTCTTTCGCCTACCAGCCTGCCAGCCAGCCTCCAGGGCACATTGCCAACGCGGACGGAACGGTACGGAACGCCTTTCGTGCGCCACTTTCGAAGGATATAGCTCCCATGCTCACTCATACACACACGCACGCACACGGCGTTGTCGTGCATACATGAATTAGAGACACCGCATTACCACAATTGTATTTTCCGGGCGCGCAATGACGACGGCGGCCGGAACAGTGGAACCGGAAGCGACTGAGAGATGCAACACATTTCCGTTCATCTGCTGTGCGAGTGCTGCTGCTGCTGCTGCTACTGGTGTTGGTGAAGCAGAAAAGGGGGCCTCTCTTCGATCAAGATAATCGGTACGGAATGGCGCGCAATGTCCCGGCAAAACCCGGGACTGGACCGAAGACCGGAACAGGAGGCCTCCGTACTATCGGGCCTGTCAAAAGGAAGGACTTCCTGGGCCCTGGTGTGTGTGTGTGCGCGAACGGTGCAGCAACGGTACAGCTCATTAAACTTTGGTGAAATTCATTTTAACTTCTGCACTTTTACAATGAACCTGCCATCACCACCACCAAGCGAGAGAGAGAGAGAGAGAGCTAAAGGCCCGAAATGTGAAGGTGCGATCGACCGTTAGTCTTGGTTTGGCGCGCGCTCCAAGGTGGCCTCCTTCCACCGAAACCACACCCGGGCCATGGGGAAGCTACCACAATGGCTATGGTGGTTGGTGCAAAGTTTTTGTTTTATTGCACTTCTGGGCACCCGGCTGGGCACACAATGGCGCCCGGGAGCACGGCGGCCAATCGTCGGCCAGTCGTCAGCGTCTTCTCCCGGTCCCGGTCGGTCGGTGGGAACAAGGCCGCAACACGCGCATTAGCGGCCCATTTCTCGGGCTGGGTTAGTGGTGGAGTCGCTGTCTGCCGGTCGTGTCATTAATATCTCCTTTGCCTTTCCGATGATTTATGGCGTACTGCGGACCTGGACGCTGGAATCAAACCATTCCCCCTAACCACCGACACCAGCGTTAGCAGCAGCACAATTGTCACCATCGAGCGAGCGATGCCCGGTTGCAGATAGAGCATACTATTGGCCACACACACACCCATGCGGAGAGGGATAATGCATTTTCCAAACAGAACAGCCCCCGATGGGTTGCCCGAGTGCTGGGGCGCAGAAAAACGGGGAAACCCATTTTCGGGGTTTTTCTTTTTTTGCCCCTCCTCCTTTGGAGATTTTTCCAGTTCTTTTCCATTTCCACGAATTCGATTCCATTCACACCATTGTGTGTACAAAATATACAGGAGGCGCAGTTTTGTGCGGGGAAAAGTTTTGTTCATAAATTTCCCCAATTCTCATGTGCACCGGATCCGTTCGATTAGCAGCTACTGCGTTTGCCGTGTTTGCCCGGTGTGAAGCGAAAGTTTAAATTGTATTTCCGCCTCAAGCTTTCGGTTGGAGAGGAACAGCCGGGGTCGTAGCCAGGAGAAGGAGGTTCAAACATTTTGTTCGTTTCGATGTTCACTGGAATAGGAAA
>NC_064874.1:45999402-46056902 GCF_943734745.1 Anopheles darlingi
TTCCCGATGAAAGATCAACTCAACACTCTCGATCTCGACTTAATCGTCGAAGGAATTGGACTGGACATAATCAACCACTGATACAAATGGAACTCTCCTCTGCACGATAAGCATGAACTTTCCGTTTTTTGACGGCTTGAAAACTTATTTGTTTGAATGTTTTCCAAGACAATAAAAGCATTATGTGCCATGTGCCTTTTCTAATTTTTAAAAGGAGACCTTGACTAATTTATAGGTTGAAGGTAAGTGATAGCCGTGAACGTACAGGGTTGTAGCGAGAAAATGATACACTTTAATTTTGTCATAAAATGGAAACTATGAGATTTTTCATGTATTTTTTATTATTAACACAATGTTCTATTGTGTTAGTTTCAATTTGATTGATTCATTTCAATTCTTTCCCCTTTGTTTTTTATTACAGCCCCCAATTGCTTTAGAAAACTATTGCAAGCCGCAAGGACGATTTCCGTAGAACTTATAAAACATATCAAGTTTTGCGCTCACCATGTCTGAACAGTCAATGCCTTATGCGCAGGTATTGAAGCCTGTTGGAAACAAAAACCTTTTTCTTCTTATATTTTCTACGCAAAAGGAATCAAATGGAGCTTGAGAACTCCAAATAATATTTTTCGTGAAATTTTACGCCTTTATCAATAACAGTGGGAGTTTTCTTTCTTTTAATATGGCGCTCCATACCATCACATATGAGCCATTTTGATATCGCTCGGCACCATTTTTATCGGTTGGAATACTGCGAAAAGATACACTATGCACGCAATCATTTTGCTTGTTCAAAGATGCCTCCAAAGTCTTTTGTTGCCGTCTGAAAAAAATATGTTGTGGGCAGCATGCGTCTTCAGCAGCATCCGAGATCTAGCAAACTTGTCGGCGACGTTTTTGCGAGACAACCCATGAATCCTCTGCTTCTTGAAAGGACTATATCTAAGGTCCTTTTCATTATGTTTTGCATGCAAGTATGACTCATTTTCATGCCATGCGCCATTTTTCTTCCCGATCGTTCCGGATTTGGTTATATACGCTCCTGCACCGCGTTAATTATCGTTAGAGTTCGTACAGTCCATTTTTCCCGGCGCTTTCTATTTGGGTCAACCATATCACTGTATATGAATCGTTTGGGGAGGTTTTGAGGATACAACATTCTGATATGTTCTCTACAAGAATCGATTACAATTTTTGGTTGAAAAAAACTCAAACCTAGCAGTAAAAATACTGCTTCTTCAAACAGTAAACCAAGATCTGAAATATAATTGTCCGAAATACCACATGGGGTCCTGGAATGAGTGTACAACTTCCACGTTGCCACCTTGTAGTACTTTAACATTTCGAAACGCCATTATTGAACCACGAAAGCACTCAAATTAAGTTCAAATCCTTGCACTGGAGGAGTAAAACAAATGTTAAAGTTGCAAGAGGCATCGTCCAGGCCAGGATTGTCTCCTCATTGTTTACTGATAACGTTTCCTCCCAGCACTGCAAGAAAGTTCTAACTAGCTGGGAAGCAATCCAACCTGACCACAGAATAAGTCGTTTGCTGGCTATTAGAATTTAAATATTCAAATGGCCTCCGGACAACGCATGGAAGGCACCGTCAACACACGATCACGATGATAGTCTTGCAAACTGGTCAGGCAAACGAAACAATGCGCTGTTTGTTCACGAGCTGCGCCTTTAACGTGTGCCTTTAAAATGCTGCTCGAGGCTCTGCTGCTGCTGCTGGCCGCCGCAATTGTTTATTATAATTTCCCCACGCATTTCCTTATCAGCCAGCTCGGTACGAAATAAACGGAAAATTAATTTAAACTTTCTAATTATTGCGTCCATTCGCGCTAAGCCCCTGCGATGGCCGCTGGCTAGGCTGGGCTGGGCTGGCGGGCTGGGCTTGAATTTGAGTGGTTTTCATCCGAAACGACTATCGTAATCCTAATTTATGTTCCTTTCCGTACCGTTGTTTCGATGATAATCTGAATTCCACCGGCGCCCAGCGAGAGCTCGAGAGGGCAAGCGAATCCCGGGACCGCTCTCGGGATAATCCTTCCGCCGTCGGCTCTCTAATCGTTGGTAATTATTCATTGTCGATGGAGGACTTTACTTGTGCGCTTCCTTACTTTCCCTGGGCCCTCGGCGTTCTAACGAGCTGGGAAAAATGCCTGCAACCGTCGGCACCGGCGTCGGAATTGTCATTGCGTCGGTACCGTCCTCAGGGCATCTCCACCGCTCCCGGACCGCTGCTCAGTCCTGATTACAGATCCATTTCCAAGCCACCAATCAACCAATGAAGGGGGGTTTTCCGGTGAGAGAGAAGAGATTGACACGCCATTGGCAAGAGGTCTGTTGGTGCAAAACAACAGCTAAACAAAAAAACGTGGGGAAAACTCGAGGAAAAACAAATGAGAAAAAGGGCTACCCCACTTGATCCTAGACAAATAAAATAATCTGAAAGCAAACGGAGCACCGAGCAGCCCATTACCTTCCCCTCCACTGCTCCTTTCCGAATGGAGCATTGTCGGAAGTTTTAGATTAATTAAAAATATATCCCTTAACCCAGGGGGACCCATCTTCTCGCTCAACGAAGGGTACTCGCTGGTGGTGCTGGTAGTGCTCGAGATCGAAAGGCAGAACAAATGAGGGTTCCCGTGAATCTTGACAACGATTTGTAGTTGCAATAGCACAGTTTCCGGGGCGAGCTGCGTACCGGTCGTGGCTGCGGTCACCCACATCCATTGGGCGAGCGAAAAGATTGATGAATTACAACCACTAATTATTCTGATCAGTACAAATGGCTTCATTTGCGGCAATCCCCGTGGCATTTGGGGCCCCTTGTGTGTTAAGTTGTGTTCGGCCTCCCTCACTCGTACAATGGGGGAGGTTTTTGAGAACTGAAAAAAAAGAAAAAAGCTTCCTCCTCCTTCTCCAGTCCTTTTTACACACAATAGAACACGAGCAGCAACGAGCGAACGAAGCCAAACCGCTCGACGGTACTAACTCCCCATCGTTAGGACCACTTCCGATCATCAGCACCACCAGCATCATCATCATCATCAGCGCCACCTTATCCGGGACCGTTTCTTTTTTTTTGTTACCGTTCCCCGGAATCAGGAATGAACGATGAAGACGTTTCACCATTCTATCGCTATCGGCCTCCCCCACCGCCCTTATCCTGTGCCGTGCTTCTCGATTGCTTTCGAGTTTTATTTATGCTTTACATTTTCATTTCAAACCAAACCCTATCTTCCGCTTCTACCCACCGTTCCGTCAGTTCTTCCGTGGGTTTTCGTGGTGCTACGGCAGTTGGTAAATGGGATGTCCTCGGTTTTACTGCCACAGCGAGATATCGAGGAGATGCGCTGTACGGGTCCTCTGCAAAATAAAAAAACACAGCGAACTCCCTTCGAACGAGGCGTCTTGAAGCAACTTTATTTGATCGTTGTAAACACTACTCTGCCTCGCACCATCCCTTCGGTACTACTACTGGCTTCCATTCGCCAGCCCTAGCACCTAGTACAGTTGAAGGAAACCACTCCTTTTGTCTGCACCTGAAAGCGTGTAATAAAGGACCTGATTTATTTTTATCGATGCAATGAAAGTATTATTCGATAGGATTCTCCCAAACACGACGGTGACGGCAGAGGGCCCGAGGACAGGAGGACTAGCCGAGAAGGCACGGATGTTGTGAGCGCTGTGAGCTTGCTGCTCTTCCGTCCGGTATTCGGTATCGGTTCGCGATAGGATCCGATCGCCAACGCCATTTGTACGGGGATGCATCGTTAGGATGGTGAGCGAGAGAAAATTGGAAAACGAATCTTCGCCTCCATGCGCTCTATCAAAAGTCAACGCCAGCGCTGCTGCAAAGATGGATGATCATTTGAAAGGCAATAACATTTTTTCGAGCTTCTAGTTTGGTGTAGATTTGAAGTGAGCCCAATAGTACGAGCATTGGTCAATGATTTTGGCTTCGCTCTGTGTACTTCAATAAGACTGGCAACTGATAGCACTGGCATGGTAAGAACTATAATTGGAAGCAGCGTTTCAATGTGATCGTATGGCAAGTGATTCGGTATTGCTCTTATCGACTAGCACTATCAACATCACATACAAGTGGGATTGAAAATAAAAGTCATGGTTATTAAATAGAAAGGCTACATTGCTATACATGCTAAGCTAAAGTTTTGTATAGCTAAAATTGAATAATATGCCGGTATCATTATGGCGCTAAGTTACGAGTGGTGAAACACATGGCTGTAAAAGCTGAAACCTCCCCAATACTAAATACTATATTGATAAATCTTCATTCCTTATTAGCCGATTTATCGGCTTTCATATGGATTTACGAGTTATTTAATTGAACGATTCGCACCCAATGGCGATGTGTGACATTTTATTGTAGATAACAATTAGTATATGTCACAATTCTCGAAGTTAATTGTTAGAAATGTTCTATACCAAATTGAGCAGGTAGGTTTTTAGCAAGAGAAAATATATGGGAATAACCTGGAAAAGGACATCAATCCCTGGGAAAGGGAAAAGGACGTGTTAATCTTACCCAAGACCATGTCAAGATCATTCATTGATTTTGTTAAAAAGAAAAGAGTTTATAATTTGATTTTTTTTCATCATTTGTGAAATGAGCATTATTTTTTTCATAATTTTTGGTAAGGTCACGAATAATAATTGATACTATCGTTTACGATCTTTTGTTCTGAGAAAAGCCAAAGGAAAAAGCATTTAAAGCATAAAGCCGTCCATAAAGCATATACGGAAAATCATGAGGAAAGAAATTTTGATTGACACAACTCGCAAGCCAAACATTGCTTACGTCAATTCTCGAAACAAAGTTTAAATAATTAGTGCGGTGAAGATTTTACGAGTCACAGATGTCGCGAAAATTCTAATTCGGATCGTAATATATTTTAAACTCAACCAGCACAGACGCCTTCTCTCAAGCAATTTCACTGATCACTGTCACTGTCACTGTGCAATTCTCTTCAATCCATCAATAAATCAGGTTGGTTCTAGAAGCCATCCAATATCGGTTCACCTGGCAATCTAATTGAAAACAAAATTGACATTACAAATGCGAGTGGAACTTTCCGTCCGCTAGAGAGCATGCGATATGTAATGCAACAGTGTGAGTTCTGACAGTGGCAGCCACGATTTGAACAGTAAGAATCGCTAATTAGCACTTGTCTCAGATTCAGAAACGAATCATCTTCCTCCCCTTTGGAAGGGGGAGGCCATTGGTCAATAAATAGATTGCTCACCATCATCATCCCCTTCCGTCGTGTACCGCGATCTTGCTGCGCCATCATGAACGATGAACGATGAACCATTTCGCAAGCTTCAGTAATTATCATTTCATTCTCGAGCTCGAGCCCAGCGCCCAGCGCCCAGCTTTTAATTACCGCGTTGGGGTCCGCCGAGGGGCTCTTAATTAAAGATAACACGATGAAAAGCGGGATAAATGGTTTGGATGAATTATTTCGCATGATTTCACCTGAGAGGAAAAGCAGGCCGAGATCAAGCAAAAAAAAAACGGAGCGTTTGTGGGCTTTGACGTCGTTTCTACCATTCAAAGGCAAGATTCTTTTTCTGTTTTTGTACCCACCCTCACACTGGAGACGCTCAATTGCATCTTCCATCCGTTGTGCAAACGCAAAGCTCACGCACTCGAGCACTGTAAGGTCCCTCCTCGCCTGAGAGCATGAATCGTGGACGCTACGGTGCTTTTGATTTTGGATTATGCCGGCTCATGATGAGCAGCTCGCTACGCAGGCAGGCATTAAAAGAAGAGAAAACTGCAACGCGCTTTCCACGCTCGTGCCCTCACCTTCATATATATAGCGGCACAAAGTAACCTCTCGGCCGTGCAGTGCAATTAAAGTCGCGTTCGCGTCGAGTGCCGCTTGTGACCGTTGACTGCCGTTGCATTACGGATCCAAACAAATGCTGCTGCCACTCTCCGGGTTGTGTAAGGAGGGCATTCTTTTGTAGCTTTTAGTGCCAACAGCCACCCCGTCTTTGGAGTTTCGGCGGTCTTAACGGTGCAGCAGCAGCAGCAGGTGCACATTGTAGAGCGATTGTGTTCCTTCCACTTCGGAGCCTGCTTCACCAACACGTGTTTCCCTTAGTGCTACGTTGGTGTACTCGTTTTTAATTATTACGTCCCTCCGCTCGGCTCGGCTCGGCTCTGCCCTGCATATAATCATAAACAGTGAATTGAACAGGAAGGAAGGTAGGTCCTGTAGGAAATTAAAAAGGATACCCTGCAGCCCTCTGTGGCCACACAAAAGCAAGTGCAAGAGCAAGGAACCTTTGCGGAAAAGAAAGGTGCGCTGAAAGGAGAGAGAAAAACGGAAAAGCCATCGCGACCGGTTCCTGATTCCAGGGGAAAACCCACCAGAACCAGGGCTAAGAGTGGTCAGAATGTGTGGTAGCGTGAAAAAACTTTTCCCGGATTGGTCGCCGTCGCAGCAGCAGCTGCTGCTGCTGCTAGTGGTACTGCTGGCCATCCTCTACCAGGCACCTCAAGCAAACTGCGATGAACCGAGGCGAGATGCCAACGTAAGTTGATTAAAAGTTGATCCTCGCTGCTGACCGGCCTCGACGACGACGACGACGACGACCGTTGATTGTCAATGGCTCGTCCTTGTCGTCGTCGTCGTCGTTGCACATTTCTTCATGTCCTTGTCCACAATCGCGATTCTATTGCGGGTGTCGATTCTTCATCGTTATCACTATCATCCGCATAGTATCCACCGCCGGAGTTGCTGGAGCGGATGCGACCGATGCATGATGCGTGTGTCGCCGAATCGGGCGCCTCCGAAGGTAAGGATCCTGCTGCGGCCACGCGGATTGTGGCGCTTGTGGCTGTGGCTTTGCTTGCGGATCGGATTGATTCCGTTGCATTACATGATGGACCGTCTGCCGACGTTCTTTCTCTTCTCTTCTTTGCTTCTATGCATTCCGTAGAGGCCATTAAGCGCTTCAGCGATCAGGAGGTGCACGAGGACGAGGCGCTCAAGTGCTACATGAACTGTCTCTTCCACAAGGCCGGCGTGGTGGACGATAAGGGCGAGTTCCACTACGTAAAAATCCAGGACTTTCTGCCCGAATCGATGCACCTCATCACGCTTAACTGGTTCAAGCGATGCCTGTACCCGGTGGGCGACACCCAGTGCGAGAAGGCTTTCTGGCTCAACAAGTGCTGGAAGGAGAAGGATCCGGTCCACTACTTTCTGCCGTGAGGTGCGTGGTGCTTCGGTTTTCTTCCTTCCCCGGTCAAGCCCTCTGGTATCGTTATCGCTAGACCGTGAACTCGCGCTTTCCACCGGGAATCAATCATTCGGGATCGGTCAAACACAATCGCTGATGAAAAATCCGATCTTGTCCAAGTATAAACGTTCTTCCAAGTCTTCATCAATCGTTTTCATCGTGTGCCAATTGATTGTAATGGGAACACTGATAGTAATTTAGTAATCCACACAGTGCTACCCTTCCAAGGGTATCCCTACCAGCGAGCACGGTCTATGAATAAATTTAAATGAAGCAATAAAAACGCCCACAGGAACAGGAGCGACCGTTTGAGATCATCGCTTTGAACAGTCGCGCTGTAATACGCGTCATCATCATCCTGGGAGGATGATTAAGGGAAAGTAATCTCCCTTTTTCCTCTGCTTCTGTTTTCCTGTTTCTTCTTTCTGGCTGTTTTTTTTTTATTGGTGTTGGATCGGTTCCCACTCAGTCAAACTTGCCTTCCTTCGGGCTTCCGGGCAGAGGCGCAAGAAATTAAAACTTATTATCAGTGCCTAATTACGTCGCCCGCTGATATCGCTACCGTATCCTCGTCACAATTTGCCTTCGGGCGCGCGAACTCCCTGTCCACAGCTCCCAGCTCGTGGTCCGGTTCGCACCAACAGCAGCAACACCTACCTCTGGCCGAACGAACCGGTCCGGTGCGGAATTTGGAATATCATTAATCAAAGTTGCTAACAACGCTAAGAGCCAAGCTTGAGCGCTCGTGGAGTAGCCGTCGCGGGGACCGGTGCTTAGGGGGAGGGCGGTGAGGGTGAATTGGGCTTTGGGAAATTCCGAATCCCGGAAAAACTTAAAATTATCCCGCGCACGGTGGTGCGCGGGGCTGCGAAAAGTTAAAACGAGACAACAATAACAATGTCAATGTGGCGTTCGCGGAAGAAGCCAGCGAGTGGCAGTAATGGCGTCAAGCAGTAGAAAGGACTCCACCATCGCTGCCCGAGTGAAAGGAAGCCCAACAACAACGGCAAAACAACAACAACAACAACAACAACGTTAGGAAACAAAAGTAGGAAAAAAGGACACCAGGACAACACGTAAAGAGAGAGAGAAAATGAGTGAGAAAACAAAAAAAAAGCAACACAAATACGGGGGAAAAACTTTGCGCCGATAAAGTATCACCGTAATCAAGCAAATTAAAATGTAAATGAAGAGCCGCGGCGTAAGTTGGACGCGCCTCCAACTACCCGTGATGTTGTGGCACTTTGGAACATTGCGATTTCCCGGCATCCATTTGACTAATTGAGAAGACACCACGATGCTGCTGCTATCAACGAGGGGGATGGGGCCAATGCACAGCAAAACTGCAGCTGATGCGAGGATTTCTCAACACGGTTTAAGGGCGATTTTACTGTTACAACATGCGGTTCCCAATCCCATGGGTTTGGGTATTGTTTTGAGTCATATCCTCTCAACCTGTAATGTTCTGTTAACCAAGGTGTACTACTGTGTCCAAAAAGTAAGGTGACACGGTGTCCAAATTGCCCGCGTAAAAGGATATCTTTAGTTTTGTATTTTTTGTATGTTGTCAGCACTGTTATTGACAACCATGGCAAGTTTCACGTCAAAATATTCACTAGTGTTTGAGATACATATTTTTTTGTGAACTGCTAAAAGTGCATTCTTCGTTTTTCTCCATGTCGCAAGTTTTTAAGCCAAGAATTTGCATTAAAAATATTTTTTCTGCTGCAAATATACCAATGCGAATAGTACAGAATGCCTTCAGTGACGATACTACGTCAAAAAAATATTTACATTTGGTGGGAAGACTTCCAGGAGGATCGGGAACGTTTTGAAGAGGAAGAACGCCCTGGACGACCATCAACGACAATCGATGCAGTTCACGTCCAAAAAATCAAAGATTTGGTGTTGGAAAACCGTCGATTAACAACAAGAGACTTTGCTGATGATATTGGCAAATGAAACATATCCGCTAATTACATTTGGAACGATGTTTTTCATCTTAAGCGCGTCAGTGTTCGATCACGATAATGCACCATTCTCACACTTCGTTGGTTTTCTGTGACTTTTTTGCCAAAATTTTCACTCATATCGTTCCGATAAAACCGTATGCGCCTGATTTGGTTACATTTGGCTTCTGGCTATTAGACAAGCCCTAAATTACGTTCCGGGGACACTGTTTTGACACGATAGACCAGATTCAAGCTGCTGCGAAAAAGGTGCTGAAGGCCATTCCTAAAGACGACATTTTCGCGTGTTTGGAAAACTGGAAAATTCGTCGGCATAAGTGCATTGTGTCTGGGAGGGATTATATTGATGGCAAAAAAATTGATTTGGAAGAAAAATTAAGGAACTTTCAAAATACATCCAATGTCACCTTACTTTTTGGACACAGTAGTATGATTGATTTTTCCTAGAAACCACACTCTAACGCTGCGATATACTTTCACTATTGGGCCGGAGATTGGAAGCAATCTATAGGAGACTAAAATGGAGGTTTCATATAGTGCTGGCAGTAGTCATGAGGATGCATTATTAGCACTTCTTAGCTACACATGCACAATAATGCAGAGTAATACTAGGCACACTGCATGATCAGACTTTTCCAGGATCCAGAATATTTGGAAAACGTTGCTTTTTTGCCATCAACCCATCGTGATCTAAAGCCAAAGGACGAAAGTTGTCAGTATTTCCCAACGCACATGATTCATGAAAAGTTGTAATGCTACCAGCGATGCAGCAGTTTGCAACTCTTCTCGGGTCGCACTAGCAGGAGAGCACAATGGAAAGCTCCACTTTTCTAGGCTGAAACGGTTTTGAACACAATCCACTGGCCAGTAAAGAGCCGGGACAACAATGTCCAGGACGAAGAATTTTACACCTCGTTGAAAATGGAACGTTATGTATTAGTCTCACTTTTTCCACTCGTTTGTTGATACCCGAGAGTCGCAGGAATTGTGTATCCAGCCGATAAACTTGATGGTGTTATGCATTTTGAAAGTTAGCAACCAACACTCCTGGACGGACGAGCTATCTGCTCTAATGGCTTTAATTGCCTTCAAACACATAATTGTTCCATGAACATTAACATAGCTTTTGAGTTAAGTCTGGCACAGGTTCATCCAATTGATTTTAATAGTTTATATTCACGATCAACATAATAAGGTAATCTGTTTGTTTCACGTTTTCTTGTATCGTTTCCGTGGATAATAAAAACTCGGAGTTACTATGTGTTAAAATTGTCCAGCCATAAATCGGCATGTATTGATAGTAAAAGCATTTTTTTGTCTCTTTCTTCGATTTTTAGCAGGTAATTCCCGATCGTTGATTTTTCCTTCACGTTTTGATTAAGTATCAAATATGCTTGGGTTATTTTTCGCGTTTAACTCTGCCATTGAAGAGACGGTTCCTAATCTGCACGAAACATCACTATACTCTGGAACTTCTGCTTACTAACGCAAGAAATGCTCCCCAATCCATTCATACTGATAGCGATGAATGGTCATATCCTTAGTTTATATATAAAATCAATAATAATACATACGAGGAGCCAAGCATATAAGCATACGGTTATCGTGTGCGGTAATGTCCTTGCGCTGAAGATCAACCTGCACCGCAAGCTAGCAATTGACCGAGAAGCTACGACGCGATCTCGCGCTGCATCCAACGGAGGCGCATGGTCGAACACGGCTCTGATCGAAATGTGACGAAACCAAAAGTAATGCACGTGTGCATTAATGGGAAAATCTCTTATCTTCGGCCCGAACAGCAGCTCTCAAAAGTGATGTGTTACATTCGGTTTGAAGCAGTGGTCTCCGATTAGATAAGAAACTAGAAATTAATTCACGGAACGATCGAATGAACTCTTTGCGAGCGCGTTTTCGCTGTGCATGTTGAAACTACCTACCTACATTTCCATTCCAGGTAACAGCCATCCTCTTAATCATGTATGCTCAAAATGCAGGCAATCCGACCACACATTGGGCGCCCATTATAGGCACTAGCAAAGAGTTGAGTGCATGACGAGCTAAAGACTTTTTCTGTTGTTACATTCTGTTGTTCACTTAACAAATGAAAATGTTTGTTGTTTGTTGAAAATGTCGTTTTCTGATAGATTTATTTCTTTGGGATTTGCAGAATATTCTTGGCGCTGCCATGGTTGACTAGTACCTGGTTCAGACGTCCTAGGTCTTCATCAATGTTTGTCTGCTTGGTGCTCTTAGCCCCTGGAATCAATGGTCACGTGTGATCATGCCCCTTCTCCATCTGGTTGAGCCCTTCGTCTCCTTTTGGATAGAATACTTCGTTCGCTCTAAAATTGCTGCCAGATTCCCAAGTTTTTAACCCAGCACGGGTTGCTATCCGGAACGCGATGGAGCTCTTCAGGAGATCTTGCACGAATTCAATAAATTTGGTGTCGCGAGTGATAGCGATTAATGAAAACCCGGAAAAACTCGGAAAGAACCCAGGAAAAACCGGAAAAATAGCTAAAAACCGTGAAAAAACGGCCAAAACAAATCAGCTCTCTTAAGTTTCACAAAACCGCCGCTTAGGTGGCGCTTGAGTTCTGCTAGTAGTTCAGACTTTTGCCGGTTGCAGCGCTATTGCTGAGCGCACTCTGGTGGCTTAAAATCGAAGTATGGTTTTTAAATTTAAAATTTCAAATCACCGTTTAAAAAAAATAGCGGCCAAAAACCTAAACTTTTTAGCCGCCCAAAACACAAGATTTTCTGCCCGAACAGAACTCAAGAACAAGCAGCTAAAGGATTTTGCCCCTGCCCCTCAATCCCTCAATCCTTATCTTTCCGGTTCGATGGCGGAGCGGCAGCTCTCGCCCTGCAAAGTGGTCCTAACACCCGCCCAAAAGCCGGTCCCCTCCGGTCTAGGACTACATGCTAGCGTAGTGTCTGCTAAGACTGGCAAGTTAAGGTTGGTGCCAGTCGCCAGTCTTTCTTCATCATCAACGCAAAGACCAACTTAAAGACAAACTTTTCACACTTATCAGGAGTGCATGCTGCTGCTGCTCGATTTCGGGAGATCTCAAGTTCGATTGCCGGATTGATCCGCACGTCGATTCCTTTGCTGCAGGCGCCTTTACCGCCATCTTCCCGATAGATCGTTGTGAAATCTGATTCGTATCACTGACCACCGAGGAGAAACGGAAGAATAACACTTTCAGCGTTTTTGCGAGGACTGAAAGACTAATTTCATCTGAAACCGACCGACGTCCAAACGAAACATGTTTGCCTCTGATCTAGACCGATGAATTCGATGCACCAAGCCCACTCAGTTAGGCCCACTTTTCAATCAAGGACTCTTGAGACTCTCTGGAAAATGTCTTCGCTCAAGGATTGTCTTGTTTGGGCACTGTCGAACCTCACAAAGGGGTACAGAGAGCGTTTCGAAGGTTGTGGAACGATCCGATGATATGCAACTTATAGCGAAAAATAATACAAAAATATGTTTTGGCTGGATCTTAAAAAAAGCATGATCATGATCATGCCAATATTATTTGGTTTGATTTTGAAGTTTTCTCAAGAAGCCCGGTAGTTTTTCGCGAAATTGAACATGTTTTAACAACGTAGCTCGTAGTCTAAATCTGATCAACTAAAAATATACAAGAAATCATCCGTAAAAGTTGTAGTTATGGTAAATATTTAAATTATTTTCGTTTAAAAATGGCCCCAGTCTCTGAACTTAAAAAAAATTAGTTAAAAATTTCCCCAGTCTCTGAACGAATCATTATGTAAATTTATTTGGTAACAAAAAGGTAACTGATACTCATTGCAAAAATGGTTGTATACCATAATTAACTGTCCAATGGTTTATTCAAACGTTAATTTTAGATATATTTTGTACTCGTTTTTGCAATGAACAAAAGTGATAAGACAAAAGACAGTTTGCTAACAAAAACCCAAGGCACGCAGTGATCCATTCATATGCACTTCTGACTCGTGTGGTTTGGTTCAACACATATGGTTCGCGGTGTGAGCACGATATACTAAATGATCGGTCCAGATCTGTCCACGCGCACCAATGTCTCACAGCATATCAACAAGTGGATGCTGCACGATGGCTATTCACTGCTTCATTCACAATCTCGATGCATTGGAAAAGGAAAGAGTGGCATCCGGCAACGCGGCATAAACCCCAACACACGAGCATATGATACCGGCTGACGATAGCACCACTGCCTGGCCTGGCGTGTAGAAGGGAGAAAGACTAAATAAAAAATGGAAACAAAACCAGTTGTCCGATACGAACGGTCGTCACCAACTACCGGTTGCTGGTGTGTTGGTTTCATCTCGGACCCAGGCGAGACGAGTCAGGCTGGACTCGATCGCTCCGGAGTTTGCTGCAGCATCCACCAATGATTCACAATGAATGAGAGGTTGGGGCCGCCATCCGCACCTCTTCTGAGTTCCACTGTACCATTTTTTTAACTCAAACGCGTTGACCGATTGTGCTCCTGGAGGTCAAAACCGACCTGTAGCTGTTGTTAACCTTCAGATGGTTAGTCATTCCAGTGTGTAGTGTGATTCCTTGGACAATTATTGGTGCTTCCCTCAAACATCAGCATAATGCGTGAAGATCCGTAGAAGGATTGTTCACTGCCCTTTACTACGCCGATATCCAGTACGCATACACACACACACACGGCGACGACGACTTGTTCGCGCGACTCATGTGTCGTCGCTAGTTGGACAACACACGCGCCAAGCGACAGTTTAACGTGGGTTTTCCTGCTCCGTTGGTTCGGTTACTGTTAGTTCACGCGAAAGCGCCCGTACCGTCGGATGTGGGCAGAAACTTGAAACTTCACCACCACGCCATTTGCCGTCGATCGGCTTCAAAAACGTTCCGTGGAGTTTACATTAAGCAAAATATTAGTACGATTTAAGAAACTTTTTAAAAAGCTGTGCTTTAGAAGAAATGCTGGATCGCGGATCGTGGTGATCGTTCCGCGTGTGTGTGTGTGTGTGCCCTTTCCATGTAGCGCTTGACCCGCGGAAATAATCCAGCAAAAGGTGCCACAACCAGTGGATGCTTCAGTGGTGATCGTGAATCGCAGCGAATTGTGTCTGGTAGCGGCGATCGAGCGTCGAGTAGTCGCCCAAAGTTGACTCGACCGTGTCCACATATGGAACATTGTGGATTTTCGTTTCCTGTCACGCACCTCCCCTGTCCCCGAAACGGTCACCCAGTGGTAGCCATCAATTAAAACCCCCAAATCGTGAACCGTACAGCGTGTGTGTGTGTTGTGGAGATCCGTTCCGGTGTCGTGCGTCGTGTCGATAAAGCAGCAAAGAGTATCAACATACGAAAGCAGAAACCTCTGCACTTTGGTGAAGTGATTGACGATATTCGTTGCTCGGTTGGAGTGTTTGCTATAGTTAAGAGTGTCCATTATAACCACGGAGGAAGCAAACATGAGCAACCAAAGGTTCCTCGATTTGAGCCTAAGTAGCCCGCAAGTATGGAGAAAATTGCAACATCAGCACTATTGGCGTTGTCGCTGCAAACGAAGCTAAAATAATGATCCATCTTGTTTACCGTTGTAGACTGCCTTGGCCGCAAGTTTGGCGACCAATGATCTGGCGGAATTCAAACGAGCCCTTCGCAATGGAGCCTCCGTGAATGTACGAGATCAGGATGCTGAGTATTCGATCTTCGAGATTGCCTGTTCAACACCCGGGAAGAAAGATTTTATTACTGCCTGCCTCAAACAGAGTGCACTTGTAGCAGAGGTGAGTATATGTGTGTGTGATTAATAATTAGTAGAACAAATCGTGAGGCGCCGCGTCATCATTGCCCGGGGGGTTGGGGGCGATGATGCACCGGCGCTCATCCAAGGCGGGGCAATATGGGTCCAATGCCGTTTAAAGCCGAACAGGCCGGGGATTGGATTCCATTTTTTTGCCTTTTACTGCGTCAAGTGGTGCTCGGGGGAGCGACCCAAAGTAAACATTACTATCTAAACTAACGGCAATGCTCGGTTTCAAGCAGCTGCAAACATTTGTTCAGCTACCCCGAAGGGGGCGATCGGCACGGGCCGACCCGAGATATTTGCGTTCGACGTCGGAAGCACACGATACTATAGCGATGATCGACCGATCTTGCGAGATGAGTGAAACGAATTTCTCTCGATTTGATCTCTGGACGCGTTTTTTAGAGAGGAAATCAAATGTTTAATAGCCATTAAAAACAATATCAACCAGCTAATTATGTAAACATAGCCAAACTGGGTGTGGTAGAGCGATCTCTGAGCGTCGTAAGTGATGATCTAAGAATTTTATTTTAGCCAACGCAATATCGCACCTTTTATCACAGGAAATAATGCCAAGTAGTGTGTGTGTCTGGGCGAATCTAGATGACCACAATCAAGAGAAACAAAAAGTGAAAGGGACCGATGCTCCTACGCACAGGATCAAGAATTACTCATCTAGAACTCTATAGCGCACAGCACCTTTTGAATTATGCAGCATGCTTTGTTTAAATGTCGTTCATAGTTTCCGGTCTTCTGAATCATTGCAGTAGAGTTAAGTTTTCATTATATGCCTACCTAAATAGGATTAAAAAGGCAAGACATGATCCTCTAGATCGTGAGTTGTTGAATTTATAAATACGGAAATGATTAAAAATGCAAATTAGACAACCTATTTTGAAGGGATACTGCAAAGAGTGCAAACAGTGCAGAGAGCTTCAACACTTTAATCCTTAAAATGGTTTCAGATTAGACAGTAAGACAATTCTCGACCAACAGTTCTAACAAAAGGTTTTCGTATTTTTAGCAGCTTTTATTACGCCCTGCAATGTGATGCTTCCTTTTGAAAACTAGAAGTGCCGATTAAATGAGCTGTATAAATGCAATGTACTAACAAATGTAACAAGTCAATAAGTCAATCAAGTTAAAACAAAGGTTTAAGAAAATGAATAGCTGCAAAGACTTTTGCTTCGTGAAGAGATTGAGTACCTCCATTAAAACGATAAATAGTCCCAAATAACGACATCAGACGACGCATGAAAACCGCACATGGAATATATTTTAACAATCCTTTTAGTGTTACAACTTGTATTGCAGACTGCATGTTTTTTTGGAACGATACAACCTAACTAGTTTAATGACTAACTCAAGGGAACCCCCTAGTTACATAGAACTTCTCGCCAGTCACAATGTTGAAATCACTTTCAGCTAGTTGTTTATGCTTGCAATACAAAGAGTTAGTAGAAGTAGAACAGTTAGTGATTCGAATGTGATGTAATGTTAGCCAGGATGTCATTGTTTGTAGGCGGAATAGCTATATTCGTCAATGTGATTAATGACTCGCCCAGCAACTTCTTTTTACTAAGCTCGGCTTGGACCACGTTGTTTTGGGTCACGATGACGAAGTCCAAACGCACCCTTTTATGACGCCCTAGTGTAGGCTATTTCATTATACAACGGTAGAGGCTAGCACCAAAAAGGGTTAAAAATATTTTATTGAATTTTTGTTTTCTGTAAAAAAATATTCAAAACCAAAGTTTTTCATAATTTTACTTACGGTGCTTACGTGCATGGTCGTTGAACATAAAACATAAAAGCTATTTTTGTATGGTCAAAACAATATACAATTCGGAAAACAGGCAAATATTATAGAACGAACGGTTAAACATTAATTAATAATTTTAAAACTTCTTCTTTTTTATTAAAAAAAAGATATTATGTCCGGATTTGCAACAACGTTTTCATTGTTTGGGAGAATAAAAGTAACGTGACCTCGCCGCGACGGTAGCAACGTGGTTGTGAGGCAGATTCTCAACAAACAAAACAAATGCTGTACGCGCAAATCTGCCACCGGCGAGTGGAGTCCCTTACAAACACTTGTGCGTTCGGTGGGTCAGATTATCTCCAGCGAGTGGGTCATACTTTGAGTTTTGCATAAACCAGCTTACGCATAGGTCGGGGAATTCTCATTACTCTCGGGATGACTCGAGAGCGATATTTATAGTGTCCATTTAATAGGTGTTCCTCTCTGCGACGCTCTCGCGATGACCAAAAAGTAATGTGTCTTATTTGTGCGATTATTTTTTTTTAAGTGGCTAAACGTGTATTTGTCTCATTTGTAACGTGTGAATTATTTTTTGTCGCTTCAGATCAACCCGACGACCAACGAATACCCCATTCACTTAGCAGCATTGTCCGAAGACAGTGAAAATTTGTCCGCGCTGCTCGAGAGCCACCGTATAGTGATCGATCAAAAGTTTGAAGATCGTACCGCGCTGTTTCTGCTGTTCGAGAACCTCTCTGGTGATAATTATGAAAAAGTGTTCGAGTGCATTAAGCTGCTGCTGAAACATGGTGCCAACATTAATGCTACCGACGAAAACAGTGTATCTCCAATAGCGAAACTAGTGAAGGGAAAGGACCGCTGGCGCAAAGATATCCTCGAGTACTGTTTTAAACACTACGGCGTTAACGTGGACTTCCGTAATCAACAGGCGAGAAAATTGATCGAAAAGAATTTCCCAGACGTCACCATCCCCTACTACGACATGGAAACCATAACGGTCGAGATTCTCAGAAGCAAACTGTCGGCCGGTTTGGAGGAAGATTTCCTAGAAGCGTTCCGCAAATTCGGAGCCCAGAAAGGAACACTTGCTGATAACGATTTCAAGGATTTGCTCTCGTTGGCGGTGTACCGTGCAAAGCTAGAATCTGCCAAAACGCTACTTGAACCGAAGATGACCAACGAAACGCTGCTCGATGCGCCTCTTCTACTTTCGGGACTGTTGGCCAAATGCTGTAATCGTGGCAACGTGGAGATGCTGCAGTGGCTTCTGAGCATCATTCCGAAGAATGAAATTGGTTTGATTAACGAAGATACGTTACTGTCTCTTCTGGTGAAGCAGATCGATGCAGCAAAAGATAAAAATAAGTGTCCTTATTTCAAAATCATGAAACTATTGCTGGAGGACGGAAGGATCGACATCGATAAGCTGGATAGTACCACCAAGCGTACTGCTTTGCATTTTGCCGTAAAGTACAAAATAGACCATGCGCAAGAGCTACTGCTGGCTAAGGGAGCAAGCCTTAGTGTTGAGGACATGTTCTCGGAGTTGCCAATCACTGACATGGATCCGTTCCTGCTAGAAAAACATCTCGACTCGTGTGTGTCTTCCAACGATCGGAAACCGGGAGATGATGACTACGAAGTGAAGATAGATTTTTCCAATTTCGTCCCGCCAACTCACAAAGCAAACAATTCCGATACAGCGCGGACACCGGCCGCTTTGCTGTATGAAGATGAAATGTTACCAATACTTCGAATGGCACAATACTCCGACATGAAGCGTCTTCTACGACATCCAGTGATATCCAGCATATTGTTGCTGAAGTGGATCAAACTGAGTGTGTTCTTCTACATCAATCTGCTGATCTGTACGGTGTTTTTCGTATCGTTCATCTTCTATGTGGTGTTCTGCTATGGACGAGATGAAGCTCCGTTTAAACTGTTCTTCTACAGTCTATCGTTAATTGGGCTCGTCTATTTGATATTAAGAGAACTCATTCAGTTTTTGCTAAACATGCGAGTGTACGTACGATCTCCGGAAAATTATATGGAAATTGCTCTGATACTTGCTGCTTGCTCCGTATTGCTTTACGAGTTCGGTGATGATGCTCGGCGAGTGGCGTCAGCGCTAGTTATACTGTTGACGGCGCTGGAATTCACATTGCTTGTGGGAACGCTTCCACTACTATCCATCTCAACTCATATGGTGATGCTGAAGACGGTTTCGAAGAATTTCCTGAAATGTCTGGTGCTGTATTCGATCATTCTGCTAGCCTTCGCCTTCAGCTTCTATACATTATTCCGTGTAAATGACTCAAATCCTGCGGATTCGGCCACGACATCCGAAGCACCGGGTGGAGACGACGACCAGTTCAATCAGTTTAGCGACATACCTTTGGCTCTAATGAAGACCGCTGTTATGCTGACCGGTACGTACCTCACAAGTGTTTTAATCAATATGGGAATATCTCATCTTTTATTATGTGTTACTTTCAGGCGAATTTGAAGCGGCAAACATAAAATTCCAGGGCGTCACCTACGTAGTGTTTGCCCTTTTCTTGTTTTTCGTCTCAATAGTTCTGTTCAATCTAATGAATGGTCTTGCTGTCAGCGATACAACGGTAGGAATCTATAGCGTTGCACAAGGTGCATGGCGTCTCTCTAATCAGCATGTATTTTTTGATATTTTCTGTAGATCATCAAGGCTGAATCGGAGCTCATTGGTTTAATACAGAAAGTATTCGTGATCTACAAATACGAAAACGCTTTGAAAACATCAAAACCTATCCGATGCATGTAAATATCGATCCAGCAGAACACAATGGGCACAATGAACCTTCATGATTAAAACGTAATGCTTTAATGTCCATTTCAGAACCGACAACATGTCCTGGCTGTATCCTGCCAATAGTTTGCAGCTGTTCCCGAACACAGTCCCGCTTCGACACATTACCATCAAACCCAACAGATCGAACACCATTTTGATACCGTCACTTGTGGAGCGTGGATCGCTAGACCCGGAGAAAGGAACGCTGGAGATGAAAAGAAGCGCTGAATCCGATCGTATGCTACCCCAAACCGACACATTCAGCACCCATTGTTGTGTGTTCCGGTTTAACCGTGGGATGGATGGTAAAATTGTGAAATATGCACTGGAAATTTTGCACTCTCGCCAGGAAAACGTCGGTTCGATCGAGTACAGAATAACACGCATCGAGCAGAGCCTTGAAAGCATAAAAGCAATGATTCTCGCCTTATCCTCAAAGTAATGCAGCATAAAGGCTTGCTACCAATCTGACAATCAAACAATCGCATATTGTTTATATGAGCACGGATGGAATTGATGAAATGATTGTAACGGGTACTAATGTTTCTAGCATTCATTTGGCAAGCGAAAGTGCCTTTATGGATTATGTTTTCCAATTACATTTTATAGAGCTACCAATTCCAAGTGAGAGTAAACGATCTGATAAGGCCTATTCATTGCCTATTTTAACCAAGCACACAAATCCACTTGTTTATATCACATTTACGAATAAAAAAGGATAATAAATTATTTTTATTGTTAATGAATCATGAATTTTAATTCTTTTATTTAAAATTCTGAGAAACTGGTTATGAGAAACAGTAAGTAAGAGTTACGGGTAAGTGCATATTAAATTGAAGCACATAAGCTAGTTTCTTTCTTAAACAAACTTTGACGTACTTCGAGACCTTTGGAAAACTGTGAATTGCTTTTGCAGAAAAATACATTTCCATACATTTCCAGCGGGGGGTTTGAAAAGGGGGGAAGCACTCACTCGCTCACGAGCTCCCCATTGTTGGTTGGAGCTCATTTCTTTCGAACACTCACCCAGTCAATTATCACTCACTGCTAGATTGGCGGATTATTGAGCGGGTTTCGGTAAATCGGCGGGAACTCTCTTCGAGTGTCTTCGGAACTTCGGAAATTTCTGAAATCGGAAAAAGTAAAACCTTAAATCCGCTGTTTGTTTTTGTGGAAAAACACATTTTTTTAAACAGAAAGTCCATCAATTATGTATAAGAATAATACTCGATGTGACGTCGCTTCATCTGCCTATCGTTCTATTCGTGGATTACCCCTTTTCTAATCTTTTAGCCACTCCCAGAGCCCGTATATGTTTGGAAACGGTTGGTTTAGTAACTGCTGGGCAAGTATTTTTCGGGATTTAGCATCATCCTCATTCAAAAGTATCTGTAATTCATGGTCCTCAACTTTTCTGGGTCGATTTTCACGCATCTTGTCACTCAAGTCAATAATCTTTGCAAAAATATCCTATGCTCTGTCACCATAGCCCTCTACAAGCATTTTACGGAATTCGGCAGCCGACTTCTTCAAATCAACTAGACATGACTATGCAAGGAAAAATGCTCGTTTTTGTATGAAATCACTTATTATGTGCACTGATTTACGTAAACAGTTGTCGAACCCTTGCATAAAACAGTATGACATGTTGATTACGGTTTAATTTGCACGATAAACCAATCTATAAGCAAACAGCGGATTTAAGGTTATAGCTGGTATGGCGGTCGCTCAACGAATCGTTCCATAGGTGGATAGGTTTCTGCAGATTCCGTCGCTTCGTTTTCAACTCGTTTTCATCTCTCGTTCAAACTCCATCGACGACCGGGAGAGTTGAGTCGGTTTGGGCGCGCACAGCCGCAGGTTGTCTTTGCTCCGTAGCTCGGGAAAACTCACCGTGGTTCGTGGAAAGCGGGCCCCCCAAAACTGCACCCCAAAAACGCGGTGCGCCTCCATTCCTCCATTTAGATTGAGATTTTCCCAAGAAAAGCGTACTGGTATCGGTACTTGAACAGGGCACACGGGGTTTAAAGCTCTGGAGTCGATTTTGGAGGGGCGTTTGTTTCACCTACGGCCACATACACACTGTACGTCGTCCTGCTGATCGTCTGTTATTGCCAGTGGTGGTGGTGATCGGGGTCGTTTCTTTGGAACACTCACGCGCAAATTTCAACTGAACGTGGCAGTAGGAGGTTGTGTTTTTGTTGATGTTATGTGTTTTTGTGGTGATATTATGTGGAGCAACTAGTGTCACAATAACTGTGTTACATGCATCTACCACTTTCCAAAGCAACATCCACTCATAAGTGAATTGTTGAAGTGCATTGTGTTGGTTTTTAATATCTCGATATTCTCGAGTGTGGAAATGTGTTTGAAACCGCGTTAGCTAACGTGGTATAGAAAAAGTCGATCTCAAAGCGATTATTGCTGTGCTAGTTTGTGGTGATGGTTATGCAAAAGCATATCTAATATATCATACTCGTGTGCCATAGCTGGCAATCATCTTCTGTGGTATTTATGGTGTATACTAGGCTAGAATCTCAATGCAGTACGTGCGGTGATATGAATGCAAAATCATGCTGTGTGAGCGAGTGAGTGCGTTGTGATGGTTCTGTGATCTGCTGCTGTGCTGCTGAATCGGCAATGTTGTGTTACTTTCTGCAAGCCAGAAGCAGAGGATGAGCCAGTATTTACGAGTTAATAACGGTCGTGTTTCACTGAATGGCGACACAGTGTTCTTGAGCAACGAGAAACGAGCGTGCAATTAAAACGCCGTACATGCCTGCTGCAGGTTGACGCAGGTGGTTGGTTGGTGGTTGTTGCGTGAAGAAATCGATCCAGCATCGGGTGGATCGTGTGGCGTGTGGATTTATTTGAACCGGCCTAACCAAACGAAAACCATCTGTTCATACATACCCCGAACGAGGTAGGTAACACACCGAGCCACACGCATCGATCGATGAGGGGATTGATAATGATGCGGTAATTATTTCGAAATAATCAACCATGGAAACCTCCGGACCGGTGGTTGGGAAGCTCAACCTTAATGTACTATCGGAATGAGATGTCATTCTCGCTTCGTCTGAGAAGAAGTCTCGGGAATACTCCAAAAGAACAGCATCTCGTTGTTCAGTTTTACCGCTAACGAAGACATCAACATTGATGTGAATGATGATGATGAGACACAACGCTGATGAATACGTCAGCATTGGCATTTTGTTCGCGTACCGAACACCGATGTACCGTTCTCGGGTGCTACTGCGCAATGAGTCAGTCTTGGCTGGAGATTTCAAAATGGCACGCGAGCCATAAAATATGTCAACTGTACTGTACCGTGCCTCACGATCGCCTTTGCACTATCGTGTCGGCTCGTGCAGATTGGAGGAGGAATTTTGTTTCAAACTATTTGCAGCGTCAAAGCCTAAACACGAGTGACGTTAAATTCACAGAAAAGGATAAGAAATTCATCATTCTCTTCGTGCTTTGGTGCTGCACATTGCTTGTGCTTCAGCTTTCGAATGTCCCAAAGCAGCTGAAGCTTACATAAATGAATGGTTAGAAAACTGAAGCAACCAAACCATCCACTGCCGTCTGCGAAAGGTAATTCCAAACTGCGAAAGGCTCGACCATTGCCCATATTCTGCCAGGCGAAACAGTAATTAAAGTTGGCCAAAAATGATCCCTACAATGATTAATTAGTCAGTGGCTGAGAGTGGAAGTGGCTCAGAACCAGCTGTGAGTAATTGATTGTGCTGGCTAATGAGGTGCAGCCACATTAAGTCGACACCAGGCGTCGTCACCGTGATATCAACCATCGTTCCATCGTTCCATCGTTAACGATAATCCTTTTGAGTGGTGATTTGAGGATGATTTGCTAAATTCCCGCCTCATCCCCCGCTCTAACAACCGGGTGGCTCCCATAGGGCACCAACATCCGTTTATGCGTGTGTAGTGATCGTTATGCTTGGCGCAAATATTTTTGATTCCGGTTTAAAGTGTGCAAAATCAGGATCATGCGCTGTCACGCTATCATCCTGAGGGTAATCATCAGGGAAAAGGGCAGATTACAGATAAAAAACTAAACCCCTTATCAAAGATGCTCTTTTGCGCACCCTTTTTCGAATCCTTTTGTCCTCCTCTTTCTCCTCCCTTCCACCCCCAAAAACCCCTTTTCAACTGACCTTTTGCCGTGCTTCGTGTAATGTGTTTGGGGTGGGAACGGAATTGAAGGATTGTCCCGGGGTTTTTAACATTTTCTGCTTCACATTCGCGACGAGTGGCCAACGATCAACCGAGGGCCTGTATCAGAGGGTGTGTGTGTGTGTGTCGGTGTGTGCGCGCGCGCGGTGCTACGGCGAGTGCGTTAATCATATTCGAGAATCGTAAGCGGGTCTCCCCCCCGTAAAAGGACATACGCACGACTACGCGGGGTCCCACAGCCATGGGCGCGAACACACGCGAACGCGTTACCTGCTGCTGCTGCTGCTGATCAATGTCACCGGTTTTGGAACCCCGCTCTCACCCCCGCTGCTCTTCTCGTCCCACGGCCACCAATGCCCCGATCTCCAGCGGCCCACATTCGGATCCGATTTCAGAGCTCGTCGATCTCGCTCGCGACCGGTGGTTGCGGTTGGCCCCACCGAAAGTCCGGGGACCGGGGGTTAGTTGCAGCGGTGGTGTCGCTAGGTACGAGGTAGACTATAGAGTGGCTCAGCCTCAGCGGCTTTAATTACTTCCAGCACGCTGCACGCTGGCGACAGGGGCGCGATCGTCGCGCGTGGCCATCGACCGTGCCGACGGCCAATTGCGAATTTATGTGAGAATCGATCAGCACCAATCGATGTGTGCGTGTGTGTGCGTGGTGGGGCTTAGTGCTTGAGCCGGCGAGTAACGCCTGGAGTTGATCCTTGAGGTCAACACCAACCAACCAACTAACCTCCGCGCCAGCTCGATGCTCGGCTGCTCGGTGCAAGAGCGAAAGGCCAACCTGCTGCAGCACGTCAAATGTTTCACCAACCCCGCGGAATGTCTACCGATCGCTCTGGCGTAGGCAGCGTTTGCAGCGCCAAAATCAGCGCCATTTAAGCGTCATTGAAGTCGGTTGAAGAATCGCAATAAAAGTCAAACACACTCCGGGCAGAGATTGAAATAGAAAATTGGAGTTTCCATCAGTTCGATCTAAACTCAACGCTTGCTAAGGATAAAAATCGAAACTCCGTCACCACGGCGGACCATCCACCAAATAATCCGATTCCGCAGCATCTGCGCTTTGTGGTGGTAATTTAGCATCCAATTTACCTTGTCACATCGAGCGCGCGTGCACGTTCCATTCCCCGTTCACGAGTGGGACAATTTGCAAAATCGTTTAAGACGTTGGTCGTCGTCTCGACTCACCGTCTCTTGCATTAGTTTTCCGTTTCGTTTTCTTGCGCATTCGATCGCATTCTGTTGTTTGTGGTGTCGCCGTTCGGTGTTGCTGCTGCTGCTGCTGTTGCTCATTAATGCAACCGATCGGCACAGCGGAGGTAAAGGTGGCTCAAGTTCACACGTGACGCCACGTAGACACACCGTGAAGCCGTATGGGAAGCCTAGGCCGTCACGTCTGACGTTCGCGACACAAATGGCGTCGACGCATTAGTACGGCACTACGCGTCGATCGCGTCGACCATCGGAGCGTGTCTGCAGCAGCAGCAGCCAGCGTGATCTTTTTCGCATTAGATGCAAGGGTATATAGTGCCGGCTGTACGCTGGTTGTGTATGTGTGTTGGTGCAACAGTAGTTGGTAGGTCAGTTCACCTCGGCAAGTGCTGGGCAGATAGTCGATAGGGTCCCCCTTTACCGGCAGGTGTCACAAAATACATCGCCAATTGATATGTTAATGGAGGCAGGTGACCAGGTGAGTTGTTGGGTGGCTGGCTGGCTGGCTCTCTGGCCACCGTTGTTGCTGGTGCCATGGCTCCGGGATGGTGACAATGCCGCACGTCAACCAATAGGGCTCCTATTGGCGCCCTAGTGACGTTCGGCGGCTACGGATACCGACATGGCCGTAATGTGTTTGCATATGGTTTGCGAGCTAATTGAATGTCACCGAAGTGATCGTTTCACCTGCCTCCCAGCCCCCCCCCCCCCCCCCCCCACGGAATCACGGACCATTATTGTTGCCAGTTGCCAGTTGCCATTTATTTGGGGCATTAGCGTCAGCTACATGTTTCGCATCACAATTGGTGGAGGCCACCACCACCACTACCAGCAGCACCACCGTCAGCACTGTCTAGCCGATTGATTGCGGTGTAAATCGTGCGGTTTGGGTCGTTGAAATATTCGCGACACGGTAACACGACGACCACCCGTGGCGTCTCCAGTTGTTATTCCTATTTTTTCTTCTTGTTTTCAGTAGGTAACACCTCGAGAAGGGAAACGAAATGGCGATCTTACAGCGATAAACATGATCTATGACCAGTAACGGCCAGCCAGGTGTATGCAAGCGTATGTTTGTGATGCGGAATCTGAAATATGCTGGAGTTTGTTTACAAATAGTTTTCGATCAAATAGAAGAATATTCAAATTGCTGTTCAATTCAAGGAATTCCGATAAAAAGAAGACTTCAAAGAAGTGAATTTTGGCTTAAGCCACTCCTTGGCGTGGCAAAGATTGGAATGATGGAAATTTAGTCATTTGAAAAGCTGATGAAAGCTACTGGAGTGTGTGATCAGATCACTATTTAAATTCACGCACAATCACTATTTAAATTCGATTTGGCTGGAGAAAAAACCGTGAAAGTCTTGAAATTTCCAAACTCACCTCAAAATACCATATGTTAACGTTACTTGGGGACTTTTATCTTGATTCTAGCAAAAGAAAACAGCTGAAAAAGTTTAACGAATGCACGATGCTGCAAACAAAATTGAATCAACACTCCTGGGATCTCTCAGCGTGATTCCACCAAGAAAAACTCACGACAGTCGACATAACAGCTCGGGAAATATTTTTAAAAGAAATTTTAAGGTCATAAAAGCTAGAAAAAAGCCAAATAAGACGCTAGAGCACAGCTTTATGATTACTTAATGCGTTTCGAAAAATACCATGCAAAAAAATTACTTTGCCAATCATACAGGGAATAGTTTAGAAAGGGTTTGGTTTATTTACGGAGATAAATTTGCCCGTAAGATGATGATTTGACATGGGATATGATATTGTTGCGACAAATCAAATGTTTTCATCATCGGGGCAACGTTCATTCGAAATTTGTACAAGAAAAGAATGTGTGTCTACCGAAAAGGATTTTGTTCTTCATTTGTCCACCAATGATCCTGTGTAAGTTTGGTTTGATTTTGGTAGTTGTTCTTGTTGAAGTTATGGCGTTAATGTTGTGTAGTCAAATAGATCGATTTCATAGAGAAAACTATCAATCCAAAAAAATGACTGGATTTTCGTTCCATCGATTTCTATTGGACGATTATCACAAGGAAACTTAAAAAGTATATCAGAAATGTATAAAAACCAATTGAAATGAGGATGATGTGCAACAAGAGGGCAAATGATGTAACCAATAGTACTGTGCAAACATTTTTGGGTGATGTCAAAGTAAAAGTTCAAAAAGTCATCCAAAAAACTAATGAATAATTTGCATCAATATTTATTATTAAAGGCAATAAGAAAACCTACAAAATGACACCTTTCTTTACTATTTACGTCATTTTTTGGCTGAGATATGACCTATTTTGTGCGGCCAAGTATTAACTGTTCCAAGCTTTAGCTGCACTCCTCAACTGAATTTGTGCAAAAATCTCTGAGCCACGAGTCATCTAAATGTTTTGTTTTCTGATTCTTGAAATTTGGCAAATCAATCTCATCGCTTCGGTATTAAACCAATTAGTAACATATTTTAACTTATTTCATCTGATTTAGTGTGCTGTGAGGCAACTTAACGGTACCTTGATCTATGTTTTTTTAAATATAAAATCAATTTTCCATGGTTTTCCATAAACTCTCATGTCATACTACTGTGTCCAAAAAGTAAGGTAACATGGCATCCAAATTGCCCGAGTAAATGGATATCTTTAATTTTGTATTTTTTGTAGGTTGTCAGCACTGTTATTGATAACCAAGCCAAGTTTCACGTCAAAATATTGACTAGTGTTTGAGATACGAAGTATTTTGTGAACTGCTAAAAATGCATTCTTCGTTTTTCGCCATGTCAAACCAAAAATATTTACAGGTGGTGCAAAGACTTCTAGGAGGGTCGGGATCGTTTTAAACAGCCAGAACGCCCTGGACGACCACCAACGTCAATCGATGCAGCTCACGCCCAAAAAATCAAAGATTTGGTGTTGGAAAACCCTCGATTAACAACAAGAGACTTTGCTGATGATATTGGCATAACAAACATATCCGCCAATTACATTTTAAAGGATGTTTTTCATCTCAAGCGCGTCAGCGCTCGATTACGATAATGCACCATCTCAAGCTTCGATGGTTTTCCGTCACTTTTTCGCCAAAAACTCCATTCATATGGTTCCACAACTACTATATGCGCCTGAGTTGGTTACAATTGGCTTCTGGCTAATAGACAAGCCCAAAATTTCGTTCCGAGGACACTGTTTTGACACGATAGAGCAGATTCAAGCCGCTGCGAAAAAGGTACAGAAGGCCATTCCTGAAGTCATTTTTTTACGTATTTCTAAAACTGGAAAATTCGTCGGCATAAGTGCATTGTGTCTGGGAGGGATTACTTTTGCTTTGTTTGTCTGATTAAACATACGACTCGTCCGTTCTAAGATATGAAAAACTATGAAGCAGATGAACTTTGTACATAAAATTGCAGTCGAGCTGACTGAAAATATTTGAAGAAATGGAAGAATGAGACGAGAATATGGAGGAAATAAGACAGATGGAAGTTAAAATGGAAACTAGTGAAAACCCTGGAACATAACAAAGATTCTAAGTCATTCATTTCTCTTATACCATCTTTGAAATCAGTCCAAATCAACAGACTGTCTGTTGTTCTCCTTTGAACAATACGCAATATAATTTATATTTTTAAAATAGATTTCGACCAGTCTAGAATACTTAACTTAACTCATAGTCACTCATTTGTGAAAAGTAATAAACTTCTATTGGTTAACCGTTAAAGTAGTGGTACAATAATCCGTGCAGTACAAAACTCAACGCTTCGCCTGCATCGACGTGTGAGTGAGCAGCGAGCGAGCTGGATAAAGTCCAACAACCCCCAACCCGTCTTAACACCCGCTCACCGAGAGCTGACGACCAATTGATCATCACTTGCGGCGGCGACTTACAGCATACCAGACCGCCGTGCCGGTCTTCGGTGCAGCAAGTGAAACTGACACCAAAACAGCCGCCACCGAGAGCAAACCGGTTGACGCGATGGTTGGTATCAACCAACGTCTGACCGGGACCGGCATCTCACTCGTCTCTGACGACACCGCCAGCCGGCCGGACGGTTTAACGAATAAATTCCAATTAGGCGTAAAGATCGCGCACAATAGATAAATTACCGGTGCGACCGGCGCGACCGGCGACCGGCTACAAAACGAATCGTCGACTGCCGTCGACACTTGCTCCACTTGATCATCCCCTGGAGTGTGAGGGTGCCCAGTGCATCGAGGGTCCACAGGACACAGGCTGGATCAAGTGAATTTAGTCGCTCGAAATCGAGAAAAAACAAAAAAGCACAACGCGGTCGCCATCGTGAAGGTAATCGTCCGGAGCGGCACAAGCTTAAGAAGCCTCCTCACTGTCCTCGTGGACTCTGCCCGGTCCGACATCTTTATCATTCGCTCGTTCACACACCGTGCGCTTGTCACGACAGAATGGCCACCGCGATCTGCATCTGCAGCTTTCGCTTAACTACCGGCTACAAGACGGGGAGGGGCTACCGGAATCTGGAATCGTCCGTCGGTCACCGAAAATGGAACCGAAAAGCGATTGCGTCGGGCCCGGGGTACGATTTGCGATATGGCAGGACAGCTTACTGTCACACCGGCCGAGCGCGCAGGTTATCGCGGGTACAACGCGGTGCAGCGACAGGCATGGAGCCGGCCTGGATGCTGCTCGAGATCGGGCCCATGAAAACGCATGTTGCTCGCTGATTCAATGAATTGTTGTAAGCCTGGCGCGTCCGGGCATTCCTCGTACCGCCTCGTTATCCAAGCGATGGTGAACCAATCGACATTGACCCATTTGCATGCTGCTGCTGCTGTTGCTGGTGTGGCTGGCGATGTACGAAGGAAGGAAGGAAGTGCTTTCGGAGGATATTTGCACACCGCACATGCAATGGTCGGCAGATGTTTGCGGCACCCTTTGGTCTCGCCGTCGTCGCCGGCTGGTGCTGATGGTGGTGGTGGTGGGCTCATCGTACCGCGGTACGATTCTTCGATCTCGATTGACCTTCGACCGCTCTTCGTCTTCGTAGCTTCTTCGTGAGGTTCAATCTTCACTGAGCCGAGCAGCATGTTATGCTGCAATCGCATGTTGTGATGTTGCTAGGTGAACAAAGGGTTTTTTGTTGGCATGTTAGTGTTGGCTGCAGCATTCGCATTTCATATGCAAAAGGGAAGGGATCTGCTGTCACTGCTGTCTAATGTCAACAGCAAACCTCACCATTGCCGTGAGACATTTGTTCGACGAGATAAGCCGTCGATGTCGCTTTTTAACAACCATTTTCGAAGACGCGGAGTGCGCATAACAGAAGATTACGCACGCACGCACGCACGCACGATCACGACAAAAACGGCCACCTTCACCGACTTGTTACTGCTCGTTAACAGCTTTCGCGGACGCTCATTGTGCAAAACGATGTGGAACTGCCACTCTGTTAGCGATCACCTTAAATCGCATTTCGCGCGAGTAAAGCGCGAGATTGTATTCGTTGCAGATTAACAGCAAATGGTTCCGTTAAAAATGGAGGAAAATAAACGAACACACAACAAAAGATGTGAAACACTAGACAAAACCTAAAGAGAGAGAGCAAAAAGTTCCCAAAAACTGCTTGCAACAGAATGGACATTCGATGGAGCGTGTGCTACGCAGTTTCGGTTCCGTGATTTGTGTGGGGCGTGCGCCTTACCACCGTAGGGAGGGCGCCAGGATGTGCTCCAGGGTGTGAAGAGAGGCAGGCAGGCAGCCGGGCAGGCTAGTGCCGTTGAATGGGATGGGAGGTTTTTGGCCAATAAAATTGAATTTAAATGCCAATATGCTTTCCGTTTTGGCCAAACGGCAGGTGAATGTTTATGCCCCCCTCCCCGCCTTACAACCATCCCTGGGGGCCCCAGGTGCTGGCCGGACCGGCTCGATCGCACACGCAGAGGATCGTTTATTTTCAATTTCATTAGCCAGCAGGGAGCGCGTGATGTGTCGATCGGTCGGTTGGGTTGCGTTGCGTTGCGTTGGGTGGTGGCAACCTCGACCACCGACTGACCATTACGATCGATTGATCGTAAATATTGTGACGGGTGCGAAAACGGGGCCACCTCGACCTCTCCAGTACGCGGTTTGCCTCCTCGAGTGTTGGTTGGTGGTTGCTTTTGGACGCAATCGTCGGCTCGGATTGGCCCGGGTGGCCTCCGTTGCGACGTCACCGGTTGGTTAGTGGCCCGTTAATCAAACAAACAATGGGATCTTATTGGATTGCTGTGTGGAGTGTGTGTGTGTGTGTGTTTTGGTCCTCGGTGTACAGCATCTTTGTTGCAGATCGCATGCCCCGCAGTGATCGGTGGATGTTGATTGTTCGTCCATGATGATGATGAGGATGGAATTGGTCGATTGGATCTTTGAATGCGACGAGATTGCAGAGCAGCAGCAGCAGCAGCAGCCAACAAGACAGTTTCATGTCCCCTGTTCTCGTTACATAAGATTGATTGTTGGTTAAAGGAGTGTTGCAGCACTAAGCAGCAGCGAGCGTGCGTGTCACTTGGTAATCGGTTTACGCTGCTAATGTCTGACAGATTGAGACCCCTGAACTGTCCAGCTCAGCTGGTGCTCCACTCTCCACTCATTTCCTTTCCCCTTTCGCCCGGTAATTTCATCAAATCGTACTGCTCGACCGATCGAACACCGAAACTAATACTAATCCTTCGTGGCCGGCTGCATCTCGTATGTTACTCCACTACCACCTGGCCTTAGACCCACTCCGGGTACGAAGGCTCCTTCATCTGTGCGAAACATTGACCTACATATTGAGGAACATGATCGAAGTATTTTGCAGCAAATCTCCGGTTGCCAGCTATGCCATCTCGTTCCGATGTCTTGACCGCGTGCCTGGCGGCTCTCGTTCGCTCGCACGCAAACCTCGACGTTCGCTCGAGGTGACCACCACCGTATGCGGGAACTGTGTTTTCACGGCTTTTGCTTCCCGCACCTTTTGTTATTCTTCCACCAGCGCCAGCACCACCAGCGAACCGTTCGGTGAGGTCTAAGCATGTTAAAGCTTCTTGTTTGAGGCTTTTGGCCGCGGCGGATGCGTGTCTCTACGCACTAACCACCATCCATCGGTATGGAAACTCAAAAGAGGAGAGGCAGGGGATGGAACTCCTCTGTTACCCCATCCCACACCCCCTGAAACATTCCACGTTTGAGTGCTGAACTCACTCCACCCCGGGCGGGGCGACGACTAAGGGGTTATTCACCGCGGTTCCGCTTGGCCGTTTTTGCTGGGCCTTTGCCCGGTTCCGATTAATCCCTTTCTCGCTCTCGCACCTTGGAACTATGGCGCCTGGATGGGTGTTTGGGAGACTGGAGGTCTATTCGATTCTCCAGTTGGAAAGGTTGTTCCGTTAGATTGGGTTCAGCGTCGTCAGCAGCGAATAGGATGGGAAATGAGACCGGATCGGATCGTGGAAACCGTTCCACGGGGAGAGGTGATACAGTCCCGATGGGGAAAAAGGTCGACCGGCGCCCCAGCCAGCCTCCAGCATCGATGCTGCAGCTGCATTATCGGATGCAATTGTCAAAACATTTCAAGACCTTTCTGGAAACTTTGCAGCTCGTCGTTTATGGCGCAATTTAAAACGTACAAAATAAATGGTGTGGTGTGGTGATGGTGAGGCAAGGGGGGAGAGACATGAAAGGAGCGATAATACATTTGTTTGTATTAATGATTAAGAAAAGTGCAGCTCTGAAAATTACGTTCAATTCAGAGATGGCGTTTGAAGTAGATACGCTGCTATTGCGCTGTTAGATCCAATGTAACTGCATTCGTTGCGATCGTAGCAGAAACATATTGTGTGTTTCTAAATTGTGTTAATTATTGGCGGTTTTCGATTTGTTACTAGAAAGAGGATCGGTAAAGGCTTGTTAAAATGTATGGATTGCCATTGAACTGCTACTTTTTCGCAATTTTCAAATGACTTCGATTCAATTCTTTTTGAGGCAATTTTCGATTTGATATTCCCAACAACAAAATCACATTAACCCTCGGTTGGGCACCCGGCGTTTACCCCTTCGTTGGGCACCCGGGTACCTGGCTACCCAGTTCATGTGCATTGCATAGTTAAGTGATTGTTCCGCCGTTTTTATCAGTTTTTTTTAACATATATAATGACGGACGAGCCGTATGTTTATTTTATCAGTTTTACGACAAAAATAGTGCACAAGAACTAATTTAAGGGTCTTGGCAACGTGTTTTTATTTCAAAATCAAAACAATATGCATTAAAAAACAATAAAAACAAGGAACACAATATCATTGGCACCCCTTCATACGGTCATTCACTACCGAGTACGTCGCATAGCAAGCATTAAAATCCAAAAATGGTGATTTTTTTTGTAATTGTTTCAAGGAAATGAATTATTTCTTTAAATAAAACTGTTTTTCGTCGTCAAAAGGTTCTTGCACAACCCACACAATTGATAATAGTGATGCTGACCATGGTGACCTAGACAGCAAACTCTTTTGCCATATCATACCATTTGTACAAATTGATGTTGTAGATGTTAAAGCACAAGGATGATGATACAGAGTTTTTACAGATGCAAAAAAACCCAAAAACATCTTTTTTCATCATCCGCATTGTCACTTGTTTTGTCACTTTCATATAATTTTTAGAAAACAATATGTGAGCTGTGCAAAAGTATTATGAACGACGATTACTTTATCCGAAAGGGGAAAGAATCGTAATTCTCTAATTGAAAATTGCTTGAAAAATGCTCAAATTATAAGATTAGTTTTTAAAAATGTTGCAATATAGAGCATTTCATGTAAAATGATATTCCCGAATACTAAATCAACAGCTGGGTATATGAATCTAAATTGTCGCGGTACCTTCCTCTTCCAGAGCAGAGCTCTCACTTGCTATATTTGTCTCTGGGGTCAACCTAAACCTCGCCTTAAGTCTTTTAAATCAAAATAAGTGTATGATTTACTCATATGTTACGAACATAGCATTGTACGAACCATTTTTAATCAGTACGAGAAATAATGTGTAGCTGAAATTGCACATAAAGAGCTGCATAATGTGTTACTTATATTTCTTCTATTGCTGGTGTTATAGCGCAACAATAATTAAAATTTAAGTTAATTTTCATTAAAATTGGTACGGAACGGTACCAATTTCATGTAATTGGTACGGAATTTTACCCGGTAGCGAATTAAAACAACTGAAGCATCAAGGATAATGATCGCACACTTTTTCTTCTATTGGATTGGAGTGGACTAACATTTCAGCACATTTAGTTCTTAGCCCACTATTTTTATTGTATTTTACATTACATAAATCTATATCTTGAAAATTTGAATAAGATAAAAATTATGTTTGCGATGCTTTCTTCGAGCGCAAGATAGAAAAACACTATCTGAGTGAAGCTATCATTGTGAAATAGACTGTAGTAACGTGATAGCGAAGGTAACTTCGATCGAAACAATTTAATTCCCCCAACCAGTCCCCAATTTTCCCCCTTTTAGACCATTTCTCAATAATTGAAGAGAATAATTGAATCTAACAGCCTAATAAAGCATACATTTGATCAGCTCCCGACAAAGCCAGCCCGACTTATCGCTGACCTAATGCGGTCAGATGAGAAATAAAATAATCCTTAGTTGAAATGTAGTGCACATAATCCGTTCTATATTATTAACTCTGTACTGTTTCACGCTCTACTTCCAGATCTCCTATCAGCCTCTCGCTCGCTCTCCGTCAACCGAATGAAGCGAACCCTCAGAATTTCCGACACTGCGACAAAAAAAAACCGAATCCATCGTGTGCTAATGATCTAATGACCGTAACCACCGACCATCCCCTTACTTCCGAGGAAGTGACTAAAACTTGGATGTAGAACTGATTACCCAATAAAGACGCTAGACGAGTCTAGAAGGGGATGAGTCGTCGGCCGAGTATCAACCGATCGCCTGCGTGGTGATAAGCCTGCCGAACGGTTCTCCCGTTGGGCAATGGCCAACAGGTGGCCACGACCATCATCATCATCATCATCATCAACAGCATCATCATCAACCGTGGTGGGGGACAACTCATCAATTGCACCGATCAGTGGCGCAGCACAACCATCGACCACCTCGCGCCTCTCGACACGAACTGCCGACGGCGACAGAAACGGCGACGTGCAAGGGGGTGGTCTGGTGTGCGGTTTGATAGGAAAGTTCGAATGCACCCAACCCCCCACCACCACCACCACCACCCATGCTGACGTCAAAGTAACAGTCAACAGTGGGCGCGATAGTGGTAACGACATTCGTCGTCGTCTTATCACCACCGACGGCGAGGACGACGACGACGACGACGACGACGGAACCCGCCTTTCTAGTCCCCTCGCTGGTGGTGCACCGACCGCTGTTCAGTGTATCCGAGCGGGGGCAGTGCTCGCGGAAGACGACGTATGTTACGAATGTTCCGATAAGATGGCCACAACAGTGAAAGATGGTGGCAGTGCGGGAAGTGCTGCTGTTGCTGTTACCACCAACGAATGCTCCCGTAGCTCCCGTAACCTCAAGACGGACCCGGGACACCCACTTGTGGTGGTACCTCCGAGCTTACACAGATTTACCAAACGTCAACGAAAAACCGTTGTCTACAGTAGGCTTTGTTTGGATGGAGGAAGCGGAATGTTTGACCACCAGCACCACCACCACCACCACCACCACCAGAGTCCACCGGCGGAAGTTCTAGACCCGGACACCGACCACCACCAACGGATCGGTCGGTGGCGATCCGAACAGTGTGTAGCGGAGGCTGGAGGATGGCCCGGTCGGCAGGCGGAAGTGATTCGATTTCCTTGCGTCGAGCGACTGATCGAGCTGTACGCAAATATCATCCGCGAGAAGGAGGCTGAAATGCAAAGATTTATGAGCAGTATTGTGAGGGAGGGCGATAAAAGTCGATTAGATAAGAGCGTACTGTCGTCTTCGACTTCGTCGCTGCCACCGACGTCGACAACAACGATGACAACGGGGACGACGACGACAACGGCGACGGTACTAAGCGGACGGTTACTCGGTGGCGACGGTGACATACGCACGACAGCACCGGAGGCACCTGCGTCAGTATCGTCGGAACCGTCGTCTTACGCGGCACCGTCTATCATCGACCTCACTCCGACACCAACAGTGGAACATTCGAGCGGCAGCGTCGTTGAAACCCGTGAGGACAACCCGGAAAGTCCGGCCTCGGATGAGGGTTGGCGTAGTATACAGCAGAGTCCGTACGGTTCCAGTGACGAAGAGGCCGAACGTCCGTTGGTAGAGTGTACCGTCGGAGTGATACATCAGCAGCAGCAGCAGCACCACCACAACCAGGAAGAGGAGCAGGAAGACAACATGAAGCACCGGGAGAAGGTGACCCGTTCGGCGAGCTCCGACTCAGCCCTCGGTCTCGATGAGGATCTCAGCCAACAGGAACAGCAACACATGATGGCCAACGTGGGGAAGGCGCGCCGTCTGACGCTCGGTGTATCGGATATTCCACTCCGTTCGGCACTACTCCCAGTGCCAGAACCATCGATGCTACCGACCACGACCACCGACAGTCTGGCTTCACTGAGCGGCACCACGGACCAGCTACCAACCGTCGTCCGAAGCAAAATGATACTCGAGGCGCAACTCATCGAACTACCGGTGGATTCCGTGGATCAACAGCATCATCAACACCAGCAGCAACAGCATCAACAACTCGGCTGTCCACCCAGTACGTCTGCCTCACGCCGTGAATCCGCTCAAAGCTACATCAGCGACACAGGTGAGGGCGTCCGGTACGTCCGGACACCGTCGGTCGTTGTGTCGGATTACTCCGATGATACGATGTGCGGCATTACGCTGGAGGAGATCGAGTACTTCCGGCGACATCGGTTACGCCGTGGATCGGCCGACTGTGAGTCGGACATCAGTGCGGCTTCGTCCTGCAGCAATCTGAACTACTGCGGCTCATCGATCAGTGCACTGGATGGTTGCGAGTATCAGTGCGGATTGCGGACGCCCGAGCGCAAGGTGTCGGACTGTTCGACCTGTTCCACCGTTAGCTGTGATGAGGACGAAGGTTACTCCGTCGTCCGGGCGAAACTCGCCAACCTTAGCCCATCGGCGGCTCCGGCATCATCCTCATCGTCGTCAACGAACAAGGGTTCGTCGGTGGCGCCCGCGGCTGGTGGTACTGGACCACAGTCACAGGAGACGGATGTCCGGATTTGCAGCAAACAGCAAAAGGTTAGTCTCAGCGCGCCCCAATGCCAGAAGCACCACTCTAGCAAACGGCCACTCTAGTAAGCGTCCTCGTCGGAGACGTCGCTCTAGATCTCTAGACCTCGCCAATGGCCATTCGTATATACGTACATACCTACATAGTTATCTTTACCTACCACCATACCGTACACATAATCCCGTATAATAAAAGCAACGAAAGCGAAACCAAACTGAATGTCCCCGGGGTCTCTGGGACAGCCCTGGGCCGAGGGTTGCATTATTGTGCGAGCAACAACATCATCATCATCATCAACGTTGGTCTTGGGTTCGCGTGCGCGCGCCAGCTACCTAATCAGTAAATCGTCGTCCGTGCCCGATTCGATTGACGTCATAGCTGAGAGCAAACAGGCGGGGCCTAGCGGTTCATATCAGGGGCCATACGGGCCGCTGCCGCTGCTGAAGTGAGTGAGAAGATTGATGCCCAGCCTCGGTCTTGGGCGTTCGGGCCCGGGGATATTTGTGCCAATTAATCGCTCCGTTTTTTGTTTTCTCTTGGGGGGCAGCAGAGGTCCGAATTTCCCTAAACCTATTCCGTGGTCAACAAACCACGCGACTTTTTGGCCCCCCTCGCGTGGTTAAGTAGGCGATGAACTCGGGCATCGAGGAGAAAAAAGCCGCCACCGGTACGGCTACTACGATGTGTTGACGGAATTAACAGCTGTTAAGAGCTCATACGGAAGTCAATCACTCTTTCATCGCGTAATCCCAGTAATCCAGATAGATTAGGACACGGGATCGAATGACTTGGCCGATATTTCGAATAGTAAATGTTGACTACTATTAAAACTACCTTTCGTAAAAGCAATTAACATTCCATTGTATTGATGCAACTGTTCTCGAATGCGCTCCTGCATGAGTGGTCAATGGTCTTGAAAGGTGTGTGGTTTTTTGTCGAGTACCTGTAGCGGCCCAGCGCGTAAGATAAGCTCGCGAGCGACGATTTATACCTCAATCTGGACTACAGCGATGACTAAACCAATCCTGATGCTCGGGTTTTTAACGCGATCGCGATTACAATGTTGAACAATGTTGTGGTCCAAGCAGATTAGTCCAGTCATGCCCGCCTGTTTACCGTTCTAACGAAAGAAAATCTGCTCCGTCACAACAGCTCCGTACCAACAGCGACCGACCACAGCGTACTGACCACCAGCAACCTGGATCTGGACCTGTTGTGCCTGGCAACCGAGCAGACCGGGCAGATCGCGTGTTGCGGAAGTCCCTGGCGCGCTTGTCCCCCGGTTGGATAAATAATAAATGATCCAAAACCTACAACAGCCACATTTCAAGTGACTGACAAGCCCTCACTTGCTCGCTGGGACGCCAGACAGGTCTCGCCGTCCGGCTCGGAAAGCGAGAGCCCGACCCGGCCAGACAAAGGGGGCCGGTCGTACACCGTCTAGCGGTGACAGCGCAATGGCAACAGACCTCATCGCAGCCCTGACCTCACCACGACAGGGCGGCCTGTTGTTGCAGGGCCCACTGAAGCAAGAGCAGCCAACGTACCCAAACCCACTAACCATAACTAGCTACCGTCGTGCTCCTCGACTTCGACTCCAATGACGTCAATGGCTTGGACACGCTGCAGAAGGTTTCGCTCATCAAGTGGCGTTTGATTGGGGCGGGTGGGGGGGACCCACTCTAGAGAGGCCTTCGCGTCGGGTGTGGGAGATGGTAGCTTATGAACCGTAGTATATCGTGTCGTAATAGCTTAATAACCTATCCGCACAACAAGTAAGCGGGTGCTGGGCGCTAGCTGCTGACTTCATCTAAGAATACCTCATGGGGGCAACAGCATCGGCATCAATTTGATGGCGCGGTTTTGGGGCCACACAATGATTAACAACAATGTCAACCGCACAGCGAAAAGGAAGCGAAGAATGAAGATTCTTTTCTTGCGAAGATTGTTGAACCTTTAATCCGGGCCCTCGGGCGGTATTACTTGAAAGCTTTCGACGCATCTTCGTCTACGTTGAGTACTTTGATTCCGGTATAAAGCGGATAGCTATCGCAACAATAACAACAACATCCGTGACCATTGGTCCGTGGTTGTGCGCGCGGAAACATGATACACTCTGACAGTGCGCTCTACTATCTAGCTAGTAACACCTTTGCTGTTGTGTAAGGCTGAGGTAGACTGGCAATACTGGTTCCGCGCGTTCAGCGCATTTCGTTTATCTGATAACTGCAAACCACCAATTCAAATCACCCATTTTTGACGTTATCACTCATCGCTCGTGCGCTTCACCCTGTTCGATAAGGAACCCGTTCACAGACATATGATTTAATTTTTGGGTAAACCTCGGTGCCCGGGAAATGGGGTCGCTAATCAGCTAAACCGGACCAGACGGGCGAAACATAATTAAGCGTGACGACAATTTGAAGGGGCAAGGTCTCCCACGGAACAAATAATCCGCCCAATTCTCTGGCTCTGGCGGGTGAAAGAACGAATGGACGAGGAAAGGAATCGTGGAATGACGCAAAACGATTCGCCGAAGTAGGAATGTCGATCGATTGCACCGGAGGAAATCCTACATTCGTTTGGCGGAACATAACATAAAACATTTGACGTCAGCGACCTAGGTATCATCTTATATTGGGATGCGGTTCGTGCTTGTCGTTTTGGATAAGGGAGTTGAAAGTGGTCCATTTCGAAAACATTTCTGGAAGAAAGAGGAAGAATAAATAAACATTTGATAAGAAATCGCCTTAGGTATTTAATGTTTTTATAAGCATTTACCTTTTATATTTTTCCATGAATTCTTATCCTTTCAAGAGCATTGTCGCCGATCGTAGCATAACAACTATTGTACCTATCGATTTGAAATTTTGAATGTAAGCGATTTACTAGGTAGTCTCATCGAATTTTCATTAAAGTTGTAGGTATTTTGTTTTTTAATTATCTCAATCGCGTTTTTAGGGGGAAAATCAAAGAAAGCATCATTTTTCCTATTTCAAACAGCTTCCAAAAATCGAAAAATTGAAAATTCCACAAAAACTCAACTAGGCTAGCTGGATGAACTCATACTCTAACAATAGACATTAATTTGTATGTTTCCAATGTTCGGGCAGAAAGTTATGGTGGGCATCGCAAAAAGTATTCTGTCCTTGCCTTGCTAAATTGAATGGTATGAAGGTAGTTTTCAACAAATCTTCCACAAAATACTACGAAAATATTCGTGAAAAGTTGTCGTTTTATATGAAATTTAGGTGATAAAAATAAATTGAATAGTTTCTTTACAAAAATCATCAAAACTGAGTCTTTTCAGCCCCCCTTTCAAGGAAAAGGCCAAGGAAAGCTCAAGACTTAAACGTAACGGAAAATGGAAAGCTTTTGCAAGCCCGTTGCATACTTCGAGGGGTATAGTTTTTGGAGCGATCTACAGTGATGACCCATAGAATAAGGGCATATTGCCGTACTAAGGCAAAATTTACAACGAAAAATGGGTTGCGTGCCACTGTACCACTCTTTTTGGAAAGCGTTTGGGAATTGGTTTGGAAATTCGCTGCAAAATTGGGGGTTTGGCACATTTTTTAGCACGTTTCGTGAGTTTCGCGATAAAGATTATGATGATAAAAACAAAATAAAGTAATCGGCAACTCCCGCCGTGCTTCTCGTTGGAAAAGGAACCCTCTCGGCCTTACAAACCGTGAAAAACTGCAGCACGATCCGCGATAAGGCCCGACAGGAACAACGAACAAAGATTCTAAACCCTATTCTAAACCGATCCTAAACGCATATTTGTTTGTCTGAAGCGAGATCGGGGTGGGGTCTTTGCACTGCTTCCGGCTGACATGCTTGAGGTTCCTTTCGAGGGCTCGAAGGTGTCTATCCGACCACGCACAGAGGAATGTGATCATGTGATCGTGGAGCTGAACATATTCGCCGCACGCCGTCTATGAAGCTCGCGCTTTCCAGGAAAGCCATCCCTGAAACACCTGCACAATAGCACAATACACTTTCTTTCACAAAAATCACTTTACAACAACAACAAAAAACAATTATTTCACCCTTTTACTGATCATTGCAACCGATCGCCTCGAGTTGACGTGCATTGAAATCGATTCGGAACGGATGAAAATAATGATTTACCTTTCTCGCTCTCTTCTCCCGCTCTTTTTACAGGTGAGTTCGTCTCCGCATCGTGCGTTGAAGTCTTTTGTTCACGCGCAGCAGCAGCAGCAGCTGCGGCTGCTGTTGCTGACTCATCAAGCTGCTTTCAGTGCTCTCGGCCGGTGTAAGTACACATGAATAATGAACGCTTCACACAACAGTCTTCACACGAGCGCGGTTGGGAGGGTGGTAATCAAGAATCGTAACCTTGACATGCCAGACCGGTCCCCAAAAACAAAGCATCGCTTTATGCTAAATCGCGCGTTTCGTCAAACATATAACCCCACCGTGGTGGGTGTGAGCAGGGGCGTCGTGCCGATGCTGGCTTACCAGAATGCGAGCGAGCACGAAACGCGTACGCGAGATCGTAACGAAGCGTTCCTGGCCCGCCCGTGGCCCCGGGGGTTGCTGGCTGCCAGTCGGGAACGAGAGAAACATTTATCATACATAGCGCGCCAGTGACGTTTATTTGCTTGTTTGGCGGGAAATGAAAAACAATGGAGTCCGTTTGTGACCTGGGCACGCCAAACAAAAAAAAAAAAAAAGGAACCGGGATCCTGTTAGAGTCAGCGAACGAAACGTGATCCCGTTTGGTGGTAAAGCAAAACAGTCGCGAAACAAGTTCGCTCCCGGCGAGAGGCGAGTGCGCTTCGTATGATACTCCGGTCCAGTTAAAATGATAAATCGATCTCATCCGCAAATCCGGAGCCGCACTGAGTGGGAAAATAGGGGAGAGTGGCGGTTTCAGTCAACAGAACCGTGTAACGCTAATCAAGCGCTCGATTAAGACAAAGTTGACGAGATTTTGGGCAGCGCGTAAAGCAAACATCGATCGAATCGATACGGGTTTTTGGAGGGTTACACACGGGGTCAAGTGATTTATGAAATCTAACCACCAGCACGCGGCAGGGAGCAGTGCCGTGATCAGCTCATAATTTCACATACCAACAGCCCTCGGCTGCGGGCCTCGAGACCCGCGAGACTTCTGCTCTCTAATTTGGCTCGAAATTTGGCTCGGTGTCACTTTCTTCACCAGCCCTGGTCCTGCGGGATCATTTGGCTGGAGGCTGGTAAGCCCCGGATTGACCGGACTGGCGGCCGTGTAATCGTACTGCACTATTAATCTTCCTCTCGAGTGCTAATGAGATTGATCGATTCGATAACCGCACTCTCGGTGGAATTCGCTGTTGTTCGCGCTCTTGAATTAATGGCGGTGACCTCGTATCGTGAGCACATTGCTTCGCACTCGAAGCCGTTCTGTCGTTTATCTAATCTTTAGTTAATCTAACGCTATACACTGGAGTTGTTATTCACGGAACGGTATCATTCCTTTTAGTTAAATTAATCTTAAGAGACTTCTTTTTTATCGACTATCTGTTCTTAAAATCAACAACTGAACACACAAATTGTTCCCCAACACGAAGAGCGAGATCAAGAAAGAGAAGAGCGAGATGAGTGAGTCGATTCTAGGGAGAAACCCGTGTCTTTGGCAGAGCAAAGAGAACGCTCCCTGTCGGCGTGCGCAAAGAGCGCCAAGCCAGGGGCTGCATTTCGGGAGAGACCGATCGAGTCGCCCCAAACACCGGTCGTCGGAGCAAGAGTGGGAATGCGGTTTGGCGTCCATCGCGCCGCTGGATGCTGCGCCAACAGCGAAACCACCACGCATAGTAACCCGAGCTGTCGCGACGGTTTGACGTGTGTCGATTTGCGGTGACGTGACGTGCGTTGGTTTGCGGGAACGGGCCGCGGCTTCGATTACCATTCGAGCTTCGAAAAGTGGTAAACAACACGTAAAGTGCCATTGCGAGTCTCTGCATTGTGCTGGAAACGTGTCCAAAGGATCTTTGGAATTCCCGAAAAATCGGATTCGTTTCGTGCTGCTGCGATTCGATCTCGCGTGTTAAGTGTCCTTGGTGTGGATCGTTGAAGTGTCGCGAAAAGAAAAACAATGAAATCGTCAAGGAACGCAGTGACTGCACCAGCACCATCACCACCAGCAGCCGCGTGACGTAATGGTGGACAAATTGAAACAGATTTAGTGATTAGCTGAGGGAGAGCGTAAAGAAACGGTCGAACACCCGGCCCGATCCGGCCCCAGCCCCGGCTTTCGCCACTTCGAGACTCCCGCAGCAAGAGTTCCTTCGTTTCCCTTCATGGCTTTCAGCAGCGCCATGGCCTGTCTGTCAGCCAGCCAGCCAGCCAGCCTCCCTGGCTGGTCTGCGCTGGAAAGATTATGTGTGTGCGTCCTCGGTTGCCATTGCATCGGCCACCACGACAACCGGGACGCGGCGCAACCACACGTGTGTGTTGGGCTGCAACCAGCACAACACGGGAGAAGGGCCTGCTGCTGCTGGTGGTGCGTGCGGTGCGTGCGGTGCATGCGTCGTGCCCCTTGGTCGAACCTGTCGATCGTGTGTGATCGTAATAATCAATTTACATTTATGAAATATATCAACCAGTTTTCTTTCTTTCTTCTGCCACTCTTCGGAGCTGCGCTCCTGGAACCCTTCCCTGATTGATTTCACTCTTGCAACGCACAACGGTGTGTGTGTGTGTGTGTGTGTGTGTGTGTGTGTGTCTGTGTGTGTTCGAACTGAGCTGAGAAGTGGTGCTATAGCAAACGGGGCGAGGGACGACGACGACGACACATTGCTTTTGCCGGCTCTGCTCGACCAAGCTTCCTAAAACGGTTCCACACACCGGAGTAAAATGCTACAAATTGTTGACATGCCAGGCCGGTACGCGGTGCAAGTGCTACGAAAGGGTGCGGTGTGGACTGTGTGTGTGTGCTACTGGGAGTGGTAATAAGGTTTTTTTTTATTTCTATATTTGCCTTCAGCAAACCATGCGCCGATAGACGCGCTGTCTTTACACGCTCGAGAAGCTAATTGCGTTTGGCGAGGCTGAGCAAAGGCAGAGCGAGCGATCTGTCCCTCGTTAGTCATGACTGCGAAGTAGTAGTTGTAATGGAGATGTCAGTCATATCAGTCCCGGGGAACCATCATCCCGAGGTCGGAAAGCACCTGAACTCCTGCTGCTGCGGTTGCTGCTGCTACTACTTCATCGGGTTGAGTGTTTTACTTGCGCTACTTGCACTGCCACGCTAATGACAATTCAATTAAAGCAGCTAGTGGCTTTGGTGCACCGGTGGTGAGCATTACATAAAACCGACATTAGCACTTTCTTCGTTCGTGGAACGTTGTGCACGTATGAGTGTGTGTGTGTATAGCGGCGTGTGGAAGGGGTTTTTGATATTAGCATTCCAGCTAGCGGAAGCCATTCTACTCGAACGTGACGCGAGGAAAACGTCAACGAAATGACGATATCGTGATGGAGTCATTAGGCGGCACTCGATGATGACGTGCGTTTCGTGTTTGTATGTGCGATGTTTGTTTGTTCTGAATGTATTGCCTCTGCACTGCCTGCCCAACGGCCCAACAGTAACCGTCCCTTCAACCTATCGAAACCACTGTTAACCATGAGCTCCGGTTGCTCAACTACGTCGCAAACAGTTGTGAACCACTACCACCACCACCATTACCACCATCACTGTCACCATTGTGTCGTGTCGTGTTGGTAGCTTGTTTTTGAGCGTTCGACCTTTTGAACGGTTGACCTCGGGCCTCGGCTTCTGAGTTGTCCCGCTAAAGGCTTCCGAGGCTTCCGAGGCGAGATTGTCGGACTCTCCATAACAAAAAGAGCAGCAGCAAGTAATACGAGATCGCTTCAAAGTCAGAAGGCGACAGCAACAGTGTGCGTCACCAAAACAGGAAAGGGTAGCCAATGGACCCTAGACCACCTGGCTACCACCAGCAGGAAGGATGGAATGGCGATTGGTGTTTTGCGGGGCCAATGAGCGCCGTATGAGCATGAACACACAAACACAATGGCCTGCAGGGGTCGACCGGGGTGCGTTTCGTCTAAGATTTAAATTTGTTTTGACGCGAACCAATCGATCGAGAGATGACTAGCTGCGGGGAGCGCGTTGGCTTTAGTCGAAGCTGCTGTTGCTGTTGTGTTGCCTGCTCTATTGTGTGTCACGTATTCACGAGCGATAGCGACTGATAGATCTTTCCTATGCTGATGGTCAGCATGCGATACACTTTCGCGCTTTGTTATGTTCAGTTCAGTTGAACCGAACTTTGATCCTCAGAAGCCCTTTCCGAATGGCCGAATGCGGTCCATTTTGCCGTCCTGCGCATTAACCCTTACAGCTGATGGCGCAAAACTCTGCCTCGTAACAGTAGTTGTCGAACGCTGTTGGTGATCAGCGCCAGCGGACCAAACCTTCCTGCAAGTCACTCGCTACTTTATCAGAGTTGACTTTTTGACTTCGCGAGGATCACGTGAAGCCTCATGAGAGAATGAAAGAGATCACAAATCCTGTATGGAACGCTGCATGTGTACGCATTTCGTGGAAATACCTGTCAAGGGGATGCATGTAGTTGTCGTGAGCAGCTGTCGATACCACAATCAAGGGCGAACAACACGATCGGTACGTGGTGATCGTGTAATCGCGCGACGAAATATCCGTGAAAGCCTGTGTCTGGAATGCTGTCCTGGAAAGAGAGAGAGATAGAGAGAGAGCAGACACACAGTAAAGGGAGGTCCTCCTCTTTATGAGTCTCTTGAAGCACCGCGCTGGTGCTGAAAGATCGATTCGATTTCTCCTGGCAGATTGATTGCAGGTCATTTGCATCCGCTCGGCTTGGCAGATTCAAACGCACGCACGCACTCACGCACACACACACCTTCTGGTACACGATCGAAAGTTGACGATCGATTCCATCACACCTCATCACCAGCACAAGACAGTTCAAGGTAATAAAGGGGGGTTTGCCCATTGCCGTGGGTTGCGAGGAGCAGCTGAATGATGGATTCGGTTTTCGGAGGTCCCTTCGGAGGCCCCGTTCGTTGCCCCTCTGACAACCGTGTGAAAATGCGTGGTACCCCGTGTCAATGCCATTTAATGAAGCATTAAACTATGACCCTACCTGACGCCGACGTTACTGGCACACTTGATCAGTAACTGACACCGACCCCGACTCAGACCACACCAGACACTCCACACAGGACTGGACTGGACAGCCGCCAAGCCGCCTGACAGACAGTTGGTTGCGCATTCGCGAGGGGGGCCATTCCAGCCCTCTTGATGATGGCCCTGTCTCCTACTACTAGTAGCACTCGAGGAGCCTGACGCCTACTTAAGACGTCATCGTCATCGAAGATCCGACACGGACATACCACAAAGCCAGCTCGACGGGCCACGAATGTCCAGCTCAAAGCCTCACCAAAATGACAGTCCGACAGGTCCGACGGTCCGCAATTGAGCGCGCGCTGTGCACCACTCCACGCTCCACGCTCCACGCTCCACGCTGGACTGTCACCTCCGCGGCTAATGGACGTTGATTTAGGCTTAATTTCAGGAATGCCCATATCGGGCGACCGCTCTAACCCTGGCGAGCCAGGGGACCCCGAGTGGCGCCTACGACACGACCCGATGAGCGATGACTGCCCCGAGGGGGCGCGCGAATGCGCTCCGGCGGCGATCCGTAATTTGGCGCATAATTGCTCACACCTGCGACCAGAGCCCCGGCAGGCCTGGGGCCGAAAAGGCCACCAAAAACCATCCTTCCTGGCTGATGATCGGGGGGGAACCATTTGACGCACCGGTCTGTGGTGAGCATCAATTAAAAAGGACGCCACTTCCACGCCAACCAACCAGCCAGCCGGTGTTCAAATCCAGCTTTATGATCTTAGCGCCGGCTCGGCCGAGTTCACGGCTTTGTCGCGTGCAGAAAGCAGAGCGCGGAGCTGCTGTCGGAATGGTAAAAGCCGCGCGACCCGCGAGCTGCGACGTTTTTCGCGCATAGTCCCAACCGCCGGCCACCGCTAATTACCATTTTGGTCGTCATTGGGCTCTCTCGTGGTGCTCCCGTGGCCCGTCGTTAGCGCGGTTGGCTTTTCTTTCGTTTTTTGTGGTCTTGTGGTCGATGCTTTCCAGGCAACACCAGTCACCAGCAACTTTAGTGAACTTTGCCGCTCGGCGCGTCGTTCGCCACATCGTCGAATGAAGTCCTTTTCGCACCAATTTTGGGGTGCAAGCAGTTAGCGTCGTCGTCGTCGTCGTCGATGTTGTAGTGCGCCCCGAGGAGGCCTCGCGAACGACCGTTTGGTGCACTTATTTAATCCTAATTTGGACATCGGTGCGATGGATGGAGCGGGAGTGATTTCGATCCTGCCTCTTGTTGTCGTTGTTTTTTTGTTTTGTTCGTTCTTTCTCGTTGTCGTTGTCGCTGTCGCTGCTGTTGTTGTTGTGGTCGTTGTTATTTCGAGGTGTCTCTGCGCTGTCACCGCACCGGAAAAGACGCATGCTGGTCTGCTGGTGACGAATTCATGGCCACATCGCGATGCATCGCGATGCTTTGAAGGCTACTTTTTTTTTGAGGATGCTACGGCAGCGATTTTTTCTGCCAAAAAGCGCTGCTCGAACGCCAATTAGGGGAAACTTCGTTTTATTGATCAATTACGTAGTTTACTAAAGTTTATGAGTAGCGTCGCGACTCATAAAACGTCCACTTGCCCCACTTGTTGAAGGCCCCCACCACATGAAAGCTTAATAATAAACCAATCGGTCAAGCGAGTCCCGCGATCGCGGTGCTGGTAGCGAGGAGTGATCAATTGGTATGTTTCGGGACGGGGCGCTCGTTCGCTCGATCGCGTGGAAGGAAGGATTTGGTTTTCATGTTTATTTGGTGATTAACATTTTATGTTGGCCGTTTATCGGTCGACTCCGGGTTACGGACAAGGCTCGACCTGTCCGCGGGTGTAACGTTGGTTTTTTTGTGTTGGGGGGGCCACTGGGAAAAGGAAATTTATGGAAGCCACATTGACGGCTGTCGAAATGCGAAGTGAAACCGGAGAGCTTTTCGCAGCAGCAGCAAACGAAACATACAAACGGAACAAAAAAACCGAACCGAAAATATGTTTAAATTCCGGTGAGTGAAGACTACTGTACTCTTCGCTTCGTGGCGATCTCGAGTCGCGATCAACATGGTATCGGCGTCACTGCAGGATGATGGTGATGGACATCAATCAGCCGAATTGAATGACAACTTACTCTTCTTATTATTGGATTGCCGGACGGACGGTCGAGAGATGTTATACAACATGCGACAACTGGTGCAGTAGCAGCATCGCCCAACCGTTAAACCGTTTCCAAAATTAATTCATTTACGAGCCCGATCGTACCGTTTAGTTCGGAATGTTTATTGATTTATGCGCCTTCGATGCTGGCGAGAGGGGTTGTTGTAAAAATGATATGGTTCGTCTTCGTCTTTGGGCTGCGATCGGCCTCCAAAAAATTAAATCGTCGTCCACCGATCCCTTGGAGCTGGCTGGCTGGCTGGCTGGCGGGGTCATGTCAAAATTATATAATTACTTAACTTCTTAAGTTGACTTAAGTAGATGGTTTGGGGATGGGGGATTCCCTGGAGTGAGAGGCGGTTCGAAGATTTTTCACTTTGCTGCAACCGCGCTGACTGCAACGCAAACTATGCTGGCCATGCTGACGGGTGGGGGTTAAGTGGCGATAATAAATGTTATTACTGGCTCCTACCTAGGAGCCCGATCGGATCGCGAGCTTCCGAGCTTACCAGCTTTCCAGCAGTTCCCTGCACTAACCATCAGCACTAATGGTTACCCGTCTGTCCGTGTGCTCGAATGACTGATGTCCAGCAGTTGACAACATCATCATTATGATTATCGGTTCACGGCTAAAGTGTGGCCCCTGACGAGGGCCCCGCCAGCCGGATAGCCGGCTAGCTGACCAGCTGGCACGCTAGCTTCGTGTCGCTCGTTCACTCCAATATGGGTCGGCGGCCCTGTTACCACGGTTTAGGGTTGGTAATCAGATAATGTTCCCCTTATCTGCATATGGTAAGCGTGGTAATTATTTTCGTGAAAGAATGTTGTTTGTCAAGGGACAATTGGGGAAACATTGGAACCCGGCAACAGCCGTCGTCTGGGATTGATTGGACAAGACGAACAAACAGAGAAATTAACAGGGAAGAAAGGGTGCACCAGCATCCGACATTTTGTAACTGTCACCGCCACACACTCACAACTGGGACACAACTGATGTCCTTTTTAAGCCTTTTCTCCAGTCTGGACCTTCTCTTGGACCGGTGACAAAACGGAGCGTCGTCACCTTCCGTCCGTTTTGCGATAATCCACTTCCAATGGCGTTCCATTTTGACTCCGATGGCGATCGCAATCGATCGATCGTTCCGTCGTTCCGCCGATCGACACGAACAGCACGAACAGCCCTCTCTCTCCCATTCTCAAAAAAAGAACAGCCAAAAAAGAGAGAAATGGAAATAAAACTCTTTTTCCCCCGACATGGCGTTGATTAATGGGTTTTTGATGAATTTGACATTTTGCAGCTGTCAACAGTGATTTTCGCTCCGGGTCGGGCGTAGCAGTAGAGCGAAAGCGCGATCGGCGAGACCAAGAGCCTGATCGATCCTGATCGCTCCAGTGACAGCTCCATTCACTTTATTGACCGCGCAAGTATATCGCATCGCTGTGCACCAGTCGCGATCTCTCGCTGGGTCTTGGTACGTTATCGAAGTAACCCTCGTCCCCCGTAACCCTGGAAACGTCCCCGTGCAGCCTGGAACTCTGAAATAAGGCAACAATCCAAGGATGGAGTGTACCATTGGTCACGAAATTTCGAGGATTTTCTTTTTGTCTTAAACCAAACTAGGGACGCTTCCGTTCCCGAAGGACCGGAAGCTCATGTTCTGTGTCTCATTCATGCGCCCCACACCGGTGATCATATTCCTGAAATATCATTATCGCTGACGGGCGTGAACTTTTAACCTCTCACGCAACAGCAACGCCTCTCGTAACGTTGCGATCAAATTTCCACAATGCAATGCATAATGATGATCGTAAATTACGATGAAATGCATAAAATGCGTATAATTTTGATATCGTACGCCGGAATGGGCCACGAGATTCTGCGCCGTGCCGTGAATGATGCTCGGAGATCGTGTTAAAATGTGTATAAAAGGACCCAGACTGGGTTTCCCTCCTCGAAAAAAAAAAAACCGCCCGTTACCTACCTTTAATATATGATAATCAAGACATTTTCGTTCGCGGCACTTGACCGTCCCAAGCCCGAGCCCGGTCCCGGTCCCGGCCACGGTCGATGCGGATGGTACGTGTTATGATTTATTCCACATTTTCCGGCCAACTGCCGCCAACAATGCGACGCAATTCGACAGCCATTCATCATGCCTGTGGACGTTATGGACGTTCCGTTCCAGGAGCAGGAGGGGGAGGTTAATTGCGCACTGTTTTGGGGCGAGCCTTGCCCCACCCGTTCCCTTTTCCCTTTCTCCCCTGCCATTCTCTCTGGTTCTGGTCCCGTTGTTGGGTTTAAAATGTTGGCCACTCGTCAAACTGTGATGCTTGGCACGTTGCAGCCAGTGTGCAGTATTTACTTTTTGTGCTGCATCGGCAAACAGTGAACATTCCAACAACTTTCAGGACCAGATCTCAAGGAGCGGAACGCAAGACGATCAAAATAAAAAAAAAAGTACATTACACACAAAACACAAAACCCAAAATGGTAGATCGGACAAGGCAAGGGCAAGCTGATGGATGGGGTGGGGGCTAGCTAGGGAAGGCGGGCAGGGGCAAACAGGACATCGGCTGGCGTGTACGGAGAGGGTCCCGAAATGGATCACATCTGATAACGTTTCTGTCATAAGTGAGCGTAATGTTGTGCGCCGCTAACCGTCTAGATTCCGCCAGATCGCCACCACGGTTTTCATCGGAGGAAGTCGAGGTCCGTCCTTGGGTCCCTTTTGGACTCCTTTTTCCCTCCACCCCTCACACTGTGCGCTTTTTGGGACTTGCGTATCGCGTTCACTTGCTCATCGAGTGAAGGTATCGAGGCCGGGGTCCCAGAATTCTGCGATGCTTTTTTTTTTGTGGCGTACTTTTAGCGTTCGAACAGGAAGGGAGCAACTTTCGCGTTCGCATGGACACAGCCCTCACAGGGAGTCCGTCCGTCCGTCCGAGGTCGTAAATTACCTCAGTCAATTAAGTTAAAATAAACGAGTTAATTTAAAATACGACCATGCAACTCACAAAAACACAAACACACACACAGAGTGTGCGCATACATTTCGCGCGTTCGGTTCCAGAACCATTCCAATCCGCGATTCCCGGTGCTGTCCCGGTGGTGAGCGGTGGAAGGAAGGACGAGAGAAATAGAGAGAGAGAGGGAGCGGGAGGACGCATCCGTGCGTGCGGTATTCGGACAAATTATGGGCAAATCGTTGTTTGCAATGGAATATTTATTGCGATTTTCTCGCGCTGTCGTGCGCCCGAAGGGCAATTGAATGTATCCGAGGCGTCCGGTTGTATTATGCTGTCCGATCGCGCACACGGTGTTGAATGCGATATGCCCGATTGATTCGATCGCCGGATCGTCGCGGGAGCGTCGGGAAGGTCGAATGGTAAGGTGAAGAATGTGCCCGGGGGGTGTCCTCGCGTATTTGCCATTTGTTACGAATATTGCGGGCATGAGCGGAGTGCGAATAAGAAGCGTAGTGCCGGGGGAGGGAAAGCGTGTCCGATCGTTACGATAATTTGTGAACATTTCTGGGAGGTTGCGTTGTTGTGGATGAAAAGGGAATGAAGGTTCTGCAAATGAGTGAATCGCGTGATCAGAACACGTTGTCACATTATATTTCATATGAAATGAATTTGATCTGCTCCAAAATATGAAATTGGAAGAATCTTAAAAGTACGGAAATGCATTTCGTTTTAAACATCTACATTCTGTCGAGAAAGTACCGGGAATCGCCGATTTAAATCTGACTGGGCCTTAAGATCAAGTTAAGTTTTTTTCCTAGGTTGGTTCAACTGTCCTTAACTATTGCGCAAAATTTGAGTGAAATCCGTCATCCCGTTTTTCGATGATATTTTTTGAGTTTTAGAGGGAAAAATAGAAAATTTAAAAAAAAATTAAAAAAACCTCTTTTGGAACGAGTCCTGGTCCATCACGTTTCATGTCCAAAAAATCAATCAAAATGTTACGGACCGATATGTTAAGTTCATGAAACAACTGTCTCAAGGTATAAAGATGATTTTCGAACACCATATCTTTCACTTTATCGATGTTTTCATCGGTTGAGGAAGTTAATGAGCAACCAGAACAAGGTAAACTGGTGGTATCGGTCCAAACACTTTTGAAGGCTTATGCACGAGTTTTCGATAGAGTATTATTCCCAAAGGCCTTTTGCAACAAAACTGTAAGCTTATTCTTTGTTCAATGTCGTCACCCATGATAACGCCGCTCACTATTGACATCGACTTACTTAAAAAATTGCTGTAAGCAAAACCGGTTGACGGATTCGGCTCAAATTTTGCACAATAATTAAGCATAGTTGTATCAACCTAGAAAAAAAAACTTAGCTGGAACCGACAGCCCAGTCAGGTTTAATTCGGGGCGAAAATGAGATGGCTTCTTCTAGCTTTCTGTTCTGTTCTGCGTTGGTGACATTTATAGAATGCATTTCGTTCTAAGTGCTTAAATTGTCGCTTGTTTGTCTACCTGGTAAGTGCGCAGGCGGCTTGCCACACTTGATGGTTGATGTTGTGTTTATACACAGGACCCAGACTGTGCTTCAGTTAATGTAACATAAACATCTAGCGGCTCTTTGTCGCAATGGCTCTGTTTTGTGGATCTATGTTGCAATGTTGCAGGATTGGTCGGTGATTGGTATACATGTGCATACTATATATTTGTGTGTACACATGTATGCCACATACCGTTAAAAATGATTTATAGTACAATTCATTAAGACGACATCAGTTGTCCTTTTCATATGTTGATGCTATTCAGAATTAAGACAATACGGCGCCAAAGAGTGATGTTATATTGCATCATTATATGGTCTTGGAACATGAGATGCATGCGCTCATTCTGTTTCTATTCCGTGCCTTGCTTAATGCAATAGATTGACTACTTGTTGTCAATAATATTTCAAGCACTTATTTTACATGAAGCCCTTCCTGATCCATCAGAATGACATAGGAATGTTCCTAATGTTTTAGTTGTGATAATTTTATATTACATTCTACCTTTTAAATTCTGTCTTGAGGTTTCATTTGCTGCTATCCGTAAATGTTGTTTAAAGAAAGCAAACTACACAAAAACCTCCCTTTGGCATTTAAGATAGCTGCTTTGTTGACCAACCTCGTCTCAAAGGGTGTTGCTCCAATCGTATGCTTGTATTCAGAAGCAAACCTAAACCTATCTTAAGTCTACAGAATGTTTATGGAACAATGGCACGCCACGAAGCCATGTTTTAGTCCGTGTGCATCTCGGTATGAACAGCTCTTCTCTCCGCAATTCTCGCTTGCCCAATCGGCTGTGGGCAATCGCTGTATGCTCAGCTTTATCACCCGCCTTTGGTTGTTGAATTATTCAGCGTGGAGACGGATTGCACTAATCAACACCTTGCGCCTGCATCGACAAACTGTGACGCAAATGGGCCGACCATCCGTGGCCAGACAGGGAGAGTGTCTTCGTGCAGCGCCGCCGAGTGCTGCCCGCTGATGGTCAAACGCATTCACGATCGATCCACGATCGATCGAAGAAGAGTGGCCGGTCGTACCCAGTTTAGGTGGACGATTATTGATGAATTAATTCCGATCGAGCGTACCGAAAATGGGTTGAAGGAATGCTCCCCGGGCCATAAGCATCGATCGATTCAACGGCATCGGCTGGTGATGCTCGCGAAGAAATGGCCACCAACACACCACTCCACACCCGGACCATCCGGAGGCCGGACTAGCTGCGTAACGTGGCCGGAGACGTTCTCGATCGTCTCAAGCCCAGTATGGTAAGAGAGAGAGAGGCTGCACCACAATTGCTGGCTAGCGAAGGGAACGCCAGTCACGATCGCAATCAGCTGATCAGCTCGCGCATGCGTGGACCTCACTCGTCACTGGCGGACCGGCAACCAACCCACCAGCCAGCCAGTCGATTGATTTCGAGAATTCGAGCTTCGAGTTGCCGTCAATCGTGCGCCGTTTCCTCTCGCTGCTGCTACCTCCACCACCACCACCACCAATTGGAGCCGTCGCGCGATCTCAAGTGATCTTCAAGAGCCCAACACACTCAGTCCAAGAACTGTACGCATGGAAAGGTCGCCAAGGGTTTCGCTGCTTGGTTCGAGTACCAACCAGCGGCAGCGGCATCGGCAGCGGTTTGCGTGTAAAGAGAGCCTCGATGTCGACATCGCATTGACTTGTGCATCCATCCTCTACCTCGACGGTGATGGCGTGGCCACGATTACGTCGCCCTCCCCACCCAAACCCCGCACGGTATGATGGATGCGCGGCCCCGTCGCGAGGGACCCTTTTTATGCAAACCGCATTTACGCATTACGAACTGCACAACACGCCACGCCAATGCCCGGTGTGGGAATAGATGGTGCTAGAAGGTTGATGAAGAAATCACTGCAACGATCACGGCGCAGCGCCATCTCTCCGAGATGGCGAATGAATGGGGCGCCATTGGAGTGCTCGATCAACGACAGACTCAGACCCTTGTCTGCTGTTTGGAGATGGCACCGATGGTTGTGGAGTTGCCTGTTTTTTGCTTTTGTTTTTGTTCATTTCGACAATCGACAATCGAACGATCGCATGATTGATGATTCATTTGCTGGCACCCCCGTCACTCCGTTTTCCGTTTGATCATCTTTCATCACAGCACAAACACTCCTTCGGCGGATGTCAGGACGGTGCTCGGTGCATATATAGCAGCTTCCTATATCCCTCAATGAACGACATGGCGTCAACGACTTAATTTTCGCCAAACACGTACCAACGCGTAAAATATGCGAACACTTAAATGACGGCTTAAAAGCCTGCTTATGAGTGCGTTAGTTGCTTCGCGACACTCCCAACACAAGCAGCAGCATCATCAACAGCATCAGCAGCAAATACATCTTCCTTGCACCTTGCGATCCCCGCCGCAGGCAACCGAAGATGTCTATGCACTGGCCGGCGTGGCGAGGTGGTAATTATAAAATAATTATTATCATTTTCCCGATAATAAAACACCGATCCCGGCACCGGTGGTTGGGATAGGCTCCTAGGGCCGCGGTCCACGGTCTATCATCTGCCGGTTGCTTGAGGAGAACAGTTGATTAATCGGAGTCCATTCCATGGTGTCCGGCTGCTGCCGGTGGCTAACTACTACGAGGAAGGAACTACGAGGCGTTGTAGATCGCGAGCGCGACGATAAGATGCGATAAGATAAGCGGAGCTACAACATGCCATGGCATGTCGTATAACATCAATAAAACGAAAATGGGAAACACCCCGCGGCCCGGGTGTTGAAAGCCCGCGGCAAGGTACGGATCGCGGATCACGTTTAATGAATGCGTTTGGCCCTTCTGTTGGCGGACCACAGGAGGTACATCGCGATCGCCACTGCGTCTTGATGCGTCGATGAGCGATCTTCGCGTCACGGGACGGAATCGAAACTGGTAGAATAGCTAATCGAACACATTAAAAAGGTGGCAGGAAGAAAGAACTACCACTTACCACCGTTTGACCAACCGTTTCAATCCCCGTCCCGGATCCCACGGAATATCGTCCATGGTCGGGTCGGGTCGAGAGGCTGGGAATGAGTTCAACCGGGTGGTGCTCGCCTCACAATCAAAACATGTGTTTATCGATGTTCTATCGCGCAACAACAACCACCTCCCCGCGAATGCTGTTCTTACAACCCCAACCCCAGGTTGTGATCGTCGATTGTCGATGCCTCGCGTGCTGTAGTAGTAGTGTAGTAGCGTTCGTTGGTGTTGCTAATCGCGAATCGCGCGAATCGTGGCCATCGAAGAACACGAGAAGTACATTATTTGTGCAGCATTTTGAGGAGCCTTCAAGTGTCCGGAACAAGAAGCTTTCGGATGCACCGCGGGAGCCACGAGCTGGTGCCTGGTGCTGCTTCTGGTGGTGGTGATGACATGAGGCTTACGATGTACCTTGTACGACGATGATGTTTTCCGTGTTTTATCGTTCGGTTTACACCGTCATTAAGCTGATCTCGCATAAATCTTTCGCTCTTATCGGACCGACCGACCGGCGATGTGTAAAGGAAGGATAGGCCTCGGTTTGTACCGGACTCCGTTCCGGTCTTACAATCCCTTTTCACGAGAGGTGCTAAGGATTTGTGTCGTTTGCCAGCGATAGCCCACCACCAGGAAAGCGGAGGAATTAGTTGAAGGTGATCAATCATGCAGGTGGCATTACTTTCGTATTCTCTTCATTTTTCGGTTTAACAAACGTTGATCCTTTTTTTGTTTTTGACCCGAATATGGTTCAATCCGAGAGCTGAGAGAAAGTCCGAGCGAACCATTACAATTCATTCACGATTAATGCTAATGCAGATCGCCGTGAAAAGGGCATTCGCTTCGTGGTTCCCCCAAAAACCCCGCGTCTTCGTTGACGATCCATCGATCGTCTTGATAAAGCCTGCCAGCCTGCCAGCCAGGCCAGTGAGTGGATTCATTAAATCAAGGAAATGGCCAAAGCTGTAAGCATGTCCACGGGTGTCTTATTGCGGTAATAAGACTCCGGCGAAGTATGTGTGAACAACCGCTCGCGCACAAGTAGCACTCACAAAGCAGCTTAAGTCCCATAAAGTTGGGCGAAATATTGCCACCGGTAATTTGATTCCAGCATTCCAGCAGCGATTGCACCATAACCATTGCGAGGCGGAGAGAATTGGATGCGTTATGCGACACTGGTTGTGCCGCTGCCGCACTGTCATCACAGCACTATCGCGGAACACATTATGCGGATCAGCGAACGGCGGAATGGCCTTTGTCGCTTTCTCATCCATGCTGCAGGAGTCCATGTAGCAGCAGCAGCAGTAGCAGAAGCAAAGAGGGCGGCCGCAAAGAGACCGCAGGGCCCTCCCTTC
>NC_064874.1:46061902-46079402 GCF_943734745.1 Anopheles darlingi
AATTTCCTTGTTCGATTGTCCACATGCTGCCAAACAATTATACAAACATGAAATCAATCCCAATCCCAATTTCAAATAAATCTATTAACACGTCATGAATACAAAGCAAATGGAAGGGCGAAAAAGACTCGAATGTATAAATCAAAAGTATGCCCCCGTTTTTAACACTCGCTGACGTCCGCAAATCATTTCCAATGACGCATTTCCACCACCCGGTTACGGTAGCTATTCAGATCATTCGCTTTTGTTGCGCCACGGGAGAGCATAATTTCCTCCGGGCGCGTTCAATCCCTTAGCTGCACAACAAGAGTTGATTTCATCGCTTTCTTTCCATTTTTATGTCTTCTGATTCGCTGCTTTCGATTCTGACCACTCGCTGCACGCTGACGTAAAACATGGCAAATGAATTTTCGTTTCATTTCTTTTATTCATGCACATTTCATTCCCCTTTTTTGGGCCTCGGACCGACAGTGCCCCGGGCACTGTACGGGCGTGATCGTACACGCTGAATGTGCGACCAGAATGTTATTTGCAGAATTAATTGGAAGTAGGTCGGTCCGTTGTCACGTCACAATTATCAAACTGATGATAGCGAACGATGGAATTCGCACGGTTGGTTGGTGGTTCTTCCCAACGTGCACTGACCACAGAACAGTTCGCTTTGCGCACTTGAATATTTCACGTGGTCGGTTGACGATTCGCACTGCTCATGTACGAAACAACATGAAAAGAATTTTATTGCAATATCGAACTACAAGCTTTTCCTCGCTCACTGTTGAAGGTACATTTTTTTACTTGCACAGCACAAATCAAAATGAGAATTCTCAATAATGGAACACAAACCGATCTACAGCCGAGAGATGGACACCCATTTTCCATTCGCGACGGTTGTGCATTTTACGATAATGCATTTTGGAGGCTACGGCCTGAGCACGATCACTGACAAAAGACATTCTACCGAGTGTTGATATCGGTGGAAAGAGATTTGCTTGTGATCGGCAAATGTGTGGATCTCCGAGTTTATCGAACGGCTTCAGAGCATCTCACAGAAACGGCAGCAAAGAAATATGCAGTTTGAGATAATCGTTGCTAAACGCTACTTCCAGTGTTGCCCACCAAAATACCGAATTGGGTTTTTATCACGCTCACAACTCACAACGTGAGTCAGGGGCATAAGATACGGTGAGTCAGTGAACGTGCAGATCTAATTGGTTTTGATTCATGATCACGCTTCAACTGAACTCGTATGACCAGTTTCTTTATTTGCATCATAATGTTTTGAACTGGTGTTTGGCTCATAAAACGTCACTTCAATACGCAATCTCTGACGTCATGTTTATCTTATGTTCATCGGAATGCAGTATCATACCACCTAATAGCCAAATCATGCCCAAAAATCCCCGTCCTCCGATACACAAACCATTTATCATCGTTGTTGATCGCATCGCCAAAAGCTTTAGCCTGCAGCAGCTTTTGACAGCCGCAGCAGCGCGCGATCTGCGAATTCTTGAGCTGCGCGGTGTCTTTACGCGCACGCACACAAAGTTTGCGAACTTTGCCGAGTGAACGAGTGATTGTGCGTGATCGCGACGCGACGCGTCGCGATCACACCACCACCACCACCAATATTGGTGCCCCCCTTCCTTCCACTGACTATCACTGATAAGTCGGCGGTGGGTTGGCCGCGTGCGCCTCCATGCGCTACCATGCGCCCTCATCAACCATGCCGCCGTCGCCGCCAAGCCAGGGTTCACGAGCTCCGTTGTTGATAAATACGAAGCTCTCTCTCTCTCTCTTTCTGTCTGTCTTTCTCTTTCTCTCTTTCTCTCTCTTTCTCTCTCTCTCTCTCTCTCTCTCTCTCTCGCTCTCTCTCACTATTGTTTGTCGCTGGTTAAAAACAACATTTGTGGAACGTTAAACGGTTCGCTCACAACATTCATCCAAATGGGTCACCACCAAAGTCGAAAAGCTCCTCTAGCTTGATGGTGCACGTCTCTCTCTCTCTCTCTGTTTGTCGTCATGAGAATCAGAGATAGGGGTCCCGGATGCTGCGAGATGCTGCTGCTGCTGCTGCTGCTGGCAGTTAACCGCGCTGGCCACCATTCATTGCGGTTCATTCCGATTGGCGCCCTCGGCCGATGTGCGTCGCGCGCGTAGCGTTGTTCTCGCCGTGTCTAACGCGCGGTAGACTTTGCACATTGTGACCGCCACCCCGTTACCCGTACCCCCATTGCTACTCCGCCTCTCCGGAAGTCTCCCCGTGTTTGGAGTGAAGTGGTACGTTGGCGTTCCCGTTCCCGTCCCCCCCAAAAGCCTCACGCGGTGGGCGTCGTCAGGTGCCTTTTTCGGGAGTCCCGCAGATCGATCCGCAGCTCAAGCAGCACGCAACTTTCACTTCTACATCTCCGCGACAACGGCAACAGAGTACCGGGAACGGTGACAAAGAGAGAGAGAGAGAGAGAGAGAGTGTTAAAAGTTGAATTCCCCAACAGTAACAGTGCATCTACAACAGTAGTGAAGTTCGTGGCACCCCCCGGGTTGGTGAATTCCAGATGATTAGACTGGTAGACGGCGACCGTATGTGACCGTGGTGTGGGAAACGTTTGGTTTGGAGATTAGACAACAGCCGACACTAGGCGGATTATCGCACGGGGTGGGGGAGGGACAAAAACCCACCGTGACCGTGGTACGTAAATAGCTGGCTCGAGAACGAGCCCCTGTGTGTGTGTGTGTGTGTGTGTGTGTGCCGGCAACTTCGTGGTCTGATAAGTGAAGTAGCAAAACATGTCGCGTAGTAGTATCCAGAACTCGCAGGGGCTCCAACACCGCAGGACCTGAGCACCCCCGAGCGTTTCTATGGCCGTACGGCGGCCACCGCCCAGTCGAGCTGGTGGCTAAATATTGACGCTCGTTTGCACGATTAGCATTGGGGGAGCCGGGAGCAAAATGCCGAGCCGAATCGCAATAGAACGCGATCAGCGCGAACCTTGGCTATAAGAGGGAGACGCGAAACTCTCGGTACATTCGGTAGAACCGAGTGGGCAAAGTGGCTCCGAATGGTGGGGCTCAAGGCGCTGGTCGCGCTGATCACTTCAGTAACGAGCCGGGTCGATGACGGCGCTAGCGGGTGTGTTTAGGGGTTTTGTTTGAAGTTTTAACTCATGTAGCGAGCAACGCACGCTGATAAGAGATGAACGCTGAACACAAGGCAGAGAGAAAGAGATGGAGAGAGAGAGAGCAAGAGACGTGTGTTTCGTTCCTATGGCCTTTATTGATTAAGCGCCCACAACATTCGCCTTCGATCGGCATTAATGGTCCGTACAACGTGTTATCATGAATGTACCGCATAGACACACGGCTACAGCGTTCGAATCCGGCATGGCCGTCTTGGATGGATTCTGTGGTGTTTCGTTTCTCAACCATTCCATGGCTGTCTAGATCTTGGCTTGAGAAGGTCAACCCTTGGCAAAGGTCTAGGCCTTAAGAACCATCTCGACGTCTTGAAAACAACCCACGTCACAAGTGAGCTTCGGCGGCGCATCCACGCACATTTCGAGGAAATTCCCAGACACCAAACGAAACCCACGCGCCCCTGCCAATGGCATCGTTGGGCGTGAGTCAACGGGGCATGAATTATGGGATGTCGTAGGATGAGGATATTCTATTGCGCAGAACTGAAACCCTCTCTCGCAATCTTCTCTAGCATCCTCCACATTCTCCACAACCAAACTACTATTGTGATCAAAGCAAAGTGTTCTACCCTCTTCTGGCGATGCGCTAACCCCCATCAATCCCCCCTCCGCCGGTCTGGTATGCTAAAGAGCAGAGACAACAGCGAACGACAGCGGACAGCACGAATGGGCAATGGCCGTGCATCGACGTCACCGATTTAGCCATTTTCACACTCTGCTGCCAACCAGTTTCCGGCAAAGGATCGATTACAGTTCTCCCGTTTCTTGGCCAACAGCACAACACAACTGAAACGCCACTCTCTCTCTCTCTCCCTTCCCCCTCCAACGATGAGATAAACTGTGCGTCAAATGCGTGCGGCGTGCGGCGAGTGTTTTAAATTTCAAAATATTTTAATCACGGTCCGGACGGTGACGCACGCCGATTCACCGATGACCGACCGACGTCGCGTTGTTGTATTGCATTAGCGTCACCGCGGGCTCCCTTGAGTTGCAGTCTTGAGTTGTCGACGACGATGAAGCGTTTTGTCGATTGTTCTTTTGTGGAACAATCGGAATCGAAATCAAACAAAGTGATGCGAAAAATGGCTCTGTAGTACCGTAGCGTAGTTACTGCTAAGCTACTAAGATTGAAACGCGTGTACCAAGAAGACAGATCAGTTGAAACTGAAGGTGTTGCTGCGTCGAAGAAATAGCGTCAAGTCCGATCCAGGGGTCTCCAACAAGACAGTGAAATGGGTTACCCTTTCGCTTGTCCCGGAGGAGCAGCAGTGAGACACAACAAACGCCATGAAAGCGTCGTCCCCTTTAGCGCGGGTTGTTGTGTGCGCATTGTTGTGGCACCTTTCACTTGGCACCTGGATTGATGGCGGGACCGAGATTTGGTTTTTTTTTCGTTTATTTTCGGCGCCGCAATCGACAGTCGGCAGCGTGTTGCTGCTGTCGCCATTCGCCATCTTGTGTTGTGGCCACTTGTCCGGTGGACGTGCCGTGGTGCCATATCTTACACTCCTCCTCGTCCTCACCCGTTTAATCGATTATACCATTTACGGTGCAATTTCGATGAATTATAATAATGTAAAACTGATTACTGGGAGGGCGCTCAGCCGGAGCGGGCCCACACTGCACTTGTCCACTTGTGGTGCGGCTTCACAACATTGATTACCTTGTTTGGGGTTTAATGTGAACCGGGATGATGGTGGTGTGTGGCCGTCGAAGCCGCCACCGAATGATGCAGACTCATCATCCCGGTAGCAGCCGCCACCGTCTCGTCACGGCCTCAGACCCGCCAGGGGTTTGAACCGGTTCGGTGCGGCCACCAACTTCCAAATACGTCGCCATAAGTACCGCAATAAATTTCCCTTTTGCCGTACCGTTTTCTCCGTCCGGCCAATTTCGATCGAGATGGCCTCCGGCGGAGGCTGTTGTTGACCACGAACCACGCTGGCCACCAATTCCATCGCGTACCGTGCGTACGATATTAGCAGTGGCAGGCACCCTCGCGTAACACTCGCGGCAGCTCGCTTGAGCCGGTTAAGGAAGTGGTTTGCGAAGCGACGGTGCATCTCTCCGGAGACAAATTAACTTCGGAAAACCGTCCGTCCGTCCGTCCGTCGGTCGTCAACCGCCGGTTTCGGTCTTGATTTGGAGTGAGCTGTTGAGCTCTTTCGGGATTGCTCTCCAGTGGGTATCGAGGGTCTTATTCAGCGACATGTTTTGCTACGAAACAGACTTGCGAAGGTGCTCCGTTCCACTACTTTGTGTGTGTGTGTTTGTGTGTGTCCAATGAGTGTATGTGTGACTGATGATGATGGTCCGGTCCGGATGGCGTATTTGCTACCATTATTGCAGTAGCAGCGGAACGACGGAACGAGCGTACAACGTGTACCGTGAGCCAGGGCCGGCCTAAAGGATGCCTATCTGCACGCTACCAACAGTGACCATTTACGAGGATTTCGATAAGCTGAGCGCAAAGGAGGTCTACTTCACGGAGTCGGGCGATAAGGTAACGGTGAAGCTGCTACACTTTCCCAACTTGAGCCCCGAGGAGCAGGAACACCTGAAAAACATGTCCGACAGTGGCGACGATGGCCATCATCCCGAGCCCGGACCGGGTTCCGGTGGTACCGGAGCAGAATCTGGGGTGGCCCGGGGCCGAAAAAAGTCCTTCGCCCGGAAACTATCGAGTGATGCACGCAAGACGGCCGCCTCGCTTGGTAGCCGTCGGAACTCGAAGGAAGCGGCCGATCTGACGACACTATCGAGCAGCGGAGTATCAAGTGCCTCAACCTCACAGCACCAACAGTTGCAGCAGCACCAGCAGCAGCAGCATCAACAACAGCACCACCATCATCATCATTACCATCACCATCACCATCATCATCATCATCAGTATCTGCAGCATCAACAGCAGTTGCAGCAGCAGCAGCAGCATCAGCAACACTACAACCACCATCATCACCATCATGTACAGCAGTCTGGGACGTTGCCAGCGTTACAGCAACGCCATCGTGCCCCAAGCGTAACGCATGCCGCCGATACCGGCACGAGGAACTTCTATCAACACCAGCAACTGCCCATCTTGCACCATCCAGCACAAGATGGCGCGATACCGTGCGGTTCCGGACTGGGCAGCTCTCTGCGGAACCGCGGGATGGGACATGGGCCCACGCACCGATCGCCATCACCACGACCGGCCACATCTAGCCTCTGTCCGGGGTACGAGCAGTACCAGATGTCACTGCTGGAGGTGCCCATGCCACGTGACTATGGCGATGCGTCCAGCGATGATCTGAGCTCCGAATGGGACTCGGACGTACCGGACATGCGTCACGAACCGGGAGCGAAGGTAAGCGGAATGGTGAGACACATGCCAACCACTGTGTCCGTGTTGGTGGATGTGTGTGTGGCCATAGCGGCAAATTCGCTCGCTCGATGCTGAAAAAGCGCTTGAAAGATGATACCGGGACGAGCGCGAGCTCGAAAGGTCGAGGCAAAGCTTGGTGCCGTCGATGTGTTGTATCGTTTGCCGAACTACTTCTGAATTCGATCCGGCCACCAACGGAGACATCAGGACGTTGATTCCTTCGTCGTATTTCGTCCATTTTAGGATGCACAGACAAAGAAACACTTTCACGATAAGCGCGGCCTGATAAGACGATGATGCTTTCCAATGTACGCCGCGAATCATCAACAAAAGTGGAACACTGGTAACAATGGCACTCTCTCGTCACCGTCGCCCGGTTATGCCCGGTGGAACAATGCTCCATCAGCAGCAGTGTGCATGCAGCAGCGAACACATAACGGATGACGAGCGGCTTAATCATACCATCAATCTAAAGCCCACGGCTCCGGTCTGCCATCGCTGGTTCACGGGTTTGCCCGTGTACCGCTGTTGCATGTCGTCTCTCAATTCATTACAATTGAATTAATAGCGTCCTGTGACGCTAGATTTCGTTCTTGAATGGCACAGCGAGCACGGCGTGTTGTCGTTGTGCCGCTGGAGCACGTACTTGGCACGTGCTCCAATGTCAACCGATGTCGCTATCCGATGAGCGTTTTGTGGTGGTTGCCCCAAAAACTATCGATAGTAATGAGTATCGGTCCTCTTCTGAACTTATGCCCTTCAGAAAAATCAGAAGCAATACCGAGATCTCTGTTGTCAACGAAACGTACGATCGTACCTGGGTGTCAAGTGCGTCGCTATGGACGATTATCATTGGCGCAGGACGTATCGAGTCGATTGACATACGGTACGCTATACAAGTTACACAATCAAGTCACTTACGCATGTCGGCAAAGCCATGGCGAAAAGCTGCCCGTAACATGGCGCAAATAGGAACGTTACACCGACGAGTTGACGAGGATAGCTGATTAGAGTTTCGACACACCGACAGCACCGCGGAATGACGTGACCGCACCGCCCAGAGCGCGTAAAGGAATTGTGTTACCTTCTCGAAGGAACTGATCAGCTTTCTATCGGGATACGGCCGCCGATCGAGCCGTTTATTTCGGGTTGACAGCGGGCAGACCTTTAAGCTCTTTCACGCTAAAAACCCGCCGGTGCCGGTGACGTCAATGGCAGTGTCAAGCGATCACTTATCGCGCTGAACCGCATTGACGTTGGTGTTGGTGTCGGGTTCCGTTCTAGATTCGGTTCGATTCGCGATTGATTCGTCAGCTCGGCGTAAGAAGAGGCCCCATTTTCCAATAGCGACACTTTGATGATCGATCGCGGTGGATACAGCTGAATGCGAACATCGATGCGAAATCGCGAGAACCTTTCCTTTGGATTGCAGGAGGGAGGGCTCGCATGATTCTTGGATTCCGTTGTCGTTGACCAGAATGTGCGCAGTGAATTGTGACTCTCTGGGGAATGGAAGAACAGATGCTGCAAAAAAAAAATGAAACTGGAGCAGCTTGCGGTGGCGATCGTCGTCGACTCGTCCTTTGCGGTTTCATTGCCCACGGTTTCGTCGGCGCCGCAGAGCTGATCATCGTAAACAATATCTTATCTCTAGTCTCCACAGCACAAAAACAATGTTCTGATTGTGTAATACTCGATTGATCGGGTTTCCGATGCGCTGGGAAACTAGGCCTACGGCTGTATTTGTGTATTGAATGCTCTCAAACCACACGAACGCTAATTAAGATCATCGCTTGATCGAATCACCACTACCAGCTGGCAGCTTCTACACATGTGTTGCTTAATGAGTCGTAACGGAACAAGCTGCGTTTTAGCTGAGAATTCATTCCGGTGTTCATGCCGTGGATGCGAAACTTAATGTTCCACATTCTAATTGTTATTGTTTTTTTTTCTTCCATTTTTTGCAGCCTTCCGGTTGGCGTAAGCTTCGCAATATCGTTCAGTGGACTCCATTTTTCCAGACCTACAAAAAGCAACGGTATCCTTGGGTTCAGCTAGCCGGCCACCAGGGAAACTTTAAAGCCGGTCCCGATCAGGGCACCGTACTGAAGAAGCTTTGTCCCAAGGAGGAAAAGTGTTTCAAGGTAATAGCCCGCTGGTTTTCTTATATGAGACACGAAACAAACGATCACTTATCGCGCTTCTCAACATATTCCGCCTCTAGGTTCTGATGAAAGACGTTCTTAGGCCGTACGTTCCCGAGTACAAGGGCCAGGTGAACAGCGAAGATGGAGAATGTATCCTTTTTTTTTCAAAGTATTTGTTTTACCTTCAGCAATACTATTTGTCCATCTTATATTGTGTTTAGTACTGGCAGTCATATGTTCGTCAATAGTTTACTTTAAATCAGCTTTCAACAAATTCGGTTCCACAATTATCGTCTAAAGTTTAATTATCCTTTTTGATGTGGCCAACACATTACAGTACTGTAATCATTGATTGGTTCGTTTGCCGAAACCATATAGATTATCGTTATTCATGATTCATATGTTAAAACCAGCTATAAACACAATACCTAGACAAGTCGATTGTTGCTAGCAATGGCTAGCTTCTTTGCAATTTTCCTTAACCACCACAATATACAGCTACATATATACAGCTGCAGGATCTGCTCAGCGACTTCTATCAACCATGCGTAATGGATTGCAAGATAGGCGTCAGGACATACCTGGAGGAGGAACTATCCAAAGCCAAAGAGAAGCCGAAATTACGAAAGGTATTGATTGATTACCTCTCGGCACGTAATGGTTTGCTCAAATATGTTCATCATTTTTAAAATTCATTCGTCAGGATATGTATGAAAAGATGATACAAATAGATCAAAATGCTCCCACCGAAGACGAACACCGAGCGAAGGGCGTCACGAAGCCACGGTATATGGTCTGGCGGGAAACCATTTCCAGTACATCGACGCTTGGGTTTAGAATAGAGGTAAGCAGAAGTCAAATGATCGCCGTGTGAAAATGTTTATAAGTCTTTTGATTTTGAGCATATTTGTATGTGTGTGTGCGTGTGTGTTTTTTGTAACGATCAAGCCGATTTTTATATGATTGTAGTAATCAGGCATAAAGGAATTTTTTATTAAAAATTACGTTCTGCTTGAGACACAAACAATAGTTGATATAAAGTCAGTTTATATTCAAAAAGATTAATAATCATGATCAAGGATTAAATTAAAAATATTCAAACATTTGAGGTCTTTTATGAAATTAGTATAATTTCTTTCAAAAAGAGATTTGAAGAATAATGGAGACAATTTGAGAAAAAACATCAAACTGGAATACTGCATATATATTTCTACTAAAGTATCATACTCACGTTTAATTTATACTCTTTTTCTATGTGGTTTCATCATTTTTATAGGGCATCAAAAAGAGCGACGGAACGAGTTCAAAGGACTTCAAAACGACCAAATCACGCGAACAAATTTGTGAAGCGTTCCGCGAGTTCGCAGAAGATTTTCCACACGCAATGGTACGTTACAACAGAGAACTATCAGTTTTTTCTCGACGATGTTTGATCACCATAATGATCACTTCTTCTAACTTACTTCCCTTGCAGCCCAAGTACATACAGCGACTGAAGGCGATTCGAGCGACACTGGAGTACTCGGAGTTTTTCAAGAGTCATGAAGTGATCGGAAGCTCGCTGCTTTTCGTGCACGATCGTCATAAAGCGAGCGTCTGGTTGATCGATTTTGCTAAAACCGTCGCCCTGCCCGAGACGGTGACGATCTCACATGACAGCAAGTGGAAGGTGGGCAACCACGAAGACGGCTATCTGATCGGTATCAACAACCTGATCGAGATCTTCAGCGAGGTACATGATCAGCAGCTGGTACAGTCGGTTAGTGATCGGATACCGCGGTTATCGCTACCGGATGATAACACCAATGGTGTGAACGAGGTAGATTCTAAACCCCTCGTCGAACAGCAAAGTGTCATCTCTGACAGTATAGCGGGTAGCTGTTCTTCCACCCCTTCCAACCGCTGCAACGAAACAATATCCTGCATGAATAATAACAACTATGACTGCAAAACCGATGATACACCGCTCGTCAACAACAATGTTACGGATCAGAGCTCAGTTCTGCAGGACTGCCTTGGGTCTCGGGCGAACTCGAGCTAATCCACCGTTCATTGTTCGAACAGCGACATAACAAACGACTGATACATCAATCGTGGAGTGAGAAACGTTGATACTACTGCGGAAAATAGCGTGGCGAAGAAGGCAGGCACAGCAGCAGGCATCAAAAGCAATCAATTAGTAGATAGGAACGGATCCTTCGCCACATTGCATGGATACTACCGTTTCCCATTGAGGTACAATGGCCGAACAGAGACGGTTGATTAATTTATGAAAAACAAACTCTACTGTATGGTAAATATGCTGAGAACAATAAGAAGCTAAGTAGATTATGTTGATTTAGAAAAATGTAGTACGGTACATGTTAATACACGCATCTGATGATGATTCACTTTTAAATCAGTTGATTATTCTTATTTAGATGACATATCGGCTCCTTGAGCGTCGAGAAATCAGACCCCGAGCCTATCACTACAGAAAGTCTGTTTTTAAAATCAGACCGTCAACCAAAAGCGTTTAATTGGTAGAATCATGTAGAGAAAGGAGAAAAGATATAAATTACGAACAGTATTCTCTAAAGTAAATACTTTCACTTCACTGCAGGTGAGTATTGTGCAACAGACCATCAGTTGATACACCAGCTAATATAGCAGCACCGTCAGTAGCGAGTTCACAGAGACGGACCTTTACTTTTTCACAATCTATACGTTAGCCTAGGCAAAAAAAGTGATTTCCCGAGAATGTGATGTACGTACACTGATATGTATTTAATTCACCTACATTGCCATTAGCTTCAGATGTTTATCTCAATTACGGTGGTAAGTAATCATACAGATCCATGCCCGACACAGGATTGAACTGGAATTTTTGCACTGCTTTTAATCACAACCATACTCAACATACAAATTAAATGAACATATTAATGGTACTTACGATTAATAGCAATATAACGGCTAACCAATCGAATCCTAACGCAAAAAGCAAAAGTACTATTTCAGTCCAGTTGAAAGAAAATCGGGTGATACAAGCAAGTTGTTTAAAGATTTATCCTTTAATTAGAAATTAATATTAATGATCATCACGCAGTAGGATGTCTGTAAATAAACCATCTTATGAATAAAATGAAGCCTCGGCAACAAATGGTTTGCTGAAAGATTTTTACTAATTCATTCCTTCGCGATCCTTTATTAACCAAATAAATTAACTATTTAATATGTATTTTAAATACAAAAATACCTCAACAAAATAAAATTTTCTTAAATTCAGCTAGTTTGAAATTAGTGCTGTTATTTTCTTAAACGCTGTTCTCTTTGTTTTTTAATTTACTATCTAATTTACTATAACTTGAACGTTCTTGCGGCGGATTTGTATGAAATTTTAAAGTTTGAAAATTCTCAAAGCGAGAATTCTCCCAGTTCTCCCCGTCGTCTGGACGCACTCACAAAGGTTCATACCTAAACTCGAAATATCGCACAGATTAAAAACAAATATTCGATCGAGATATCTTAATATGGAGATAGGTGATCACTTGGCACAAGCTGATAATTTACTAGGAAGATATTAAATTATGCTGAAGAAAGTAGCAGAAAACTTTCAAAAGGACGTCAAATAGGAAATTCTCTGATTTATTGAAGAAACGTTTTGAATATAATAGTCCACGTCGAACAACATACCATCTTAAACCGCATTAGTAAAAAGTTTTTGGGTCTGTTAGAATTCCCAGACACAGTAGGCAACGATCAATTCCGCAGTATCTGCGACAGTATCGATTTATTGAACCGAGCATCAGGACATGCGGGATATCGTTGGAAGTTTTGCGATAAAGCATTATTCTACAAACCAACCAAACTGCTATAGAACTTTTCCAACTATCATGAATATCTTTTGCTAGGTAAATTTAAATTGAAAATCATTGATGAAAATCATTGATTTTAAATTGAAAAAAACGCATAATTATAAATACGTTTGGAAACTTCGCTACAGGAAAAGTTTATTATCAAATAATTTTATTACAGTTAGGTATCACGATAATTTTCCTTCCTTTTGTTTTAAACAATAGCCACCATTTATCCGGCAATTCAAATAGCATAAGCTATTGAATGCTTTGGGTCAGCTGCCGCTGCACACCTTTGATACATTAATTTGCCTGTAAGTCAGGCCAAATACTTGCACCCAATACCTTTAACTCACGACGAACGTTCATCTGAAAAGATAGTTAAGCTCTAAGAAGCTGCTTAAGGAAATTATAGGAACGTAGAGACAATACGGTCGAGCACCGGATAGATAATAAGACTCTATTTACAAGGGCAGATTCGGCACAGAATTGGACGAATTGAATCGATCAATCAAACCCACACTACCTTGCCTCAATCGACACGAGGCAGCCATTCGTTATTCGTAAGATTATTGAAAAATTCACTTCCAAGTCCTCCATTTTCAAAGACGTCCTGAAGCGATAGTTTCTCACTAGATGGGCGATGAGAATTTTCATAGATAACCAGGCATATCGGATGCCAATGCAGTTTCTTGGTCCTCCACTGAAGGGCAGGTAGGCATAGGGATGGCGAGAGGCAACCTTCTCCGGAAGGAAATTGTCCGGATTGAACTCTTCCGGTTTCGGGCCCCATATGTTAGGATCTCGATGCAGATGGTAAATTCCAAGCACAACACTACAACCGGCCGGAATGGTGTGTTTTTCTGTGAAATAACGATGAAATACTTTGACGTGAGAATTGTTTGCGCTACATTGTTGTCCTTTCACCCATCTTACCGTCTAGCTTCACATCTGCCGTACACTCCCTGCCTATCAGCGGACCGACCGGGAATAGTCGCATCGTCTCCTTACAAACCATCTCGGTATAAACGAGATTGTTAGCATCCTCGATGGACACGGGCTTCTCCTTATCCGGACACGTGTTCATCACCTCTTGATACACCATTTCCTGCACCTCCGGATGCATCGCCAGCATGAGCAATAGGTTCGACATTGTCGTTGCGGTTGTATCGTGACCCGCGACTATCATGGTATCGATATGATCTTGGATGTGCTCTTCGGTAAGACTTGGATTGCTTTCAGCCAGATCGTACAGATTATCGACAAAATTTTGCGGTGGTTTCCTCTCCAACGTGTCCTCCGTGGACACGGTTTTCGCTTCCTTCGAATGTTGCTTCAGCTGCCGCATCAGATCGTTGGACATGTTGCGAATCGCGTTGATGCAATTAGTCTCCGTTTTGTAGTCCTTCGTGAGACGGTAGAGAAACAGGGGATAGCGTTCAATCGAGAGCATTCGTTTGAAAACGAGAGAGAAGAACGTATCCAGACTGTGCAGATAATCATCGGCTCCATCGTGTCCTTGGGTGTTCATATCCTTTCCGAATGACGTTCCTGGAGAGCAAAAACACATGGAACCTTCATTATAGCTGCTAGTCTTTTAACCTAATGAACTTCACTATTATCGTTGTTTACGAACCAAAAATCGAGTCAATAGTACATTTGGCGATGTGAAGATGCAGATTCATTTCGCCTTTACCAACGTATTTCCGCAGTTTGTCCACCATGATGAAATCCTTCGCATTGAAAATCTCCACAAAACTGGACAGCATCGATGGGCTGAAGGATCGATTGAGCAGCTTTCGTTCCTGTTTCCAAGCGTGATCTAAAACCCCAAGGCATTCAAAAACTCACATGTATTAACAGTTCGTTACTATTAAGCAGCAACTGGCGGGTACCTGGGGCGGCAAACAAGCCGTTCACGATGGTGAAAAACTTGTACTGGTCCAATTTGTTTAGCAAGTGGGGCGAATTCAGTACCGTTTGGAAATATTCCGGATTGTCCTTGATGCCAACTATCAGTATAGGTCCCATCCACAACCCAATCGGCGATTTATATCTCGGTGCATAACGATCTATTACTTGCAGGATGTTTTCTTTAAGGTGGAGCAAATAAATTGGAGAGAATAATTTTATGTAGTTTAGAACGAAGCCAGCATAGGGCAAAAAATACTTGAACACATGAAAGCGCCCAAGCAATGCGAGATGGATTCAATAAATCACATACTTCTTAAACATAGTCACTTATTGTTAAATGGAACTTCCCATCCCATCACTTATTAATGTTTAAACTAAGAGAGAAAGCAAACTTGTCCTAGAAAATTTTTTATCATACTATCATATTTGATTACAGACACCATTATAAATCAATTTTACAGATTACAGACACCATAAAACATATTTTAGAAAAATTCACTAAATCATTATTAAATCTTCTTATTATCACAATGCAAATCACTACTAGAGCTCGAAAGCAATAGCTAATTAATCATGAGGCTTTATGTTTCCACTTTATGCAACTCCAATACCGATCCAATTCATTCCGAAATATCACTTAATTAAATGTAAGACACGAACGAGTTCGTCAGTTTTGCTCTCTGATCCTTCATAATTCTTTTCCCATTCCTAAGGATGTGAAGCACTAAACGCGGTAAAAAGGGAATAAAGAACTTGCCGCACCTCCACTACGCTTTCCGAATATGTGATGTATGTGACCAATGAATGGCAGTGACCACGGACCATCCATCGTTGCGGCTGCAGCGTAAAATTTGCGCCTTTTCCATCGTAACCCCACAAAGATGGCCAGCGCCAATCCGGCACAGATGTACAGCAGCCACTGTTGCAGCATATTTATGCTTCAAATCGTCACTAGCACTAGCATTGACTAGACACAGAACTCTCGACTACACTGAACCAGGGCACATGGGGTTGATTGGGTTTTGAGCGCTTGTTAGCATGCAGCACCTTATGTAGCTCACGGCGAACTAACCGGTGCGGTCAGCGATGAACCTCAATTTATAGAAGCCTCACGAGACATGCACAGCAGCCCTCCGGTCCCTCGCGATCTTGAGCGTGCATGCTGCGTGCATGTGGGGGCAGCAGCTGTAGCAGTGACTACAACGGTAGGTCTCACCAGCCAGACGATCAGACTAATCTTTCCTTGAAATTGTACTTTCAAATGTTCTTTTACTGCCGCTGCTGTTTTGCCTGTGACCGATGACAGGGCAGGGCTCTGTCGTTAGAGCTCGATAATCAGGCACGTGGTGGTGCAGTTCCCCTCCACACAATCGGCACTGGTCGCCCTTTTCCTGGTGTAAGCTCTCTCGGGTGTAAATTTGTCGAAATCTCTCACGCTGGGTTGAATGGAAGGTGTTCCTGAGACAATCTCCGTTGCTCAATGGAAGAAATTCTCCACAAAATGTCCATCGTTCCTGCGCTCGCATTGTTTTGCATGGCGAATATGCAATCACTTCCTGGCGTAGGATTGGCGGGAATTTAGTAGCAAATCACATATATCGTACTGAACACAAAGGTCTGCTCTATTTTAAAGAAGCAAGATTTTGTAATCAGCATCAGATCGGATTGTAGCGGCCGATTAATTGATTCAGGAAAAGATCATTCCTGTGGAAGGAAAATTATCACATCATGAAAACTGATCGACATTTGATCATAACCCCTAATTAGCTGATTGAAAATTGATAACATAAACATCGTAACAATGCGTTTTTGTACAACGGTGAGAGTACCTATCAATACCCCATTCCAATATTACCAGCACGGAAGTGTTCCTGTATAAAGTTTCAGTATCTGTGGAAAAATATACGAAACCCAATCAACTACAAATGATGCTTAGGTGAAGATGAAAAGATGAATGCATTTAAAAACAAAGAACCTTCATCTTAAACCTGCGTTGACGACCTTCTTTGTGAACCATTTTGAAATTCAAGATTACTCGCCAACAGTTGCAACTTAGTTCAATGCATCGCAATCAGTTAGCCAATTATTGCAGTAACTTTTCACACAAGGCTGTGCTAAAATAACTGCTCGGTATCATTTTAGCGCCGGCATTACTTGGTTTAAGTGCGTTACCAAAGCGAAAACAATTTCACAGCCATAAACCTGAGGCTGCATGCGATGCTTGGTGGAGATGGGATGCATATCTTGCTGCTCATTTTACCGGCTAGGTATCATTGGTCCAGCATCAGCGAGATTCGTGCGCTTTGGTGTTAACATTGTTTGTTTTGCTTGAAATTCCCGCTTTCAGAACGAAATAATAACAGCATACTCTACGACATGTGACTGCAGGAATGCTATTTAGCATCGAACCTGCCCATATAATCCATCAGCAAACGGGCACATTTATGGATGTCATCGGTTTAGCGGCTATAAATCGCATATTCATATCAACACTTTATGATGCGATGTTCAGTGGGAAGCATACACTGTCCAGCACGTGCCGATTGAGTAAACACGAGCGAGCCGGAATGACGCTACGAAATTATCGCTCACATGTGATCCGCAGGAAATGATTCCTTTGGCGCGAAGCAAACGCACGCTATCACCTTACTAAATTCAAGTTTCAATCTATTTACATTTAAATTATGCACATCATCATGATCCAGTTGATGATATTGATAACGGTCCGGGTAAATCCTTTGGAGATGACGAAACTGCAACGAGAGAAGTGAGTAGAATCCAATGATGCAATAGCGACGAACCTTCGGCCGGCCCTTAGCCCTGCCTGGCCAACCACAAAACAAAACGCCACGTTAATTGTCTCCGTACCTCCTCGTGAGGTATCGATCAATAAATTCGCATGAGAGGACAGATTTTACGACATCCAATAAACTGGCTAGCCCACGATTCCTCATAATGCACCGTCACCAAGGCTAAACCCTGCCGGCCTACAAAACCACAGCCCCGAGGGATAGGAGCAATCATTCTGGAACGCGGTCCCCATAGCATCGT
>NC_064874.1:46084402-46086902 GCF_943734745.1 Anopheles darlingi
TATTTGAAGCCGCGCTGCGTCTCTGTAGATTATGATCATCCCCAGCACTAACCAGATCAACCACCGCCAGCACCACTACGCCCGCAGCATAGGGTGTCCTGTTGTTGACGCGCAAAAACAATCGCTCCCGAGACAAATAGCATGATCAGGCACATTACCACCACGCAGATCCCTGCAGGTTCCGAATTAAACGAAAATAACAAACACAAGACAATAGCCGTGGCCACACGGGGCGAAAACTCTAGCGCAAACGAAAAAATTAATGCCAAAACTTTTGCACTTCGATATGTTTACATGGCCGGGTTGAGGAAATTAAAATCGTTTTTTTGAAGAAAAGGATTGAATACACTAGCAATGATCACTCACTGTCGATGTAAACCACAAAAAGAACATATTGTGAGCCCTACCGTTTGCAAAAAGCTTTTACGCTAGGTTTTACGCTCCACGGACCAATAATCGTTTGACAGCATGTAAACGGCAAGCGTAAACGTTTTGGCATTAATTTTTTCGTTTGCGCTAGAGTTTTCGCCCCGTGTGGCCACGGCTAATCAGTCGGCTTCGCCAACACCAAGATGGTGTGCCGATGCGAATCATTTCGAAGAATACGACGACGACGACGACGACGACGACGGTGATGACGACGTCCGTTGCCCTGGCACGGCTGATAATGTCAACAGCTGACGGTTATGACCCCACGAGATACCCTTTTGTACTTTGCGAGGAACAAAAACTGTTGACGGATCCAGGGGGGCCTCTCCCGGGACGGGCATCACCGCCGGACGACGGCGGATCGTGTGATATGGGGGGGGACATGCCAACCATCGCGGTTCTGCTGAGCAAATCGAATCTAGTTTCTATGCGACTTTATTGTCTACGATTGTTATTGCACTATTGTTATTGCCTCCCGGTCCAGAGCTGGAAGAGCGGTTGTTTGCTTCCTCGTTGGACGGGTATCCCTTTGTGTATTGCACAAACATTACTTCATCAGTTTCTTACGGAGCTCACGTGTTTTGTCCGCTTTAATGCAAGCATTAAAGCAAGAGACAAATATTGCACCTCGTAATTGTTGCAGTTTTCTATGTGTGTTAGTTAAAACAAAAGTAATAGAACTAAAATAAATAGAAAGTCTGTCCGATCTACAATCACCAGCACTGGGGGCATCTTAAACTATGTCTCGAGCTCGGCAGGAAGATAGAACGACGAGCCGTTTGTCAATGATATTGCCCTTGTTCGATGCGATCGCTAGGAAAACGTAATGTCGTTATTGCACATGCGGGGTTTTCTCCACCGTTCTGTGCTCGTATTAAAATAGCCCATCTCCCCACTACTGTGTTTGTTTCCCAACCGTTACCACCCTTACGCTAACCGTAGGTCTAGGTCGAGTAAAAACATCCTAAACCAAAGGAAGAAGGAAACGGAAGGAAAGAAAAATGGAAATAACCGCAATAAAAACCAATGTTGCCCTATCTTGTTGCTAATGCTACGACAGAGTTATGCCCAGTCGCGATTATATGATAACGGGATCTAAGGTAAGATTGTCTTTAAAATTAAACTAATCGGCGGTAAGTATCACTCACCACCAGCAATAGCCAATCATCATATAGCAGATAGGAAGTGCCTAAAGTACAGTGTTCGGGAGGAGTGTGCTGAAAGCGACAGAACCAAGAGAACCTTCCCCTTGCTTCGTCCTTCGTTATCGGTAATACTTTTAAATGCTTCCAAGAAAGTTATATCTTACGGATACTGAAAAGCCACAAGCAAACCAACTACATAAACTGTGAGTCTCTTCTTCTTCGCTGAGAGTAAACAGGCCCGAACACAGATGGTGAGGCGCTCAGCGAGCTGCTCAGCTGCTGTTTGCTTCAGCGGTCGGTGGGAAACGCATTTACTTTCAGGAAAAATGAAACCTGCGTTGAGCATGACGTACAAACAGCCGGCTCAAATAGTACTATACGAGTGTGCACCTTGGTGCAATCAATTCATAAATTCTGCATCCACACACACACGCAAAGACTGCATTAAACTAAGGCAGATAACCTAGGGAATCTTCCAGCCCTAGCGAAGAGCTGATGGGTCGGCCGGCCTGATAATAGCTTTCGGATTTCGTGAGCCGCTTGCCAGTCTTGAGTTCCTTCTTGCCGCTCCGCACGATCAGATCGGATTGCGTCGAGTGGATGTACTGGTAGTCGCTGGCCGGATGCGGCGGTGGTAGCCCTTTCTTCTTCGTGCTAGTGCTGTAATGGTGACGATGGTAGTGCAGATTGCTGTTGATGCTGCTGCTACTGTTGCCCCCGGTGGCTGCTGCCGCGTGGCCATGCCCATTCGAGCGATGCTGATCGTTCTCCTGGTCGGTGGACCGGTGGTGATGCGTGTGATGATGGTTATGGCCATGGTGACGGCTACCGGCACTTCGATGGTCGACCGATTTCCTCGTCGTCGATGCAAGGGAAGAGCCGGCCGAGGTGGCCGCACTCGACTGCTGGTCCGCCTTCAGATTAGT
>NC_064874.1:46091902-46126902 GCF_943734745.1 Anopheles darlingi
TTAACAAATAAGCCACCGCCGAGGTAGTTACTCATCTCACATCGGGTGGCCATTTTCTGAAGGTTTTATGGGGCTTCATTTAACATCTTTAATTTGATGATCGTGTAGCAATAAAAAAAGTACAACAAGATTCCCTTTCAAACCATCGAAGCGCATTCTTTCGATAATTAAAAGGAAGGCGCTTTGAAGATGTATACAGGGGAAAAAAACATGCTGCCAAGTAGTGCGATACCATTACCGTGGGATGCACTCATTAGGCATTACTTTCACCCTCTTCCACCTAGCACAAAGGACCTGGGTCTAGCAGAGTCTAGCGCTTCAGTTCGGATAGTTTCTTCTCTTCGCTAAGCAAAAAAAATCCCCGACCAAATGCAAACACACATCAGTCATCAAAGCCGACGAAATAATCAAGAAAGACGAGCGTCCAGATGAGACGACACGGGACCAAAAACCAGCTCGTCTGATGCGAGCATTTTCACTTTTCTCTTCGCGGTGGCCGCGCCAATGTGCTGCGCCAGTGCAAAATCAGCAATTAAAGCGAGTCTAAAGCATCGCCTCCATGCAATTGCGCCAGTCATTTTCGCTCCAAAATGGTGAATATAATAATGGAAGACAAAGTAGAAGGAAAAGCACGAAGATCCAAGTCCAAGGCAGACGTACATTCCCCGTGCCATTATTCAATGGCGCGTCGCGCCGGCACGAGCTACTTACTTTCATTAGAAGAGGTTAGAGATGCAGAAATTAAAATTAACCCGTGGACCGTTTCGGACTCATTTACGGTGTGTGTATGTGCAGCGCCAAGCGAAAGCCACCATCGGCTAGTAACGTCGACGCTGACGTCGGAGAGAAGATGCGACCTTACAGGCGTACAGTACGTCGTTCGCTAACCATCGGTCAGTATCGAGGCGGAGTTGGTCGGTTCAAAAGGGGAAGCCATCTTATCTGGACGCACCAAGAGGAGGGCAGAATTGGTTTCTACGTAAATCTGAGCCACACCGGCCACTGCTCCGGACCATCAATGAATGAGGTCAGCCTCGAGTTGCACTTCCAAGGGATCTTAGGTGCTGGTAGCCGAGTATTGCGCTCAGTAAATCACACAAGTGAGGCTCGACACACCCTCCCCCGAAATGAAATCTATTCGAGAAAATCTCTCCTAAGCACAGCTGCTTTGGTTATTGTAGGAAGCGACGGCCACATATCGTGCCGTGCGGACCAAAACTGGCCTGGATACGGCGCTATTCAGGGGCTATTCAGTCCGCTGAACTGAACACCCAACCTGCAATGCCTGCGTGAAAAGACGAAACTGAGGGAAAAAAAAACCTCGAAATACTCACCAACAGTCGGCCACAGGCACTAGCAGCGCGGACTGATATCGACCAATCTGGTGGTGGTGTCTTCAGCGGTCGATAAGGTGGTGGTTCGGTGAGTATTTGGGTGAAATTTTGGTTTTTAAATCAACGCGCAGCACCCTCACGCAACCCGTTGGCGAGCGGGCGCGGGTGCGTGCGCGCGGAACAGCTTCATCATCAGCTGGCGCGGTGCCGATGGTCGGTCGGTTGGCCGGTTTTCCGACGTGTTACGACCGTTTAATCAGCAACGCAGATCACTATGTTGGCCATCACCATTGGACGCCACTAGACTTTGGTGCTTTCCATTAACAAAAGGCAAGGGGGGGACAGTCCACTGAATGACGGAAAATGTCACCAAATGACGAATGAAACAAACAACAATCATAACCAGCGCCAGCAGCGGCTTCGAAAGGAAAGTCGAAAAGAAATATCGATATCGTGGCAGGCTACGCAATCGGCGGTGCGCCGAACCGGCTAGAACCGATTCCAATTTAAACCGCTAAATTTTGCCTGCCCGTTATCGCGCGATAACTGCACCAATCACTGGCCGGCCAGGGCGATTATTAAACTGTTTTTCCCTCCTCGCCGGATTTTCCATTCCGCTTCTCACTGCCTAATCAAATCAAATTCGACAACGGTTCCACAGGCATAACGAACCATTATTGTAACAGTGCAGGTCTGCACAGTCTTTATGACCTTAGGTACTGGCGCTCTCCAGGTGCCCGGTCTGACGACCTGTTTCCTACTCCAAATACCATAATTATATATATATAGTGTAGAGCACAGATGCGCAAAAAAAAATCGCCATGATCCTAGCCTCACTGGCCACTGGTGGGAGATTCGCCAGGCGGCGGCCGTGGCGGCGGAAAATCGGAAAGCTGATCGCGGTCTTACTGCACACGTTCCGTTAGAGGAGCTACTGCTGCTGTTGCTGCGAACCTGCTATCGTTCACTAATGGAGCATCGAACGGAACGGGTTTTGCATCGGGTTTTGATCTTGATTTTTGCCTTGACCGGCCTCCGGAACAGGGAGTCAACCGGAGAACACGGAGGCTGTGGTGGGGAGCAAAGCAGTTACTTCTCCAGCTAGCCTCTCCTCCTTCGCCGCTGCCACTGTTTCTATCTATCTATTTGTGTTTCGAACACATTTTTTTTAACCACCTCACGGGGATCGAGGTTTTCCCTTTTTGTCCAGTGCAATCCTAAGTTGCGACCCAGATACCGCCCCGGGTCGGGTGAAGCGCAGTAGTGAAGTGCGAACCGAGCTCGTGGATTGCTTGCTTTCCTCTACACGGACCTGCAACGTCCTGCTTGATGATGGCCCGGATTCCGGAACCGGACCGATCGGCTACACTCGTTTCATACGCGAATCACAATGTGCCATTCCTAATGGTGCGTCTAGTAGTGCGTTGGTTTTCGCTGGAACCGGGTTTCGGTAGAGCAATTGAAAGATTGTTCAATTAAAGTGTGTCATACCGTCAAACCTGTTTTATACCGCCTATCAGTGCGCCTGGCCAGTCTCCGTACAGGACGGGCACACGTACGTTCCCTGCCTGGGTCTGGGCGACCATTGCGCCGACTGCCCTTGATCCAGCACTTTGGCCTCATCGCTTTGGATGCGGATGAAGCGGAAGAAACTGGATGGCCGGTGGCCCACTTTGCCGCCATGGCCATAGTCGCAGCGTCCACATACCACGGATCGTCTCCACTAGCGACGCTGGGAGACGACCCAGTTTGCGGCTTGGCGTGCACAAGAACCAGGTCGGTCAACACTATCGCTTCGGATTCGATGTTCGTTTTCTAGTTCAACCAGCTACCTCCTCCAGAATGCACTTCCTATGTCGGCTAGATGTTGTCCAGGGATGTGTGCTAATCTCAGAGCGATCATCGAGGTCAGGGCTGGATGAAAATCCACTTTGGAAAATCCTTGAATCCTGCTACAGAATTGGCCAAACAGTGCCCCAACCAATGTCGACTAATCCACAAGAGTCAATGTCGACCACCAATCGACATTATCCAAGTGTTTCCAGCACACTTAGATGACCAACAGTTTCATGGTAGCACTAGAAAGGAAGAAACACACATTTCAACATGTCACACTACGTTGTTAAACGGATACCAGAGCGCCACCAGAGGTTTAAAGGTTATGATTTATTGTTCCTTTTGTGGCTAGATGCCATCGACGCAAAAGCGGTGCCGGCTGGTTGGCCAATCCACCGGTCTACGTCTCCGGACTACTGCTTGCGTCAACAAACCCCTTCTTGCCACGGTCAACACCCATAAGGATCGTTGGGGCGTTGGCAAGTGATGGTTTATGCGCGTTTTACGGTTCGTTAAAGAGGCCCCCAAAGGCGGGCCACACCGTTTTTGCCAGTGTGTGTTTTCCTAGGCACCCCCTTTGGGTGGCCCCTTCTCCGCACCTCCGACAACAATACCAACCAAGAGTCGCGAGTCGCGAGTCGAGGATCATAATTAGTTGGATTATGAGATTTCTATACGCGGTTGGCCGCCACCAGCACCGCGCATCGTGATTAGTCATTAGGAAGGTTGTGCAGCAGCAGCAGCAACAAGCGGTGTGCATTTCACTTTCCACACACACACACACACACCCTTCCCCTTCCCTACTGATGATCCGTCACGGAGCGTCTCTGGCCGTGACGGGTGACGACGACGACGTAGGAGACTCCTCACGATTCCGCCCCCAAGAAGATCGTGAAGGTGTGACGTGCGTTACGTGTGTGCGCGTGCTTTGCCGGGTTTGTCTTACCTTCTTCAGGGGGAGTGAGGGAGTCTCGACTCGGTGTGGCCAAGAGTTTGCGTGCGACGCAATGAGAGCGTTGCTGTATTATCGTGCCTGACGCTAAAACGACGACTTCACGATTTCCTTCCTGCACGTGCGTCATTGAACGCGATTATTTAAATCCTGCAATCCGTCGCACCAGCCGGATGGTAACCATGGAAATGGTAATGAAGGGTTCGAAAGTTTCGGAGCAATCAAGAGCTTGGGGACCATAGGCGCATGGATTCATTAATCCGAACATCTACCAGCGCCCCGTGAAGCATTTCAACCGAGAGATGATCCACATCGAGTCCACATTCGTTCCCCTAAATCAGACGATCCTAACGACTCCTACGACAACGAATATGATGCGGAGCAACGCTCTAGCATCAAATCATCATTCGGATAGTTGGAACCATCTGCGCGTCTTCTACGCTACAATTCAGTGAACAGCACATTCCCGACTGTTGTCCCTGTGCCCCGGAACGAAACCGTTTTGAGAGTGAGCCCGGGAGCGAGTGACCTGCTAATTGCTCGACGGCCCCACTCAACACACTTTGCCCCGTGCGCTGACCAACGGGCTACCGATACTCGGGCGCGCCCGTTGAAAGAAATCTCCGTTACGGGAAGATAGGTTTTTGACCGGACCAAAAGGGGGGCTTCGTGCACCGGTTCAGCGCGGAGGATCTTTGGCATGATTTTTTTCTTTCCACCGCCGACTTTCCGGGTCATACCGGAGGCACTAGTACCAAGGCATCGGATCCAAAGCCGCCCGCCCTCCCGGGGGCTCGTGGCAAGTACGTTACCAAGGTATAAAAACCATCCAATGGAACTATCGGTGTGCAGCCATCGTCCGGTTGTATCTGTGTTAGGAACATTTGCCATTTACCTCTCGGTCCGCGCTCTCCAGGGGGGGCACATTTGAAGAAGATATTACAATCCGTTCCGGAGCTCTTGCACTCTCTATCAATCTGATGTTGTTTTATCAATCTGACAATCCATCTGCATCATAATCCGCATGTAGAACACACACACAGTGGCGTAATAACTGATCGCAGCAAGCCCTGCACACAAAGCGATACGTTAAATGTGAAGCCACTTTTTAAGAAAGGCTATCCATTCTTCCGTCCACCGATTCTACCATGCTGCATTTTTCCTGTCGAATGCAGTTAGGTAAGGCGCCAAACCAAGGCGTCTCGGGCTCGCCCCCGTTCCTCATGCAGCGGCAACCGTTCCTACTGTGACGGTAACAAAGCGTAACAACGTGGTGATCATCGTGGGCTGTCCACGAAGACATGATTACCGGGGCGCCGTTAATAAGATGTTTCAATTACATTCCATCACCGGCACCGGCAAAGAGGGGGAAACAAAACTGTACTTCTGTGTGTTTTTCGTGTTTTCTGGGACTCTGGGATCATCCTAAACATTGGAGAGTTTTTCGTCGGAACACACAACACTAGGCCGAGTGGTTAGTGCTTCAAGATGGCGCCCATGTTTCAAAGCTGAACCATTAACTGCAGCCTCGTGTGTAGATTAAGCTCATCTGGCAGAGCCCCTCTCGTTTTTGTGCGCCGAGTGCACGGTATCGACATAAAGCTGTTGATGCTGGGTTCCATTCCCTTCCCCGTGCACACGCCTGGTTTGCGTTAGAAAGTGGAACCAGGCGTAACGCGTCCATAAGCCGCCATGTGGAGTGTTGTGTGTTGTTTTTTTTTGGGCTGTTCGGCATGAATATCATTTCCTACCGGGTAGGCCCCGGTGGGGAATTCAGGTATGCTCGCACGCAACCGCAACCTGGCCCGACTGGACGATGGCCGGGAAATCGAAAACATTTTTCGCCGATCAATAAAATGTTGATTAAAGAGGATTTTGGAGCTACGACCGCCATTGTGGCGCCGCGAGATGCAACTGATTAAATCAACGGCAAAAAAGGGGGCCGTCGGCGCACGATACCATCGGACCGGCAGCGTGGAAATGGTTTATCAACAAGTGTGGCCACTATTTGGTGCCACTCAAGGAAAAGCTAAACTGCCCAAGGCGCAGGCTCCGGAAGTGAGCTGGAGGGTGAACGACTGATGCAATCATTTAGCGATCTACAATGGCAAATTGGTCGATCGAACGAACCCCGATCCGATTGGTTAGACAAAAAAGGGGGGATTTTTTGAGAGAAATATTACGTCAGATCCTCGCAGATGGATCAATTAGGGCCGATATACCGAGCATCTGACTTCCAGTGATGCTCACCAGATCATTAGTGCGTTCCATTTTTTGTCTCATTTGTGACGAAATTCACTCGATTGGTTTATCGAGTGCTATTGCCATTACACGTTGAACAAAACTTACCCCGTGACCAGCGCCACTCAGGTAGAGCTGCCGCAATGGTTCCTGCAGACCGACCAGGCTCGTCACCTTATCCTTCAGCGGCAACGAGCCCAGACACCGCACGCTGAAGCTTTGTACATTGGCCGCACCCGTACCACCGTTCTCCTTGGCGACATCCGTAAACATCCGCTCGATCTGGGCCTGGACGCTGTTGCTGATCTCACGCCGCGCGTCGCTTCCATGCCGCGACACACCACCGGCCGCCGTACCCGTCGCCACCGGAGCAGCCGATCCATTCGGACCGGTAGCAGAAGCAGCCGCAGCGCCACTGCCACCAAAGTCCCGCAAGCTGCTCGCTACCGCACTGATGTCCAGATTGTCGCGATCGTTGATGATGGCACCGGCAAGGCTGCCCCGGCTGACGCCACCGATCGATGACGATCGGCGCCGGCCGTTGTGGGAGCTGCGATCATCCAGCCGCTGACTTATGATCGACCTGGCGTGCGCACCAAAGCCGAGAGGAGACGAGTCAATCGAAAGAAAAGGAAAACAAAGTTTTGCATCAGATTTGGTTCAGTTGATCGAGGTCGAATAGTGTACCGGGGGGTAGAGGGAATTTTGATGTACTACTGTCATTAGGTGAGTCTAAGCCACATGACCACATGGGCTAGTTAGAGCTACTTTCGATAAGAATAGACAGTTAACGAGTGGGAAATGAGGATGAAGAGGATGTTTAGTATAGGAGACAGGAAACCAACGATGCTTCCACCGCCGTACCCATGATTGTGGTTATGATCTTCGCCGCAGCCGTAAGGGTAGTGTGCGCTACTCGTGTTGCTGTTAGGATCGCCCCCGTCCCCGTCCACGTTATTGTTATGATCGTAAAAGCATAGCTGGTGGATTATGTACTCGAAAAAGGCACTAACTGTTTGCCACATTGAACCGAAATGTTCTTCGGATGCCGATCATCGATAACGCACTGCTGGTTGCACATTAAGACCAACGTTTCGGTTTTCAGGGTTTCGCAAATCGACAAACGTACGGTGATGGCGCTCTGGCGCTCGGCACCTCGGTGACCTCGTGTTGTCCTGTGTTACCGTTCGCAAACTTTCAGCTCCACAACGCTATATTCGCTATTCCGCGGCACTCGTTTCACTCATGGCACTGGCAATTCTACCGAATTCATAACCTACGTATTCTTCACCGACAGTCCTTAAACACACTCGCGACGCACTGTTGTAATAAACTCCCAAACCGGACGGACTGTGGCGGACGGATACTAACGCACTTCCGAACAGCACAGCTTACAGCTCGTTCAGCTCAAATCGCGGATCACGCACTACGCGCGCACGCACACACACACAAGCACCCCACCCAAGATATGATGTGTCCGAGGGGCGGAAAATTTTAAACATTTATGGGCGGCAATCGAGGAGAGGGTGTCCGTTTTTTCGGAGGCGAAATTCGGTCAATCAAATGCAGAACCGAACGGCACCGCACCGGAGTTTGCCCCGTTGGCCCCGTACGTATCAGTGCACACGCGTATCAGCGTCTGTGTGGGCGTCGGTTATGTTCGTGTCCGACAACAAAATCCCGCGCATTCCAACCACCAAACTACTGTGAAGATGAGCAAAATTCACTTCCAAACACACTCTAAGCCACTGAAATTGTTGCTCGAAAAGTGTAACCGCGACTAAGTTTTCCTGGCGAAGCCACAGCGACGACGATCGACGATGGAGGAGCAGCAGCAGCAGTAAACACACCCGGACGGTACCGCGCACAGTCAGCTATTGGGAGCGATCGGTTGCGTAGCTCCTAGCTAAGCTGGGTGTGAAGCAGTTTCCTCGCTCGGCGCACCACTTCCGATCGTTCGCCGATCGCCCAACGCGTGCTACTTCTTCGTTCGCCTGCGGAAAACCACTTTTTTGTGGCTTGCGATCGCATGCAAGTCAGTGGCCACAGCGAGTGATTGCATACTTTCAGGGGTTTTTGCTATAATATCGACCGGAATGCCATAAATATCGGCGCGCAGTAACCGGATCGCTTGCACAAAAAAAAACCCTTTGGGAGACTAGTTTTTCCTGCTGCACCAGGAAAATGTCGTTCCTGCTGGTCCGTTAGCTCACTTCGGATCGGGTTGTTATCTGGAGTGACCCATATCGGTGAGGTGTCCCATCGGGCGCGCGCGCGCAAAAAGGGTGGCCCCGCGTGCAAAGTGTCATTGAAGTACGATGTTAATGAAAATAGGTGACCCAGATGCCGCGGTGTGTGTGGGACGACGCGGTTCTCGTTTTCCCGTTCGGTAAGGACCTTGTGTCACTTGAACTATCGGCTGAGGATCGTGTTGCACTCGCCAGCGATATCAGATACCACCACTAATCTCATAAACCAAAGAGAGTAATGGCACGTGCGGAGAAATGCTTAGACCAGTTTCTGGATTACATGATTCATTTCGCACTGTCACGACACCTCGTTGCAGGCAAATGGAGTGAATTGGAAAGTCGCCAGTCTAATGGCGTATTTAGGTCGAGTCGAGCTACGGTCCATACCGGTCCATAGCTATCAAGCGGCTGCATTTGCAAAAAACCACCAACGCGATAGATTGTAATGAGTGGCGATTTTACATTCGCGCTGTCGCCTCCGATTCTCGATTGTTTTATAGGAATTTACACTCACCGATTGTAAGCATCGCTTGTATGTATGTGATAGCGCTGTGTACCGCACACGTACTCGCATTCAGCACCAGCAAACCCGTGGCCGCATGGTCATCAGAGGCATCAGAATCAGTTCATTATCAACCGTGGACCATAAACATTCGACCAAGCGACAGCAATGGCTGTGCGATTGCTTGTTTTGTTAAAAGTTTTTAGGTAATTAAACAGCGCCAACGGATAATAGGCGATTGATCGTTTTCGTTCTCTTCCAGTTGGTTGGCCGCGATCTCAGCATCTCCGATCGGCTGCAGCATACGTCACAATCTACCGCTCGTCAGCAACCGGCAACCGTTCCCCTCGTTCTACAGCGTTGTTCGTGATCGCACCCGGGAACAGCTGAACGCTGATACGAGATACGAAGAGGTGTGCATCATCGCTAGTGTGACAGCGGAAAGTTTGAGTACCAGGCGAACGTTTCCTGCCCATCGTACGATCGAGCTGTTCTATCCGATGATACCATTCTTTGGACCGAACCTATTTACCCGCCTCAATGCAACGACCGTTAGCCTCGAGCTGCGTAAAGGTAGCATCAGCGAGCTGTACTTTGGGTCCGCGAACCACCTGGAAAGCCTCAAAATCAGTGATATCGGTCTGAGCACGTTTGATGTTGTGCCGGAGCCGAACTCGGTTCTACGCGCCTTAGCCATACACGATCGCAAACTGACTACGATCACACCGAACATTCGCTATCTGGAGGAGCTGCAGCTGTTGGATCTTTCTGGCTGCTCGCTTACAGTGTTCAATCTCGAGACATTGAAACCGATGCGCTGGTTGACAGCGTTGAACCTGGCCGAAAATCAGTTGGTGCTGATAGACACCGGCGATGATGATGTCGTTCTTCCTGATGTGCTGATGTTCGATGTACAGCAGAACGATCTGCAAGAGATTGTCCGTTTCCCGGCGGCCGTGTTTCCCGGTCTAAAGTTCACGCGACTCATACAGAACGATTGGAAGTGTGAATGGGTTGCCCGGGTAAGGGCTACAATATGGACCCACAACATAACGGTGCTGGGGTCAGACTTTGGGTGCGGTACGCGTCCCAACAATGGTGGACTCTGTTGCACACCGGCAGAGCGAGTCGAGGAACGTATAGCCATCACCAAGACTATGCTGTCGGTTCTATCTGATCTCGAGCCATCGGGTAGTAGCATGCCGGACCGGACATCTAGTACCGATGCACCGCTTCTAACCGTCAAAGTGTTTGAAAACGATACCATCGAGGGGGTGATTGGTGTTGAGATGCAAAGTGTAGGAGTCTACTTGCAAGACCCAGTTCGAGTTGTATAGAAGCACACTAGAGCCTGCAGAGTACAGCGGTCAATGTTATGACACCGTCGACCATCATTCTCGATTATGAACTGCTCCAAGGGTGAGCATCAAGATTTGTTATTCCATCCCCATCATCATCATCATCATCGTTCCCCGGTGCCGGCTGATAAGACCGGAATCCAGTTTATACTGTTCCACCGTAGAAGAAAGGCGCAAAAAAAATACAACCGGACACACACACGCCGGACAATCGTTGCCGATGCATTCACTCGTCATACTGTGAGTATTTGAAGGCTAGAGGAAATGGATTGTTGCCGGTGGTGTTTTAGATGACGTGCCAATTTCGGTCGTGGTACTTTTCGTCGAAGGTTTCTCTCCATAGCCATTGGACTGGCGGCTCCGGCGGCCCACGCCAAACCACTGGATTGCACAAGATGGTACCGTAATTTGACATGCTTCATCGAAGATCGATCCATCCTATCAACGTCGTCGTCGGAAGCCGATCAGACGATCATCACCTTTCCCGCCCAAGCCTCGCACCTCATCATCGACTCGAGCGTCGTTTTCCCCTTTTCCGTCCAGCTGTTCGATGCTCTTGGCGAGACGACTTTCCTCACGCTCAAGGGCGGCTACATACCGGTAGTCACCTTTCGCTCCAACCGGCTCAACTCGCTGCGCATCGATCATACCAACCTGCACGACTTCACCATCAGTCCGGTGGAGAATCGTAACCTCAACACGCTGATTGTCAGCGGCAATCCACTGGCGGTGCTACCGCCAACCATGCGCTACCTAACGGGCCTCTCGATTCTAGATCTCTCCAACAATGCGCTGGAAAGTGTCAGCCTGAACTGGTTCGAATCGATGGCCAACCTGCTGGTGCTCGATCTTTCCGCGAACCGTATCGCACGGGTTGACCTGCTTCCGACGTTACGCCTGCCGCGGCTCAAGAACCTGTGGATCAATCAGAACCGTTTGCGCGAGCTAAACCACTTCCCTGACTTTGCCCCCCGTCTGCACCGGGTACGGCTGGTCGAGAACCGGTGGAGCTGCGCCTGGGTGCACCGGATAAGGGCGGCCATCTGGCTGGCAGATGTGCAGGTGTACGGTGCCGAGTACGTTTGTCCCGAGAAGGTAGACGGTGGGCTTTGCTGTTACGACGAGTGCGACGAGTGTAGTGATGAGGAGGAGGAGGCACCGGAGCGGCGATTCCAGATCGTTAATGTAAACAGTGCCCCGGAGGAAGCCTCCGTTGAGTTAGTTGCACAAACGTCACCGTCAAATGAGGCGGGGGACGACAATCGATTGAAGCAACCCCATCGTGAGGTGCCGGAACAGCATCATCGTGCTGCCGTCGACCGGAAGCCGCCTCACGAGAGTCGTTTTATGGAAACCGTTCGGCAACTCGAGTCGACTGTTAAGCGGATTGAAGCAGAACTGAAAGATTGTCGCTAGGAGGAGGGGGAGGTTTGGAATGGGATGCGGACCCAAAGCGAGAGAAGCGTTTGCTATACATGTTAGAATAGTTCTAGAAACGCTCGATAAGTTACGACTTGAAATATACCTCTTCCCACCTTTCAATCAGCGTCTTTTGGTTAGATATACTACCTTATTCAAAGGAGGGGGCAATAAGTCATTATGTTAATGATAAGCCAAAAGCCTATACTCACTTTGTATCGTCGAACATGGCATCGATCTTCAACTTGTAGATACTGTTCCGGCTAATGCTAGACACCGCGTCCAGCTGGTCGGCATCGACGAGCCGGAACCCGGAGGAAACACTAGAGCCGCGCCGCGGCCGGCTCATTCGCTGTGAACCGTCCATATTGTACGTCACCATGGCTGTCATTAGATAGGCTACCGATCGTTCAGGCTGAACACGCGAATATTGCACAGCAGCAAATGCATATCACACTGACTACCGTGGATGCCGCCATTTTCGCTCTCAACCGAATGCACAGAATGCTCCCCCCTCCACCAGAGCACTATACGCTACCTTACGGTCCACTCTTCGAGGTTTTCTGATCAGCTGATGCGTACGATGCGTACTGCGTGCGTGCGTACTACTTTCACAAGCTTCTAATCACGTTCAAAACGATTCGGTCTCGATTAGACACAGGCCGGACACACACGCACAGACACACACAGACACACATACACTACTATCGACCTATTTTAGGGACTTTGCGTCGAGAAGCGCACGCTACGATCGATAATCAATGCGCTTGATCGCGATGAGGTCGCACTATCGGACTGCTATGCTGTTCGGTTCCGGGGGCGATACTCCACGGCACAGGCCAGCGCAGTGTATGATTCCCTTGTGCTCCCAAAGGGTCCCACTGTTCCGCCTCAACTGTGTAGCTAACGGTAACGACGACGATCCACCACTGGCCACTGTGTCACACCACGCCGCAAATGACTAGCGATGCATGGACGCTCCTCTCTCTCTTTCTCTCTCTGTATCGATCGATCAGGGATGGTGGTGCTTCGATTCACAATTTGGCTGCCACTTTTCAAGTTCACTGGCGCCAATCATTGCCCGCTCCGACGACGACGACGGCGACGGCGATGGTCGATCGCCAGCAGCAGAGAAGTTGATGATTATGATGTTCAGGATGCGAACGATGCCGATGCCAATGATGCTGCTGCTGCTGCTGATGATGATGATGATGATGATGGCCTTTGTTGCAATAAGGGGCTGTAAATAGGGGAGGCGAAAGCAGCACAGGAGAAAAAGGAAAAAAGAAGAAGGTTAATGTCGTTACGTCGTCGTTTTCGGTGGAGATGGTGCGAAGGAGACGAAGGACGCGACCGATCAGACGGATGGTCAGTGAGAGCGAGTGCTGAACGCTGGCAGCAGTAGGTAATTGGGCCTCCCCCCCCCTCCCTTCCCCCCGGGTGATGATCGACGTCTTTGTTTTGTTTGGGTATAGGCCCGCGCCACTACTACTTCTACTGGGGTACGTTTAATTATGAGAAAACATAGAAATTGATTGAAGTGGCAAGGCGATGGCCAGAAGAAATGGCATACATTTCCGCCATGGGTGCTGCCGGTATGGACAAGGATAGGTCGGTTATGCTTCTTCCGCTCTGATCACAAATTGGCGTCGCCTCGAGGCTAACACAGTTACAGAGATTTCTATCGAAAGTTCTTGAATTCCTCCCAATAAGAACTGATCAGTTTTGGGCGATTCTCTTTTATAGTGATGATCAGAGACTATAGACGGTTATAGAGACAGTTTTTTTTACAGAGACTCCTCCAAATAAGACTTAAAGGTACAAAGGTAGTATGGGAGGGGCCCTCCTGTGGTTGCGCCATTGACCGGCCCCCTGCGCAGAAGTGTCTGGCAAGTACCGTTTTAGCCTGGTTTGGATTTTTACGGCTCACTTACGCCAGCGGCAAACGCAGAGAACCTGTTTCGACCGAGCCGCCGTTTGCCCGTAGAATCCGCAACCGATCATTCGGTTAGTGTGCCGGTGTGTTCGTGTACGTGTGTATAGAACCACGCATAAATAGGCCAACCAACACTAGCCCTGATCCCGCTGGTCACCGTGGCTGACCGTGACAGCGATCGATGCCTGGCCAAAGGGACGCACCACGACGCGGTGGAGTGAATAGGAAAACGAAAGTCCCACATCTAGTCTTTGTGTGTCGACGTATGGCTTGGCTACGGGTCTCAATCTGGAGAGAAAAGAGGATTCCAAAGTTTCACTTTGGACCTACACCGCAGTGTTCGATCTGTTGTGATCACGTTGATCGCATACAAGCCCGTGCCCGGTTCTCACTCAGAAGACTCAGAGACTGTTGATGCTGTTCGTATGGCGGCCTTGGAACCGGCGGCATTGTGTTAACATGAAATGTGGGAGTAAAAGGCCAATGAACAACAACCACACCTGTACTGTAAGGTACAGACATAACGAGCACCCCTCCCACCGTCAGATGACAATCCATAGACCACATCTGCGCCTCCACTCACTAGCTGAACTGATCGTGCGCATGTCATTTTACCTCCTCCCATACACGGCGAAAGCAATAAACGACGCCAAGTGCATCAATGTAAAGCCACCATTTCAATGTAACCCCGCACTAGCGGTAGACAATACACACGGCTGGAGAAGACGGCACCTGGGCGCTGATTGCATTCGATTGTCCGCTGCTTTCACCCCATTCTGAACTGAACCACGGTAATCGAGCGTGAGCAGTAGACGACGTGTCGAGGACTAATCCGATCTCCTACTACTGGTGCTACTGATGGAGAGAGAGATGTTGCCTACCAGTCAGCCAAGCATAAAACGTGATCTTTTATGGCACATTTCCCTCTTCGTTTCGACGAAAAACGTCATTATTTATGAGGCGAGCGATCTGGAGGACTGCGTTACATTGATACCGTCGTTACCAAACGCGCCAGGTTGTTGCCGCTAGCCAGCAACCAGCAAAGCAAGCGGATTTCCATGGCTATCAACGGGAAAATAATTTGTGTAACCAACACCGATCAACCGGCCAACGAAAACGGTTGGACACCATAGAGACGCCTGTTAGGCACTATAAAGGCACCTGGCCCGGCTTGGCCTGGCCTGGCCTAGTAGATGACCGAACTGGGCACGTGCGGAAGCAGAAAAGAAAGCTTCTTGCGTAATGCAGACATTGGGGGGGAAAATTTGGCTACGCATTGCGCTCGCCACCGGCTTTCCAATTTAAATTTTCATGACATTCGGCCAACGCTAACGGCAACCGACGAGTGCGCTCACACAGCGCCCAAGGTCAGCAGGATAGTGATAGGAGCACCGGAGAAGCACGGCACCGACGGACAACGGTTTTCCGACGAATCAACTGCTTAGCGGCGGGATAGGAGCAGCAGTAAGCAGCTCATCTGGAACCGTGAGCACAAGCTCATAGCGGTGCGTTCGCCTTAGCGGGATATCTTGGTGAGGTCTAATACCTTCTCGTGTGCATCACTGCTTCCTCCGCGCTGCTAATTGATACTGACTTATTCATAAAGCTTTTATGACACTGCCCGGTACTGACCGGCTAGGCAGCATGGCGGGATTCTGGGACGATGGGATGGCTCTGGCCGAAAGCCTGCCAGTAGGTTAGTAAGAGCCTGCACCAAGCAAGCGCCACGCTTCTGGAGTAAACCTTTTGCTTGCTTGCACTTGGCGTACGCTTACGCAGTGCGCCCATACATAATTCACCGCTCGTCACGGATCGACGTTATCCCTCCTTCCCTCCGTCACTTACAATCAACAGACAGATTGCATCAACTTCGCCACGCGTTCTCGCACTTTCAGTCCAGAAGAGGTCATGGGGTGGGGTTGCTACAGATCCGAAGCCCGATGCAGCACCCGATGGGCGCGTGTTGCAACGCGAATTTACGCCATCCGCGCGCGCACTGGCGGTCCGGTTCCGTGAGGAGCGTTGACAGGGACAGGGATGGTCGGAGTGTGTGTTTGTGTGTTCGCGACAGGTGCGACGCTTGGACGAGAAGCGCGCGCATATTACACAATTTCACTCACGGTATGGTGGTGGCGGTGAACGTCTTGGCTTTCGGATTGTTTAACCGCTTTGACGCGTAAAGTCTGACGCGCCCGGGCCGGTTGGCCACTGGTTGTGTCTGGCGACCGTTTAGGTCAGTGGCAATGATTATGATGCTATCTGCTGATACACGAAAATTCAACAGTGCGAATGGGTTTTGGGTTTGGGTGCATGGAGCACCCGTTTGTTTGTTGTGGGACGGTGGGTTCGTAACGGAATCCATCCGCTCTGTTTGATGTTCATTTTCCATTGCGAAAGATTTGCTGAAGACCTGAACCTACATGGCATGGCGATTATGGATAGTGTCAATTTCTTGCAGTAACAGATATTTTGACCATGTCCATTTTATTTTGACTAGTGGTTTAACCATCACCGAACAGCGAAACGGAAGAAGCAACATGGAAAGCCTCAACAAATAGCAGGTTAAATTTGTTGTTCGTCGTTGCAAATGATTATTGTTGTAAGATGCATTTTCATAAACTAACCATTCTTTGTATGAGTATGAATTCTTTCAAGCATCATTGAATACTACAGATACTATCGATGATATGATAAGAATAATGATATGCGAATGAAATATTTGTTGTTGATTATATAATCTTCTATCCATGAAGGCATTAGAAGAAAAAACACAATTGAAAATGTTTGACATGAAAATAGAGGCCATACAATTTAAAATCGTTGTGCAAGAGCTGAAGTGCATAACATTTTCGATTGGAACTTTTAATGTTTTTGGAATGTCATTGGAATGACTTATTAACATCATTTTAAATACAAAATTTTAACGTAATTTAAACACATCCTGAAACGATCATCGACAATTGCTTTGTATAAAAATGATTTCTCAGCAAACCTCAACTGTTGTATTTTATATAGGCTAGAAAATTTGTCCACTTCCTTTCCACTTTTAGATCCGGATTGTATTTTTCTTTGCGTTCAATCCAACCGTTCATTGAATGAAAATGTTTAATTCGTTTACTTTGAGCATTTAAACGAGCGAAAAGCATAATATAATTATGATTTTACCGGTATTTACCGTACCTTTGAAAACCTACTATAATATAAGAACTGCAAACACATTAAAACACACAACATATGACTTCTCCGTCTTACGACAAATTGAGTGTTTTTGCCAATAATAACGAGTAGAATACAACTGTAAAGCATAACGCGAAGCAAATCTCGTCCAATCGCAAAAAACACGTAAAAATGTTGTTTAATCCGCTTCTTCTTGCAGCCTTACGTAAGTGGCAGAACATGGAGCGATCGAGTAAACAACACGACAGACAGAAACCAGAATTTCCCACCCGGTTCCAGTTCCTCTCAGGAGCTTCCACCAGCACCTCGTGATCTAATAAAAAAAAAGCAACGCAATCTCGCGCCGTTGACCGATTGAACTAATTTTCAATGAAAAGCTCTCCCATTCCGCGTTTATGATCATCCCCTTTCACCGGTGGAAACGATTATACGAAGAATGTCGCATCGTCCAGCCCATATCTTCGCCCGGAAGAACAGGATTTCTTGCTGCTGGCACTCGAAGCGACGATGGCGATACCCGGTTTATATTGCAAGGAGGATGGTCCCTCGCGGACTGTGGAGCATCACAAAACAGGTTGAAGAGTGAGAAGGGAATGTGTAGACAGTATTCCTGCGTTCCAAAAGCACCGTACACTGCAGCACGCACCGGTCAAGGGTACGACCGAACGGAACTTGGGGGAGAGTAGCTGGCACCCTTTTTACACAACAATTGGAATGAGGATGATGATGTTCGATGGAATCTAACGGAACGGTCGCTTACGCTTCGGCGGGAGTATGTTTTGTAATGACTCCAAACCTGTTGCTCGATCATGAACCTTATGCCGTCATTGATGAAGCGATTTTCTCTTTTCGTAAGCGTCGCGCCGGATTGACACCGATTTCAGGGTGACTAGGAGAAATGAAGAAGATTGGAAGCCATTCTTCGCACACCACCTCTATCACGATCACACATTGGAATTGCCGGTGCTCTGCACACTCTTCGGTGCACAAAGCGGTGCTTGACAGAGTCCGCGCAACAACATCTGCTCGCGGTATCATGGAGGAAGGCAGGCAAGGGGTACACGCCTCTAGGTCGGAGAAGGAAATCGCAAGTGAGAAAAAAAGGGCCAGTGAAAGGCGATGCATCAATGGTTAATCGTTGGACTTCCACCGTTCGGACCGGCGGCACTCCCGATGCACATGCTAATGCACACCGGGCTGCATAATTCCTGCAGAGAAATTTGCTGCTCCATTCTATTGTGTTGCGAGCCGCAATTGCGCTTAACTCACATTCCAGTGGAGTCGGGTGCGGCTGTGGCACAGTGGCATGCAGCATAAATGCAGCATGATGAGCAGGTCTTGCGCGATTTGAGGGCGGTTTATTTTTTTCGCGGAGAACATCGAGGAAATCAAGGTAAGACAGAGATTAATAGTCACCCATAACTCATCACCGTGACGCTCGCACCATCGTGCTGTTTATTGAAATCGCACGCATCGGAAGACTCGAGCTCGATGACTCGTTGAGTATGTGAAATCGCGACACAAACAAGGGTTGTCTCGGAGGGAGGATCACTTTTCACTTGATATTATTCCTCTAAATTCTTGCGATCAGCCCCCCCAGCGCGTGGGTTGCTGCTTTCGAATGCATTAATATCTTTAACGAAAGAATCTTCACAACTTTTAATCGTGAATTCCTTTACCGCACTAGACTGCCCGGAATGCTTACGCCAAGTGGCCCGAAACAAGTGAACGTAAACATGCAAATGCATGCCAGTGTGTGAGACCAATCTCAGGGAAGTCGGTGTGGCAACGCACCACATGCTTCCCTTATCATCGGTTTCGGCTCACGCACTGCCGGCATCGCCGTTCCTCCTCGGAAGTGGCAACATTAGCATCTCAAACAAACTCGGCGCCAAACAAAAGAAAAACCAACTCCAACCAACTGGGGGGGTGGATACCATGATTGCATTTCTCCGACAAATTAGCAGCAAAATTTAGCAAACACCCGATCATCACGAAAACCATCAAGCGGAGACGCTGAGCGCGATAACTGCTCACCGCGCTGCCTCCTAGGCCCATGCATGCCCAGAGCGTAATTGCTTACGGCACGATAAGACAGATTTTATCGCATATTGCCACTTTTGGGTGGGCTAGGGTGGTTCCTGATATTTGTGCCATCGGCGCTTTCCCAGCGGTGGGGCGGTGCGTAATTGGCGCGCCTCTAATGGATGGGTCGCTGATCATACGATTTGCGGCCGATGGGCGTTGCGTATATGGTCGCGGATTATGAATTAGTCGGAAACATGCATATGGCTTCCTGTTCTATTTGGATTAAGGATCTTTTTTCGATTATTACTCAAAATTCTTATTTAAGTTAAGATTCTCAGTCCTTTTTATGATGTCGTTTTAAAGTACAAGCAAATGCATTAACAACGCAATAAGTGACTACTCATAATGTTAACTATAACATATTTTTTTCTACAGCTCAAAATCTTGATTGTTGTGCCTGGAAAGTCCTTTTTGCGTGGAAGATTAAAAGCCTTCCTTCGTATGAAGAAAACATTTGCTAAAAGTTCTCGCTTGTTGGTTGAAGCTTATGTTGAACATGCTTCGACACAAAAATCATGCGAAAACTGGTTTTATACGTTTGGAAGCGGATATTTGACGTTGGAAACAAAAATTGGAAAATGAAAATTTGTAGAGTGTCGTGCACTGCAAACTTCTCGAAACTAGTCAAACTGGAGAGCATTATCGACAACAATTGATCCGTTTGAAGCGAGCCTTAGCTAGAAACCGGCTAGAATGGGTTAACGGATATGATAAACTTATTTTTCAATATGATAACGCTCGACGACTATTTGTTGTAAAATCGCTCAAAACCAATTTACAAAATGTCGGATGGGAAATGTTATCCCAACCGCCATATTCCCCAGATCTCCATATCTGCCTTTTCTAACTACTATTCGTTCGATTTCATGTACAACGATTTTATAGGACAGTGGTCCTCTCGGCTTTTGAGGATATCGAAATTGATTGATTGGATTGCTTCAAAAGATGAGGAGTTTTTTCGATACGGAATATGAAATCTGTTTGAATGATGGGAAAAGGCAGTAGTGTACGATGGTTAATATTTTAATTAATGTAATTGTTCTTCTGATTAAAAAAACAGATTTATTTAAATTAAATTTATAGCAAAAGAATCGAAGAAAAATAATTAATATTCCAAATAGTATGAGCGAGTTTATTTATCAATACTATCACTCTTTAAACTTAAATTAAGTTCAATGTTCTCTTCGAACTATTCAAATAATGTAAAGCAGCAATACAGAACCGGCTTCCTGCCACTGCATCGCGGTAATTTCACCAAATACGGTTGTGGCAACAATGGCCACCTCAATGATAGTAATTTTCCTCACCTTCAACCACGCACAATATGAGTTTATCGTCGTCTACCATGCTACCGAATGCCTGGCATTGAGTTCGACTCCGTTGCTCCTCATTATCACGCCCAAAACAGGGAGTAAATCATAACTAGTTTACGCACCGTATGTTACAATAATGATTTGCGTTCACCGGCCACACCGAACGCACCTACACTAGGAAGTAGGTGAAAGAAATTTGATTAACGCACTTTTCCTCGCCAGCAACCAGCACGACCACGACCAGCAACCTGCTTATCAGCCAAAAAGGCTCCCAAGCTGCTGGTGACCAATAGAAACTTTGCCTGCGTTTCGAACTATTATTACGAGATACCCGACCATTGGCGGTTTCCTTTGGTCATGGTATTGGCCACAGAACCACATTTTTCCGTAACAATACCAACATTGGTCTCACATCGACAAGAAAGGCCCTGCTTCAAGTGAACTCAAAATGCCAAACGGACCCATTTTAACAACTTCATCTTCAAGAGACCTCCCGGTGCCGTGATGATTCATTTTCGCCATAATCAACGACAAAAACGAACAATTCGGTCCCAATCGATGCGTCTATTTTCGACCCCCGATGTCGGAGTCGTCTGGTTGATTGCCTGTCGGCACTCGCCAGCCTTTAAGTAAATTGTTTGACCTACTTCCCTCCCGGTGCGAACCTGCCGCGCGCGCGCCGTACTTTGCTGGACGATCATACCGACGATTTAGACAGAAAACTTGCAAAAAGCCCCCTCTTTTAATCACTTTCCTGAGTTTGGCTGGAAAATGGAGAGGAAAAAGAAGCGAAAAACAGCAATTCCTGTTACTTCCTCGCGGGATGTAAGGTGCCTCGAACAGAACAAACAACAACCGACGAACGTGTGTGGCATCAGGAGTGGAGTTCGCCATTTCCCGGATGCATGCCACACCACGTCCGATATTCGGTCGAGGGGCGCTAACACAATTTTCGATCAACAACAACAACAGTCGCACTCATCTGGCACACAAAAAGCCCAAAAATCATCAGTCATGGCGCGGGAAGCCAGGCCAGGGAGCCAAACAGCACTTCAATCGATTGCATTTGATCGGTTTTAAGATCGCTTTATGATCGCTATTCGCCACACGAAGGGAAGGGAGGGAGAACAGAGTGGAGGAGAGATGAGCGATGATGATTAAGGTGCGCACCTTCTCGCCTCTTTCCGTGGCCGTCCGAGGAAGCAAAGTGGCACAAGGGATGGTGGCACCATCTTACCGGTTCCTTTTTTTTTAGGGGGGACGGAGAAGGAAAGAAACCCTTAAGCTCGCTCGCGATCGCACACCCATCGAAACGGGGCAATCCTATACATTTGCATAACGATCGACAGGCTGACGGAGGAAGGGGAACAATGAAGAGGCTCCCGGTCGCTCAATCGACATCATTTTTCGGCCGGATTGCATTTTCATTTGGTTAACCTATTTCGGAACTTCCGTTATCCGCGATCATCTATTGCGCCGCCGCAGCAGCAGCAGCAACAAGGAAAACCAAGAAACAGCAGGTGAGAAATGTAAACACTACACAATGCCGCCGATTAGCGATTAGTGTAATTGAAGCGCCCATTTCTTATCGAACTCACCAGAGACACCCTGGCGGAGATCAGCGTTGGAAAACCTGGAGAGTCTTCTAGAGGTGCGAAGCGATTAGGAAGGGATAGGGTACGAGCGAAAGCGGATCATTAGAAGAACCAAGCTAGGTGAAGGTATGGCATGACGTGCCAGTGACCAGTCGGGGGGTTGCTATCAGTTTCCCGCGGTTCCGTTTGTGGGCCACTACAATCGCCACAGCCATTGCAGCCATTAATCAAAAGAGTATTTTCGCTACGAACAAAACCATCAAACATGATGAACGGTAAACACTGCGGCTTGACCCGGCTCCATGCTGCATCTCATTTATGGGCTTTTTTCCATGTGCCGCTAACTGTACCGCTTTACCGGGACCGGGTTCCAGGAAGGGACGTCTGCCAAGATATTCACCTCCTGAAGCCATTATCCTGCTGGGGATAACGGACATTTGTCGTTTGATACACTGTCGTGTGTGGGTTTTTCTCGCAAAAATATGAAGAAAAAAACCTCTCATCTACTGCATACATTTCACACGGCATATTTTCGTTTCGCTAATCACCTTTTTCTGGTGTTCTGCTTGTTAGTAGCTCCGTTTGAAGTGACGTAGGATGTAAGCATTTTGCACAAACGCACACACGCATCTCTGGTGAAGACGAGACGTCGCTTATGAGCGATGTTATGAGAATGATTAATGGTGCCTCCGGTAGGCTCGGTCACGATCGTTATCGTGCGAGTTGATAAACGAAAGTTTGGCGGCGTAAACGCACGAGCAGCACGTTGATGATGTAAGCCAGTTCCACCCGAAACGAATGCGTACTGGGGGGATGCATTTTTCGGTTCCCTTCTCCAAAAAAAAAACACCAAACCAAATAAAACAAACAACGATGACAACCGTCGGATTTACTATTTAACCCCTGAAAGCGTTGCTGCCAGTAGAAAGTGTATGCCCACCGTCGCTCGTCACATTTTGAGGAATGTCGTCAACGTCAATATGGGGGGGAGGGCCTTCAAATCAACGTTTCGATCGGATTAAAACGCGAAAGTTCATCGACATCCTGCAACTCGAGCGGGGGCCGCTGCTCTATTTGTGCTGCCCAATTGTACCAGCAAACACGATCGCGAGCCGATATGACGCATGATAAACCGGAACTATCGCTCATCAACCGGTTAACATCTGTTAAACATCCTCCACCGTCGTCGCCACCGCCACCGGCGATTGGAGGTGTTCCTTTACAATAGGAGCATCGCTCATCATCACTCAACAAACACGATGACGCCTTGATGGAAAAAAGGAAATGCAATTTCCGGACCGTGCGCCAGTGCTGTGGTCCAACACAAACACACACGCACGCACACACAGGCACACGATTCGAGCCTCATTCCGTTAATCTTGTAAACCGGAGCTTAATGGTCCGAATCTGGTTAGTAAGATCGTTAAACGTGCAAAGTTGCGCATCATTATGGGTGTTAGATGGTAGGATGGAAATGGCCAGCAACCCACCCTTGTCCTTCCCTTCTTTTCCCGTTGTAACCACGCTGGCAGCTGACAGCAGAGCGTGGTGTGTTACAATCGACGACGATGTTTTGGGAATGCTTGTGAACAACTTCATGCTTTGCTTGTTTTTTTCCAACCGGGAGCAGCTTGTAAAAAGCTGCCAGAGTACAGAGTACGGGCCCAGAAACAGGTGTAATGTTCCGCTGTAATGCGCTGATATGAGTTATGTTCGAAGCGTATTTCAAGAGGCAAGCATCGATTTGCACAAACACAAGCGAAAGAAGATGTTTAACATTTTGAAGAGCCTATTGCATCAAGAACCAAGGAAGCCGCTGGCTACTTTGATGCAAAGCTATTTAGAAGGATATTGAGGCCAAACACTATTAACGAATTAACACCCCTACCCAAAGCCCCGATCCGTTACGCTCGGTTTTGGGATGCGCCGTGCCGCAAATAAACCCTCGACGATCTGTTTGTTCTTGGCCTTTCAAGTGGATGCATCCCCTCAAGAACAATTCGATCTCGTGCGGATTGATTCTCGCGATCGCCCATGTTTTACCATTTTCCCAGCCTCTCCATCCCCCGGGTGTGTGCGCGGTACGCGAAAACAGTTAGGCGGCATCTCCACCTCGCTATCGAAACACTTCACACCAACCATCCGGGATCCATATCCGAGACGAGGAGAGTGAAGTCCGCGTAATGAATCTTCTGTTTTTAGCACCCACCGGACCCCGGTCGGTTGGGTTTGGAAAATCGATTATCGTCGACACCGGGCAGCGCGCGCCCCCCTTTTTACTGGCCAGAGGCGGCATTACGAACGGTACAGAACGATTTCGTTGTTTCTTCATTACTCCATTCGATTCTTTGTGATGCTCGCCACACGTTCGCTGCTTTCCAGTAGTAGAAGTGGAAAACGGAAAAAAGAGCACACGCACTCTCTCGATGAAGCGCCGCTTTTCTTCAGCTAATTTATCGGATTTCCTGTTCGCTCGCTCGGTGATGGTTCTCAACCTTTTTCAAACCCGAAAACTGTTCTAACCACCCCTGCCCTGGCCCTGTTCTGGTGTGCTGTGTGGCTAATGGATCATCGTTCAACGATCACGATCGGAACGCGATATCGCGCGTGTGTGTGTGCGCGATGTTTTTCCCAGCGAAATCTTCCACCCGGATTGATCGGTCAACCGGAGCGGAAGGTGAGATCATCGGGCACCACCGGCAGGTCACTGGCGTGGCAGAGGAAGAAGGCGTTCACACCTTCCCCATCACCATTCCGAAAGCATTGCCACCGCGGGTAACGTGTTTGTAGTACACGCCGGTGTACAGATTGCAGAAGGCTTTCGAACATCGCACTTTATGGTTTTCGATGGCAAACATTGGCGCGTACGCGAAAAGGTGTAAAGGAAAGTGTAGAGATCGACCCCGCATCCGCCGCAGCCCCAGCACCCTGACCTGACCGGGATTTGAAGGTTAACCTGGCTGCCAGCGCAAAAAAATACCAACATAAGCGCCCTGCAAAGGTTCACCTTTTCCCGATGCAATCGTTTCGTAACGATTCGATCGATTTCCGTTTTGGTTTTTCTTGTAATGAATACCCCGTGGAATCCGTCGGTTGGAAACCGTCACCATCGGTGTACGCGACTGCATTCGCATAATTCCTCCCGGCCAGCGTGCAGCAGCGTCTGTCTTTTCTCTACTCATTTCACTCCCCTCGGGGGGGGGGGGGGGGGGACGCGTTTCCTTCCTTTTGTTTTGTTTTTCGTTTTTCTTTGCCCCGTTGACAGGTGCAACGAATCACTTCCGGTTAATATGGCCCCTCGGCTGTATGCTGAAATTATTCGCCACCACCACCACGGCATCGACGCAAGAATTTCGACACTTTCCTATCGATTGCCCGGTCCACCCCGGTCCCGGTCTTTCGGGTTGGCTTCCTTTGCTTTCTATAGTTTTTTGGGCTCCAGCTCATGTTTCACTCTTTAATGTTTCGGAAACGGCTGTAACTAATTGCGATCAAACGCGCCATCCAGCCGGCGAGAGTCCGTCCCGAGAGCCGTGTGGCCGATAGATCATCGATGGGACGCGCGGTTCGCGGTGCGAGGTTTCGACGAGGGTTTAAGTTTCGTGAAAGCCGTCCGGCAGGCAAACTGGCTGGCAGGCTGGCTGGCTGGCCAGACCAGCAGACCAGGGGCCCAAAAACCAACCCAGACTCTGGTCCGGGCCCCTGGTCCGGGAACTGTCAGGTTTCGAACAGTTTGACGGATTCGGACTGGGGCGCGCGTGCGATCGCGGAACGATTTCAATTCTCTTTTCTTTTCTGTTTTTTTCTCCCTCTTTCATATTGTTTTTTTCTGCTTCTCTTGATTTTCGTTGTCGTGTCGTGTCCGCAAGCATTTCAAGCTTCCAGAGCAGAACCTCGCCCTGGCCCTGGCCAACCAACCAGCCAGCGAGCCAGCCAGAGGCGTTTATGGGCGTTTTGGAGTGTCTCGCCAACGCCAGCAGCGTTGCCCAGAAGTGAAACCTGCAGCGCTTCGGCCAGTTGCGACCGAAACCGTTTTTCACGCAAGCGTCACGCGCATACTCGGGGAGAAGGGGCCGGGGGAATGGCGTTTCCGGATGGGAACTTGCGAACTACTGCGGCCGTTGCGGCTGTCTGGATCTGGTGAAAAGGGGGCCGGCATCGCGCGTAAAGCGCGAAAATCCCTTCGGGGCCTCGAGGGCAGAGCGTGCGCCGCGATGAGCCGATAGGCAAACGAGGCGCACAGCAGGCCGGAGGGATTCCCGATGGCCAGCGCAATCAGATCGTAACATCGAGACAAAACGAAAGCGAAATTCCTTCTGACAACTTCCCCGACAAAGCAGCGGCAGCAGAGATTTGCAGCTTCAGAGTGGATCGCGACTGACTTGGTTTGTTTATGGCCACTTGCTGCTGCTGCTGCTGCTGCCTGCCTGCTGCTGACGACGATCTGCAATTCAATTAGATCGAGCGTGATCCGATCACGTGGAGGCCCGTGCTTAGCGGTGGAACAAACTTTCAAACAAATTGTGGCGGTAAAATGCAAAATGAAATGCGCGCCCGTAGGGTATTCTGAGGCCCCCTCTGGGGGTACCAATCGGACCAGAATCTCCGGACAATTCCTTGGCATCCCCGCATCTTAGCGTTTATGGTGGTGGCCAGGGAGTTGCTGTGTGCAATATATTGTTCGAGATCGAACGCACGAAACGAACGGCCAATAAACGCCAGTTGTGTAAAACGGAAAATTTGTCGAGTTTTGAAGACATAAAAGTGGCCGATTAGGGGACCCCCGATGTGGGTTAATCGGACATCGGGTTTCTCGGCTGGGAGTGCTATGTATGCAAAGTGATCGATCTCGATCGATCGTGGAAAGCTTACCTCGTGTCTTTGGCTCTCGAAATGCTCTCCGTTTGATGACGAACGATGTTCGGATATGTTCTACCGCACCAATTAGCGAGCGTTTAGTGGCGCTGTTTTAGCGTTAACGGTGTGGCGGATCACACTTTTGTGTCACTCATTTGAGTCGCTGCAGAGACCATTTCGTGTCGCCACGATGCTGCACATTGTATGCCCGGGCCGGGGGGAAATCGCACTATCCAACACAACCCTAAACCCAACCGTAGTTGTTGTTGCTGGTCTGGTTTCAATTGTCGTCGTACAGCACAGCCTCAAACACACAAACCAAAACCCGCGTGTGCACACTGTCTCGCTTATTGTTTACCAGCTGGAAACTCCGCGTGATGCACTGGAGTCATTGCACTTGTTCGCGATCGCGCACCAGAGAGCTTACACACACACACGGGAGCGCGCGCGGTTTATCACGGCCTCACGGTTTATCGAGATGCAACCGGATGCAAATGGAGCACTAGCAAAGGGCGGTAGTATGCGGTGGCATGCGGTAAACACAATTCGAAATCACTGCTACAGTTGCCAGCAGTAGCCGGAGTCAGGTGCTGCGGATCACAGTAAACACCTTCGTCGTCGTCACAAACCGATCGAACCCGGACTCGGACCGGAGAGTGCGGCCACAGCGAAGGGGACAAAAGCACGCGCTGTTGTTGTTGTGGTTGTGGTTGGCTCCACGCGCGCGCGCGGAACCTGTACCAAAATGGTGATCGTGGTAGCGTTCCGTTCACGGGAACAGTTCGTTGAAGATTGAGATCGGGCACCTGAGCTGCCGGCACCGTGAGCGATCGCCGAGACGATCGCAGCTGAGAAGAGATGAGAGAAATTACGGCGAACGGTGAGGTGAGAGTAAGACGTGTCCATCCATCCAGCCAGCCAGCAGCAGCAGTAGCTCCCCTCAAGCGGCACGAAAGTAAGCAATGTGAGTGTGTGTGTTTGTGCGTTTGTGTGCCACTAGTTGGGGCGCCTTACGCCGAGCTGATTGGAGCTGATGTAAGAGCACGGCCACAGCAGCAGTGATCAAATGGCCACAATGTTTTGATTCATCTCTGTCAACGAAAAACGAGTAGCGAGAAGCGACGAACCCGAACGAGAAGAATTCTTATAAAGAAAAGGAGCAACCCCCCGGGAGTTCCCTGGCATGTACGGAGGTCAGCCTCTGTTCCGGGGGGTCAGGACGGGCACGATGACCTCACCTGGCCACAGCACCGCCATCCGCCATCCGCCGGAACGAAATCAGATCTACCACCACCAGCTCCAGGCGGAACGGTCGGTGGACTGGTGTGGCGGTGCTAAATCATTAGAAGCCACATCCGGACCCAGCTGCCGGTGCCGATGCCGGTGCCGGTGCCGATGCCAACGCCGTGCAATGGTACTGACCTGCTTTACTTTAGCCCTCACCATTCCGCCGAAAAGTAAGCAATTCGATTACGCTGCGCTCCCAACCTTGCGGACGGAAATTATTTCCGAAAAAATTCAGATTAATGATGGCCGACTGGCCGACCGGGCCGGCCCACCGAGCCGGACCGACTCTCGCGGCCAATTTTTAGCAATTACGCGTAAGCTCAATCGGCCGTACATATATTTTACACGTTTCGCGTGGCCAACAAGGAGCATCGAACGCGCTCAATCAACTCCTCCTTGCTGTTGCAACATAAGAGCTGGCGGGTGGTGGTGGTGCCGGACTGATCGGCTGGCACCATCGATCGGATGCCAGCCTGTTCGATCATCAGTCGAGAGGTGGTTCAATTATCGGGCACGCCGATCGTAGTTCATCCGGTTTTCAACTAGATCCTCCTCCTCCTCGGCGCGAGGCGCATTCGATTTGCATACACCATGAGATAGCACCAGTCAGCTGCAACAAAGCAACTATCTGCTGGGAACCCGTTCCTGGTGCATTCGGTGCTCCGATCCGAGCGAGAAATGTCGCTCTCCGGGAGCATAATGAAAACGGCTTCCCGGTTCCTCATCGATCGATGGTCGTCACTGGCCAGCTTTCTTTTCTTCCACGAGCACCACCATGCCGGCGGGCATGCGGCTCGACCTGGGTACCTGGGTTGGCCCTTTTCCTTTGGTATTCTGTTTTGTTTCTTCCTGCCGCCGCATGTCTTCGGCCGGACTGTCGACGCAATATTGAAGCGCCGTCTCGAAGGCACGTAATGCGCATATCGTGTCCGCAATTTCATTCCAAAAACGACATTCTTCACACCATGACCGGCAGCGGCACCGGCAGCAACCAACCATTCGAATGGCGCACGCAACCGACCAACGACGACGGAACGTTGAGCGCTCATTCCGGCGAACGAAGAAAACCCAAAACATTAACCACAACCGACGCGCGTGACACAGAAAGGTAGCCAAAGGTTTTTTTTGTTGTGTCTTTCGAGGCCACGTGCCGTTTGTTGGTCTCCATATGGCCAGCGAACTCGCGCGTAATCTCCCAGCACTTTTTGGGCGAATGACGGAAACTCCCCTTTTTTCCGGTCGTCTCCCGACAGAATGGTGAACTCCCGGGGTGGACCTTGACACATTTCGGTTACATCAATTCGGTATTATGCAACCAACCTCCAACGATGGTTCGTCGACGGGCGCAAAGTTCGCTGCCGTTTTTTTTTGTACGATGTCACACGCTGTGGCAATCACATAACATTGCAGTGGCGTGAAAATGCGAATGAAAAGTGGCCAAACGCCCGCTCGCACTCCACGACCGGAAGACATCCATTCCAAATGCGAGCTAATGGGTTCGGACTTTGTCCGGTCTCTAATGTAATGCCAAATCGCGCTTAACAGATAAGCTAGTGGCGATGCTTAAGTAGTTCTGTGCCTGTGCGGTTCCGATACGCCCGGCAGACCACTACCGTCCTTTCCTCCCACCCGAGAACTCACGAGCGAGATCGAACGACGACAACGTAGACGAGAAGACGCACCGGGAAAAGCCCCAAAAGCATAAAAGCCTCACGGGCACGCGCGCACGCCGGGGGTTAAAACCGTAAGGTTCGTTATCCGCACGCAGTCGAACGACGACCGCATCGATTTCACGGCAACGCAATTAGTGCCGATGATACGGCGATAGTGGCGTCGTCCGCGGTGTACGCTCGCGACCCCACGACCAAGACGACGATGGCGACGACGATCGCCGCCGAGCGCGACCATCGCATATATGCATGAGGATGGCAAATTGTAATTCGGATTTTTTGGGTGTGCTTTTTTTCCTTCTTCTTCCTGGCGTTTGTCTTGCTTAATGCTCACCTGTTGGGAGCCCCCGCCGGAGGCCGGGCGGGCGGGATGGGGAGGCTAGATCGAGTATCATCTTCTAGCTGCCAAATGAAGAGAACAACGTCTAATGACTCTGCTTTCTATTTTCGCTGGATTACTGCAGCACTGGTTGGTTGTGCCGGTGGCCTGGAGATCCTGGTGGTCGATTAGCGCCGCAACCCCGCCGTGTGCGGTACTGTTACCCATCAGCCGTGTGCCATTCGGCGAGAACCACTCGTTTAGATAAGAACGCGCAGAAATAAATATCTTTTTCGCCAAACGGTACCTCGCCGTGGATCGCTCTATTCCTCATAACGCCCCGGGGCTGTGGTCAGTGGAACGAAGCAGCTGTTCGGCGGGGGGAAAGCAAAAGATCGTCAGAACAATCTACAATTACCACACACCACGCGCACAAACCGCTAGCCGGACAGAGAGTGCTTCGTGGTATGACTCAGTATACCACGGAGGGTGTAGTAGATAACAGAATCCTAGAAGTGCAGTTCCCAAATGAACATAATTTGGCATTCTAATCTACTCTCGATGCTCTTACAAATTAGACTGAAAGGTGGGTGAAACGTCATGTAATAGATCTTTGCGCAAACCCTCCGGTTATTACTCTTGACACCGTGCTACCGCGTCTGCTAATTAAGCCTCCGAGAAAAGGAAGGAAAAGCTGGTCAACAAGACAGTAAATCACCAGCACCGACAACTGTTGGCTATCGAAACACGGCCACAACAGCATCCAAAGGTGAGTAGCCCGAGTACGCAAAATGGTCACGACCAAACCGGCTAAGCAAAGTGAGGGAAAAGCGGTTGAATGGAAAAACAAAGCTTCGTCTCCCAGTTATCGGACCAGCTCGTAGAAACGTTAAGCAACATTAATCATTAGCGTAGCTCGATGCGACAAAACGGTGGAGTGGAGAGGATGGGGAAGGGGGGTGAGGTTGGTGAAGCGATGATTTTCCCGAAAACCCAATTAATTTTTGAAATTGTTCCTTCGCTCGCTCTCTTCTCTCTAGATCGCTGACGCTGGTGTAGTAACCCGGTACCGGGCATGGACCGGGTGTTCCCGTTAACGAAGAATCATCATTCCAACGTGTGATGGTGCGATGGAATTGAGCGATCGATAGGTGATGCGGTACCGCACCCCATCCGCCTCGTTATGCTGCACTATCCGCACTCCCGGGCTCTCTCTCTCTAGTGGCTCTCTGGTGTGTGCAACGGAACGTTTGATAAAAAAAAATATATATACACCCGGAGGAAATAGACGCGCCTGGGAAGTGCTCGAACAGGTGAGCAAGAAGCTGTAGAGCGACCAACGAAGCCTGAAGCCAGAAGGGAGCTAAACAAACGTAAAACCCCTCGCGGAGGGGCCAACCAACCAACCTGCGCCTGTGAAGACTTTGTGTGTAAGCAGCGGAAACCCTCGCGGCCATGGAAGCTCCTCTCTTCCGAAGTGCTCGGATTGTAGGAAGTGTAATGGACGCACGTGAGTCAGCTGCAACTGGTGCTGAGGTTGGTGGCTGGTAGAAGTGGACTGTACGGTAGCTGTAGGGAGTGTGCATTAATTCGATGTGTCGTTCGATTGCGCGATCTCGATCATTGCTGATAAAATATTTACGTCTGTTAGCCATTTTTTTTTTTTCAAAATGAGATTACATTGAACTTTTCAGATGACCCTGCTGTTCTATTCACATAGAGTGATAAAAAATGTTGGTTTGTTTTTGGTAGGGAGTGTATACGGCTAGATTTTAATTAGTTTTACTGTTAAGTGTTTAGTGTTTAGTGATAACTGTAAAAGTGATCTATAGAAAAGAACAAAATGAGTCTACGGTCAGCCTTCAACGAGAATCGTCTGTGTACATATGTCTCATTACCAGTTATAACAAATTAGTAATCGGGTTTCGCACCTATGTATCTTATTATCAATGAAAATGCTACAATATGGCATCCAATTTTGTGTTTTATGTGATTCAAACACTCCTCCCTTAGGACGGCTTATTACTTTGGATGTGACGGAAGGACCATGCGAAAGAAATGTAACATGCGACAACTTTTTTACTTCATATGAAATGGCCGAAGAATTGAATAAAAATTATTATTTTAGACACGATACGTAAAAATAGAAAAGAAATTCCATTTGTCTGGGTTAATATTCGTACACAGCTAATATATTCTACGGAAGCTGTGCATGACCACAAATTACAAGCCATTACAATGTTGTCTCATGCCCCTCCTCGCTACCAATTTGTAGCAATCATAACACTGCAGGAAGCCAAAACTCGGCAGATTAATGAGAGGTCAAGGAGTACGTGCGGTACAGCATGAATTATAAGAAAGAATTTAAGGCCCTTCGAGGAGGAAAAGCAGCCAGGAGATCGTCAAGACTGAAAGCGCTCAGTCCATATACGGATGAGGAAGAGGTGATTTTTGTAGAACAATTTTAAAGCGGAACCGAAAACACTCGCTAATTTGCCGAAAACGAGGAACTCCCATTCAGAATAGAATGACTAGAAAACATACAATGCAGTGTATTACTTACGAGATGCGGGTCAAAATCCTTGGCAAAACTCCTCGAAGATCTTCACTATCTCACTAGTAGTAGAACTACTTCTTCCAGCATCATAAACGATTTGGTTCATGCATGCTACCAATTTCTACCATATTTTCAAGGGAAATATGTGTGCAAAATTTTAATAACACACACGGTCTTGAACGGACCCGTTTAGAATTTGGTGTCGAAGGAAATCTCGGGTTACTACTTACTTACTTATCCGGCGCTACACCCGACGAGCGGTCTTGGCCTGCTACAGAAAATTCCTTCACCGCTCGCGATCGAGCGCCGTCGTCCTTCAAGTCGGTAGTCCTGCTATTCTGGCGTCAATGTCGATACCGTCGCTCCATCTCGATTTGGGCCTACCACGCCTTCTCTGTCCATCCGGAAGGCCTAAGAAGACTTTACGAGCTGGGTCGTCGTCTGCCATTCTCAGGACATGCCCAGCCCACCGAAGCCGGGCGACTCTCATGCGCTGCGCGACAGTGAGATCGTCATACAACGCGTATAACTCCACGTTGTATCGGCTTCTCCATCGTCCCTCCTCACACACGGGGCCAAATATTCTTCTGAGTTTTTCTTGTGTTTCATTGTTGGTGCTTGACCATAAGTAGGTAAAGGGTTCTCGACGACTTTAAACTTTTCCAACTTAGGGCATTGGTTGACAGCCCTGAGGAGGCGGCCTTAGTACAGGTCCTTCTGATATTGGAGCGTAGGGTGCATAACCTTTCATAAATAGCCTTGAACCCGAAGATATCGGACTTCGGCCAGCGTTTTTCTTGTAGTGCTACTAGGTCCATAATTGGCTTGGCTAGTTCATCGTCCATTTGGTCCAGGGTCCGGCTCGTTGCAGAGTACGTACGTTCCTGCCTTCTACCTAGCCTTATTGAATTCGAGTTTTTTGAGCCATCGAGACGAAAAATGGAAAAAAGAGAGATCGAGAATTTGGCACAATTTATTGAAAAAATGCCTCGCTAACGCAGGCAACTCTTAATTGTTTCATTAATAAAAGCTACAAGAGGATTTCGGTTAATTTTCTTTCGTTGAATTTTTTAAACTTGAACTTATCGATTAGCTAAAAGCTCCGCCGGACTGCCCCAGCAGCAGCAAAATGTCCCAGCAGCAGAAAAAATGTCCCAGCAGCAACAAAATGCCCCAGCAGCAACAAAATGGCCCAGCAGCAGCATTCCCAAAACAACAACAAAAAAAGTGGCAAAATCCGGATTCCGAAACAACGAAAAAGGATTTTAAATCCTTTTACAAGCAGCGGAAAGCAATCAACTAACTCGCAGCCAACTGAAGATAGCGCCGAAATCTGCGGCCGCAGCCGAGTGACTCGTAAGGACCCATCCGAAACCGCTCCGGCAAAAGAAAAGGTATCCGGGAAGAACCACTTCCGTTTTTCTAGCTCACGTTTTCCTTCTTCCAGGATGGTGGAAATCGATCCGTTGACGGTTTCTCAAGGCGAACTTTGCTATACGGCAGAATATCGGATACAATCGGAATGCTGGACGGAAGAGTTCGTAAAATCGGAAGTGGAAATACGCTCGGAAATCGCAGATCCCGCAGTCCGACTTTGTCGTCTCTGTGGAAGTCTGAGGGACGAATGGGAAACCTGTTTCACCAGCACGGGAGAGCTCGCCATCGACCCACAAAGACTGATAATCCTGCGGCTGCTCTGCTCGGTTATGATTACGTTCGAGGCCGACCCCGACGCCGTGATTTGCGGATTTTGCTGTCATAAGCTGGACGAGATGGTTTCCTTACGGTCTATCTGGTTATCGAACTCCATGGCGATCGAACAACAGCGGATAACCGTGGCCGCGATAGAGAATGTTCGACCGATGGTCTGGTTTCCGGAAAATGCGATAAAACAAGAGTCGCCAATGAAAGATGTAGCAACAGAGGCCCCTCTTCCATCCCAAAACTGTAGTGTTGCTGTGCAAACATATACTCCGGTTATTGGGCAAGCAGATAGCCCCGTGATTGAGATCATAAATCAGTCAGAAGATTCAGAAACCTGCCATCCAGCAGCCAAAAGCACGGAAAGAACGGATAACGCCGTTCAAACTGATGCTCCTCCTGTTCTTCCTCCAGAAGAACCCAGCAATTCGCATATTGATGGCCGGGAAATCACCAATCTTCCATCGGATGATGGTATATCAACGATCGATCTTACATCCAACGATGATATTCCAATCGTAGATCTTACCTGTGGCGAGGTGAGCTCTCAAGATTCACCAGTTGACGAAGAAAAAGATATTCTCATCCGGAAAGCGATACTGTTAGTAC
>NC_064874.1:46131902-46146902 GCF_943734745.1 Anopheles darlingi
CCTGTCCATTTGGCTCCGGGCTCGGAAATCGTTCGTTTCGCTTTTTGCATTCAAGCTGTATTGTTGCAGTTGCAGCTGCCATAGGGCCTCCCGCATAAATTTATAGCGTACAGGGTTCTGGACAGATTTAGCTTCAATCTACCGCGCAGCTCCTGTGAGGTGTACTATAGTTCAGACGAGATGAAGTGGCATAGAGCCAGCCAGTTTTAGCTACGTTTCTGTGAAATTCATTTCCCTCATTTTCGGTTCAGAAAAGTATCTCAAAGTGCATTTAAATTGCTGCATTCTACAATAATGATTGCCTTTCCTTGCTTTGGATCTTTTTCATTCAAATTCACACAATCTGAAATCTAATCTAGCGAGAAAATTCGGCCAGTTGGAAATATTTTAATCTACGGCACAAACAGACCGGAACCATTATATTCCGATGCATGAAGTGCAACAATGGTGTTGAAATAAGAAGTTAAACAAGTTTGTCACACACTAGCCGGTTCTAGGCACAGCACTTGGCACGCTCGGCCCCTAGTGCAATGGTGTGCAATCGTCGGTGTTAATCCCGAAATTCGGATATCAAGTCACGTTTATGATTTGATTGGAGGATACACTTGAGGGTAGGCACTTTTCTATTGACCTAGTATACATAAAACTTCGGCTCTCACCTTTGTACCACCCGAGTTCGAGTTAGGAATTTTAAACAAAGCAAAAAAAACAAGTGGAGAAAGCCGAGTGAAAAAGTCCCTATCACCTGATACGCGCGTCTCCTCGCGAAACGAAGCGAACGAGGACGAAACCTAGCCGGGCTGAGGACGTTGGAACAAGGTTGACAAAAAAAAACATCGGAATCGGAATTTTCTATACTCACAGTTCAGAATGCACGGGAATATAACGTAAAAGTTAAGCGTCGTCGAGCGGAAGTACAAGGCCTCGGTAATGTAAAGCATCATCGTAATCGCTAGTGAGCAGCCACCCATGCTGACGACCCTATAAGGCCATCGCGACGATCCAGAGGTGTACCGGTACCAGCCGAACAGATGCAGCATAGATGACGAGCCGTATGGCGAACGAGTAACAAGGTAACGAGAAAAAAAAACAAATTAAGTACATTTTGAATTTAGCATACGGTACACTTTTTGTGCTTCGTCCAGACGGTCCAGAGGACGAAGGTAAATGAGCAGCATAGCAGTTTGGTATGCACAATGGCAACAATGTTGTCATGTCACAATAGACAAGCGGGGTGTGCAAAGAGAAAAATGAAGACAGCGTATTTCGTTTCCTGATAAGATTAGGAAATCGTACAACCTTCCGTTGTTGGAAAAACTTTCAACCGATGGACGGATAAGCAGAACCTAGTATACTCTTTTGGATAATTATAAAACTCAATTGAAAACTAGACATTAATGGTGGCATGCAATGGATACCAATTATACCGACGGTATTGTATCAGAACAATTAGAAATAAAATTTTATGATACTAACGCCTAGGTACACCCCGCACGATAGTATTTCCCTGCGCCGATTTGCCAAACGGCAGGCACGTTTGTTTGACATTATGCATAGCCACGGAGCTGACCGTTATGCTCTCCCTCTCTCTCTCTCTCTGTCGTTCTCGAAAGGGAAATAAATTTTAATTGTCTGCAAATGCCAATAATACACCATCGTTGCCAATGCCTGTGCATACAGGCCGGTATTATACGGTCCGAATGGCCGGTAGCATAGCAATGGCCGGCGCTAAAAGTCCCCCCGATAGCCTGGTGAATGTTAATGTACTTACGGTTTGTAGTGTATGTACAGCGTGCAGTGCACTAAAGCCACCGCCTTTAGTATGCAGTAGATGCCCAATATCCGAGAGATCGTATAGTCTCCTGCACCGAGCGCCGAGAAAAAAAGGAAAGCCGATGGAGAAGTTCGTTAAAGATTCTTGAATCGGAATCACAGAACACTTACCTTCTATGAACTGCGTTTCCGAATGGTCCCCGAGAAAGCTTCGCCGCTCGATGTAACACCGGAAGGCGGTACCGAGATCCATAAACGCCACGAATGCAATCCATCCCCGGAACGCGTACAGCAGCTTTCGTTCCATGGTGGGCGGCGGACGATTAAATGTCTGTTGCACTGATGACCGATCGATCAATCAAAACGTTGCAGCAAATGGTCTGGACGATCTACTGTGCCTGTACTAGGGTAATAGACAATTGCTTTTATCTTATTCCTCTGGGTGCAACTGATCTTCTCATTCATTCAATATTGATTGTTTTCTTTGCACACTGCGGAGTGAAACGTTGTGCGGCCAGAAGTACAGACGTTGGGCCACAGGCAAGAGTGTTCCAGCGTTGCTTTGAGCCTCTTCACTTCCATCTGCGAATCAGGAGCATAGGATTTGACACAACACTTGTAATGGAATCATAGTTAATGCAGAGAAAACAACGATCGGTATTATGGTTATCGGAATGGTCATCATCTTGGTGCTGCTGATGAGGTGGAAGGAATATAGATATCACTTTACACAGGGGCATTGCGTGGTTACTGATTTAGCAATCATCTGCTATTCTTTCGACGGAACATATCTCAAAATGAAATGAACATTAGGATCGTTTCCTCATTCGAGAATTTCCATACGGTAAATATAGCACTCTCTTCATTTACTCTTGGCGATAAAGTATCATGTTAGAATTTACACACTTGCCAACAGACAGTGAGTTACGGAAGGTGTTGGAACCGATCCAACGCAGCATATGGAGCCTAAGGTGGAACCGTAAAACAGCATCAAAAGCCCATCCTTGCTCATTTTAAACCCCTCACCTTTTCTTCTGCTAAAGATTGCTCCTACTAATTTCCTAGTGTTGTCATTGAACACGTCCCTCTGCTTAGGAGCCTAATAGCATTACCGCGCTGGTCAAATCGAATCACGAATCGGTCTTTCGAACAGTTTGCCAAGATGATGATGGGACACAAAACCGTACGGCCTGTTGGCCTGGCGGTGCTGATGATGAGTGCTATTGAAAACTACAGTCTCTCGAGCGGGCGGTAGGCTGCGGTAGATACCCGGAAGGACGAGAGACGCTGAAAATGGCACCATCGGAATCGGCTTAAATCAATAGTTTAATTAGTAGCCACACCGGCCTAGTGTGATGATTCAGCAGTGCATGGTTAAGCACGTGTTTGTGGAGCACCGATCTCGTCCCGAGCGACATAAGCACGCATACCATCATTTGTGTGCAGGAGGACCGCCTTTGTCACAAAGTGGCCGATAGCATATTCGATGCCAAGAGAGCGTTGACAAGGGAAAGGGTACACAGGAGGGGGGAGTATTTCTGGTAGCGACAAATAATGAACCCAAGACGGCAACGGATTGGCATACATGTATCCTTCTCAATATGACCGGGATAGAAAACAACCGTAGACAATTTATTGGATTTCGTGAGTTGTTTGTTGACTGGGTTATGTTTGAATGAAAACACGCCAAGGATCAATATCTGTACACGCCGGGAAGTGGGTAAAGGTAAACACATTTCTCGTCACCCAGCACGCGGTCGTCTCTCTCTCTCTCTCTACTATGCGATATGCAATGCAACAAAACAAACGCATAAGGGAGGAAATTGCTCTGTTTTGATGAATCCAGGAAATGTTATAGCATAGAAAACAACACATCGATATTTCGTCTATTGAATGCTGTTTAGAAATAGAGCTGGTTGTATGCGTTTCTTTGAAATTATATAAACCAACATTCTACTATGGGCTAACGTTCCAAACATTTGTACTATTAAGAAGATGTGGAAAACTGGATGGTGGATACAATTGCACCAAGTTCCGCAAAGAATACGCAATCTTTTGTGCTCGTTTTGAAGCAGCCCAAAGCATCCCAGATATCACTTCCACATCGATGAACATCGGCCAAGCTCATCAACCAATCGATGCGTCGACCGGAGTCTGAAAAACTGGTGTTTCGTACAGCTCAAACGATCAAACGGAATCCGTACCGACGGTTCGACGGTTGGACCGTTCCGCAATCGCTCTAGGTGGGCCGCTCTCGGTCCTTGACTGGCATGATAAATGATAGTAATAATGATGATGAAGCCTTTTATTGATATTGATTGTGATAATGCGTCCGTGTCGAGGTGGCATAACATGACGGCATAAAGAAAAGCTCCAACCGAAACTGCCCGGTAGTGTGTGTGAACACAGATATCGGCACTATCGTACGCGCGAAAGGTGCGAATGGACACTCGAAACAACATTTGATCACATCGTCGTAGCACTAAAGTTCGACGATGCTACCGTTTCTGTTAAAGTTAGTACCTGTGTGAAAGCTTGTTAAAAAAAAGGACAACCAAGCAATGGTACAAGTATAAAAAAATGTACTATACCTTATGGCACCTGAAAAATATTGGAGATAATGTTTGGCCCACTTGAGCTTGTTCATTTCGTTTAGTGAAACTGCACCGGCCACTGTTTTTACGGGTTGAAATTTTGTTCCGTGAATCCGACCGTAGAACGATGAATGATTTAATTGCCTACATCCAATACGCCACTTTCAAACTCTATCAGGTGGAACTTGCCGGACCACCGCTCTGAGCATTGGCGAATCTCTCGGAGCATCGGCGAGAAGAAGTGAGTTCAAACCGAAACCAAAAAACCCTTATGTCATCGCGCTGAGTCAATATTTGATGAGTGACTGGGTGAATGTTCGCCGACGGAATCCACCGTCACCGTACGATGATAAATCAGATCGACCAGATTAAAGCTTATAACGGTTTATCTCCAGCGACCGATGGACTCTTCACACATCGGCACCGGGTCCGGGATGAACGTCTATGCCGGTGCTAGCGGTAGGATTATAATGAGCAAAGCAAACGTCCGTGTCCGGGCTAGCGTAGCCTAGTTGTCTTCGGAACGAGAGCTTGAAATTAAGTGCACACATCGTACACGAAATGCGCTCGGAGGTCCTTGTTGGTTGTCGATTGTGTTGGCTATCCGAAAATTTGTAGAAATAATGATAAACTGCCGGACTGGCGAATTCGCTGCAAGCCGAGGACGGTAGCCAGCCATAGTCAATTATAGGAAAGACAGTGATTTTAGTTTGATGCTTCAGCCGATTTTATGACGTTTAAAGGATGCAGCTTTTAGTCACTAGCACATCAATTCATCCATCCTTACAGTTCGTCATTCCACCGTTATTTGAAATATTCATCAATTCCATTATAATACTTCATATTACACAATGTTGGAGTTATTGTTTTCAGCAAGTACAATCATATAATGAACAGTTAGTTGAAGCGGTAGTCATTTCGTAAATCAATCTGATGGATGACCAAATGCAAAGGGTTTGTACATCAGATTCACCCTTGTTTGTTCTCTATGCACACCTTTAACAACAGAATTTAGCACTACAATTTTGTTTAAAACCTTTGAGCATAAAAACTGCCCTTTTCTGAGCAATAGGTAGGGCAATAGGTACTTTCAATGAAAAAATGGATTTCTATTTGCCCGAACTTTGCACACATTATGTGTAACAAACGTTGTATCAACCTGTATCCTGATATGACCTGTTCTGTGTAGCACATTTAATTATTTTCTTTTACCATTCCGCACCAATCCAGCAGCAGACAACACGGTATGTAGTTGACGAGCATGTCAACCTTTTACAAACACTTTGCATGACGTAAAAGTAATCCGAACGGGTGCTACGGTGCACCGTAATGGGCGCGTAATGATTTATGATTTCGTTTCGTGCAACGACTCGGCAACGCATTAACCCATTGACATGGCAAACGGAAAGCATCACTCGCCGATGCCAGAGTGCTCGCAGATACAGTCATTCATCGTAAAAGAAGAAAAAGGATAGGAGAAAAGGAAAAACGAAAAAAAGGAAAAAAGGAAAAAAAGGAAAAAAGAAACAAAAACTAGTCTAGCGCTGACGAGGTTTTCAGAGGTTTCCGATCTTGATAGTGTCCGTCCAACTGGCGAATGGAGACGCATGGTCACTTGACGGTGGAACGGAATGACAAGAAAATGTCATCAAGATGATCATCAGCAGAGCGATGCAGATAGTTTCACCGTTTTCAAATTATCAAACTAACATCTTATTTTGCATAAAGTCACATAGCTTTTCCGCTTTGTTCGGCGAAGTTTAGTTTGTCGTGTGCTCTGAATTAGATTATGTATTTTAGACCCTGCTAAGCTGGACATAAAAAGTGTAACAAAGAGGTCACCTCTTTCTAAATAATCGATATATCATCGAGGAAAGTTGATTCCACTTTCACAAACACCGTCACGCCACAATGCTGTTCAATCGCTTAACTCGAACTGTTGTCACGTGCCTTGCTCTAATAAGCACAACTATAGTATACTAACCACAGCAACATTGTCACTATCACGGCTAAAATCATCCGTCCAAACACTTAAAGAACGAACAGAAAAAAGGGGAAACGAGCTCATATGTGAGGTTGCAACAGAATCTCCGCTGGAAACGCTGGCCAACCCGAATGTGTAGTCTCTTTTGAGGTAGAAGAAACTTTTCCATTTCCTATTTAACAAAGTATTTCATTTCCTTCTACCTCGTGCAGGAACAAGGGGAGTGGGGTGAGTAAATTTTATTCTTCCTAAACACGCGAATGGTCTCCGAACACCGCGTACAAAAATACTTTGTCCGTCTCATAACAAAAAAAAACGTATATCTAGCTGTTTGCTAAACAAAGCGGGATACCACCGCTAGTAGTGTTTAAACAGTTTCTCCTACCCTCTCTCTCTTTCTCCAGCATAAGCTGCATTAATGAACGCAAACAGTTTGAGAATATAAAACCAACCCATTGCTAGTGTGTATCTTACAAAAAGACCATATTTTCCACCGGACATGACATACATATTTTATGAAAATTGCATCCTTTTTGTTTGCTGTTTGCTCCGCACACGATCTGGATGAGCAATAAACACCATGCTGATTGTTTGAAAGATTTGAAAAAAAAACACAAGACATACGGTGCATCTTTCAGATGCTCACTAAACCTTATCCAAACAATACGGATTGTTCGAGTCTCTTGGTATATTCGGGTACACCGGTGTTTGCCGCGGTGCGTACTAGAAATGAGTGACGGAAAGAACGCTCTCTTTCCACCTTTATGGTAGCGGCGCACGTGCTAACGACAAGCGTCATAAGCGGGTAGCATTTGAAGGTGTTTCGCTGTCTTTGAGACATTGTGAAACGGTTGCTCTGCAGAAGATCAAACTGTTGAAGATACTTGCGGCGGCGGTTCCTTGCGTCCCAAGTGCGCATATGGCACCACTTTGAAGCCAACATCTGCTCGTGTGAAGCATTACTATGCTGTAAATAATAAACCTAAACCAAGCGAAAAGTACCGCTGGTTCTATAAAAAGAAAGCAGTGTTAGTGTTCCTTTGAACCATTGCACGCAAAGAGTTGTTCGATCGTAAATCGATGGTGGCTTAATGGAATACTCTTATTACAGCTACTACATAGTTCATTAGGTTGTTTGTAATGATATCATGCAATGATAAAACAAACGCAAAAAAGTTGTGACTTCCCACCTTATAGTGGTAATAAAGCATTGCGAGCCACAGGACGGTGCAGCCGAGTTAAGAGCTTGCAGAAACTGTGAATAAATAAAATCGACATCACACGCGATGCCAAAACTGTCGCGCCCCGCTGTCTCATATTCCGGGCGAATGGACAAAAACAAATCAGGATTTTTATCGGAACTCGAGTCAACTGCACGACTTCTAGTGGAGCCAGTGGAGCGATATAGGAATGGTGGTGGTAGCACTGGGAATATAGTGGTGGGTGGTAGCAAAAAAAAACAAAAACACAAAAAATCAATTACACTCAACGCAAAGAAATGCAGGACGCGAATGGTGTCCGACGAATACCGGTGTATCAGTTTCGTAGCATGACCAACCAGCCACCAGCCGTCGGGGAACGCGCGTCAGTGACGGTGCTGCTATTTGGAGTGATGAATTTTGTGTTATCTTCTTTCCTTCGGGGCCACTGCATTTCCGTGGTCACTTTCTGGCGTCAAAGTTCCGGAAGATAAATTAATGATGGTCTGGCAGAGCCCTTGACACGCCTTTCGTTTCCATTGTCCGCCCACGTGAACTACTGGCTGCCGTACAACATTTCTCTGGCCAACTCCATTGACCACGAAACTTCAATAAAAGTCAAACACGAAAACGAAACGAGCACTATGCTGCTAGAACCAACCAAAATTTCGCTCTGTCAACGCGAGGGGAAACTTTAATTTTGAGTTCAGTGAAACGAAATCATCAGCAGATTTCAACGATTCTTTGATCAACAATATGTCCTCCCTCGCGTTCAGCTGAAACCTCCGCTAAACCTTTTGCTCCGGTAATTTCCGCCTGGCTGGCCGGCCATTTTGCGTAGCTCCGCAGATTCTCTGGGCCATTTCGGTTGAATGGTGGATTTTTTTTTGTGTTGCGTTTGCGACCAGCATCCCATCAAGCGGGATTATTTGTTTGCGTTGTGCTAAGTGTTAATTACGAAAGCCTACCACTTCCTATGTGGCACCGAGCGATATTCGGGATAATCGGCATACCATTCACGCGCGCGCAATTTCCCACCCGTGGTTAGATAATGAGCAAAGAATTCAAAGTGTGCATACTGTAGCAATTCCGTCGTATGGCGCGATAGTTTGCCCTTTTTTTGCCCGGTTCTGCATAATGACTGTTCAGGCGTATGTTCAGCCGACGCGATAGGACGGTACAAGTGATAAAGTTTGTGACAAATTAGTTGAATGTTATGTCTGTTTTGTGTGAAAAGATGACATGCGGACTATTCGATGATGCGATTAGTTCTGGCATGTCGGGAGCATATCGTTTAGTTGAAGACGGTTTCATTCAATTTCTTGTCACTTCTTCTCTAATAACAGTCGGTAGACTTATCAAATAAAAGCCGAATTGTGACATAGGCACCGGTAGAGCATTTATCAGTGAAAAAAAGTGAAAAAAGTAAAAAGAAAATCCGTTTCATACAGACCATCACAAACATATCGTTTATTATTGTTCACCAAAGCACGTCCGCCATGCCACTGGCGCGGAGGAAATCATACCACCCAGCCAAAAAGAAATATGATTGCAATCATAAGCCGGAAAGTTGCAAAACACCAATAGAAGAAGTTGGATGTGAAGCATTCATATCTATGATACGTCAAGCAGATTCTAAAGGCTGCAGCTACATTGAAGAAAGTTTTTTGTCAGCCTTATTTTCCAACTGCAATTTCGCGGTATTGTTTGTATTGCTGGGTTGTGTGACTTATTTATTTTTTCCCATCCTAGTTGCGCTGAGCATGTCACAATCTTTCTGTATCTCTATTCAGTTGTGACGATAACGAAAAATAGTTGATTGAAGGCATCAGAAAGAAAAACATTCTTAATAAAGATATTAGCGTTAACGATCTTTCCATCGTATCTATTAAACAGATATATTCTTAAACACTCCTTGATTGAATTCATCAGAAACTTACATTACGCTGAATGAAAATAAAATTTAAATCACAAATTGTCTCTATGTTTATGTCATATCCTACAATTTACTCAAAAATTTGATTTGCTTTCACATGATTGCGCTGTGTTCGGATTGGAATGCAACGCGATCGCTATAGCTATAAAGAGCGACGAAACCAGCATAGTTTCGAATGACATTGGACAAAATAAACGGTGAACCATTATGGTTTGATAGCGTTGTGACATAATTGATGTCTATTAGGCTGCACTGCGCCCAAAAAGGAAACGACAGCACCCATAACGAAAACCCCGGTATCAGCGGGTCGCAAATCCTTGTCAACTGACACCATCGAACGACCCGAAACAGGGGCAATGCCACGGTAACTTGTTGATTTGGATCGAAATGAATTTTGAGCGAACAACAAAAACAGAGGAAAGAAAAGGAAAATCCGAATAGTGCATCTGGGAGTGCATAGGGCACGGGGCACGCACCGCGTACAGCCGTACACGTTGCTGGCAAAATCGTTTGCACCCGCCCAACTTTGGGTCATGTCAGGAGGCCGAACAGAGTTCAGAACGATCGCGTGGAAACAATTACTCAACCACGCCTTTGGCCGTTCTTAGCCTCTTCAATGCATAAATTACGCTCAGAAATACTCGAACCCACCACTCGCTCCACTCCATTCGCCCCTAGACGGCACCTCCTCGCAAGGTCTTGGTGAGCCCGATAGTTCCCACGCTTTCGCACCCGATAAATCGCTCCGGAAATTTACTTTGCATGTTAAGGAAGTGATTCATTAGCCGTTAGTAACGATCCCGGGAATCCACTACACACGGAAAAAGGGGTTTCGTCATTACATTGAACGGTGAAGAACGAAATACGGCAGCACTACTGCAGCAGTACTTCATTCGCATACAGTAGCGTACAGTGCGGCTTTTTCGTGGAATGACGCGGCCAATGTCCATTCCTCCAGCTCCTCATACAGCAAAAAGAAGCGTCCGGGCAAAGTGTAGTTGACTTTCGGACTCGAACCCGTACTCGGACTCCCTTGCTTTTATGCCTCTATAATGCCATTGGCCTTTATACCAGACGGCCTTAACCGCCTCCTCCATGGGCTCTCATCGTCAGCATTCAATTGTGCATATGCAAATGTATGCAACAAACCATCGAATGCGGCATTTCGAGTGAAAGCCACTAAGCCCAGGACGCAACGACTTTTCCCCCGCTAGGACCGGCTCAAAACAGAAAGGTTAGTGGAGCGAAAATACAAAACAGCTCCAAACCGCCATCAACCAAGGGCGTTGTATGGTGCTATGGAAGCCCGATCCCGGTGGCACGGTTGGCACGAAACATAAGGTGGCACTTCCGCTTCCCTCGTGCTGCACAAGGAAACGGAACCGTTTTGTCCGTTCACACGAGGTAAGTGAATTAGTTCGGCGAGAGCGGCTAAACAGAGGGGCAAGGGCGTCGACAGACACACACACGAAGACAGAGAGAGACCGTTCTTTCTTCGGGCAATACGACAGTCGGGGGACTCCAGCCTACACCAGCACGCAGCACGCTGCACTATTAAGTTGCATCCGGCGCAGGTTACCCTTTTCAAGCAAGGCGAACGAAAGTGGATGTAGGACAAAACGATTAAATCTAACATTCCATAGTGTACACCAGCAGTAGTGCCCATTGCGCCAAAAACGCGGTTTGCGCAGAAATACAGGAACTCAGGAGAACATTCTGCATATCGCTAAAGGATTCCCAGTTTGCACCTTTTCCACCTCGGGCAGTACACGATTCCATTCCATTCGTGTTCTTTTCCATCTCCATTCCTGTATTGCAACCACGAACATAAACTGAACAGAGCATTGTATTGTGCCATGCAGCCGGTAATCGAAACGGTACCGGTAATTCGCGGCACTCGAACATCGTTTGTTGAAGTGGAAGAATGGCAGCAACAGCTGGCAAGTTGAAGGTAAGCGACCGGTGCTCCGGCAGAACTCATCCCGCGGGATACTTCTGCTACTTTTAGCACAATATAAGGATGATGCTTTCATGGCGTACTGCACCTGACATTCGCGTAGTCACGTTTCGAGCCGGTTAACTCATCCCCCTCCAAACGGGCCCAAAATCTCGTTCCTCATCGTCACGTGTCACGGGATGGCGATAAATCCCACTTTCGTCACTCAGGCTGTGTGTGTGTGTGTGTATGGCTTACTCCCCAAGATGAGTGGATTGATCAAGAAGTGGATTGAGCTGCTGTACTCGTGACGACAAGAAGAGATGAACGAGAAATCGTCTCAATCGAAGGAAGCATTGGACAAGATTTAAAATTTCCTGTCTACCATCGTATTGCAAGCATGCTACACCCCCCGGGGGGGGAGGCCCTGAGGTAGCGATGTGCAAATGACATCGGGGACATTCTAGAGCGCATCAATGGGCGCAGCAGTGTGGGCAAGTTATGCTGTAAGCATGGAATTTTTAGGCCGCTTCCTGTACAACCGACCTTTAGCATTAATTAATCGCGGTAATTAGTGAGTGATCGGTATACGGTTGGGTCAGTCAGTGGGTTGGTCGGTAACGGAGCGTGCTCCCAGAGTCACATCAAGTGACTGACAGTGTTCATTAATAAATATAGAATTCGGACTTGGGACTTTGAAACATTTGACACACTCCGTGCATCGATGCATGTATTCAATTTTGTATGCGTGCGTCGTTCCTAATATAGCCCCGGTGTTCCATTTAAATTGGGCAATCCTTTTATCATATTTGCGCGATCGTAACATATGCTAAAGAGAATTTAAAACTATTCCCATCAAACGGTCAAATGTGGCACGTCAGTTGCTACTATGTATTGTTGCCACTATGGATTACTGCCAACAGCTGAACGGTGAAAGAACAAATTCATGCGACGAAAAATAAAATAATAAACCTTTTTAAACCATCCTCAAGCTATCCTCGGCTGCCTGGATCGATAAAGTACGGCCCAGACATACCAGTTTCTGAACAATTTTCTTTTAATTCTCTTTTCTTTCTCTCATTCCTCCAGATCACTTGAAACGAGCGAAATAGGTCAATGGTCAAAACACAGGGCCCACAGCGCACTGGGAAATGTGTAATGCCATGTTGGCCAAAGATTAAGAAATGGAATTACCATCGTGGTTCCGGACTTGATTATGTGCGCACGTGCGTGCGTGCGTGCGTGCGTGTAGGTTGCTGTTGCTCAATAAACTCTGGCCATCGAAAAGTACACCGTTTGCAGGTAAAATACGATAAATCTATCAAACCGTTTGGCTCACCCCTCCCCCCTTGCCCCTAAACCGCACCTCGGTGGGGACCATGCAGCCGAAACCTTGAGCTAACCTAGTTGGGCTGTTAATTATGATTCTTACCCTCCCCGCCCACCCCCCGACGTCGGTGAACTGTTTAAATACATTTCGGCTCGATAGCTCCGCGCTGATTACGCGCTGCGGTCACAGCACAGCAACCGGATCGCCATCTGTTTTGCCCAGATTTCCGCCCAGATGCCTTAACGAACGAAAAGGAAGGAGCATCGGTTTTCATGGTTCCGGCGGCATGGGTGGTTAGCACGCGGAGGCACGCCGGTTCCGCGACACCGCGACCGTAGACCGCTAAACACATGCCGCCCCAAAACATTGGCTCGATAATACCCATACCATACGGAACAACGGCCATCGACAGGCGCAAAGCGTGATGGCGGAGGAAATGGTACAGGCGCAAACTTAACTAAAAATAACAATAAGGACTGGCCTGTCTTGGGAGGTGATGGATCTGCCGGAAATGTTCACATAAAATCCACGACTGAAACGAGAAACACAGAACCGACCGATGGTGGTGATGGCCGGTCCTGGTCGAGGTTATGATGGCAAAAACCGGGCTTTCGGTTTCGAGGCGAAGTGGTTATTTATCCGGCTTGGTTTGTATCCAGCGATCGAGATGAACTACCTTAAGCCACATTCTGCGTGTGGTCACTCGGGCTAAGGTTTTTTTTTAGAATGTCCGCGACAGCAAACAAAAGCGAACTCTATTCTTAAATCAAAGCAAAGCGCTCCTTCATTTGGTACGCCATTAATGCGATAAACCAAACGAATCTTAACCAAGAGCAGAGATTTTCAAGGGTAATTCACGTCGACCACTTCACTCCGGCTAGGCAGTGAGCTAATTTGGGGACAGTTTCAATGGAAGTTCGGACGATTGATTGATTGCACATCACGGATCACGTCTCCGACCGAAACGAATCAATCAATAAACAATCTGGTAATATGCGGTGGGGACATCGCAAAAGGCCGACAGTATAACGGTATCACACTTGAGCACACTTGCTTACCGGCAGCAACAGCAAACGCCAATCGATGCACCGCTGGTCGGTCCGTGGCACGTGTTTTTCTCGGTTGGTATAGTACCCGGCTTGCCCGGTACCACACACGCGGCTCCTCGCGAGCAGCAGAGATATGGTTGTCACGCGACGCGAGATTACCGAGTGAACCAAACCAACCACTATGAACACTCCGCGTCGTGGCCGGTGTCGTCGCGAAGTCGAAGGCGGATTATTAGGCCGCGTACGGACGAACTGTCGTCCGGCCCGGTTGGTTCGTGTCCGCTCGTCGCCGTCGCCGTGGCCGATGAAGAGCAGCAGTGCGTACGCAAAAGGGATATCACCGCCACGCACACTTCGATGAAGCCAACAGACGAACCGAGCAGCTAGCAGCGCATCATCTCTGCCGCCCGAAATCCGACGACCGCAGCACCGCCTGCCCCAAGTACCTGAGCAGCCGAAGCGTTGCCAAAAGGTTCCACCATCACTTTTTCACTACTTTTGACGTTGTGCGTCTTCGTCGCTTCGCCGCATTTTCCACGCAAGACCGGGAGAGTTTTCCCTCTACGCTGACACCGATTCCATTCACCCAGCGGTCTGGTGGTGGAATTATACACTTAGCAAAACTGGCTGGTTTACTTAGAAGGGATCCAAACGGGTCTCCACGACGTATACGCCATTAGTATACATCCCGTACTACGTGCAGGTCCTCTTCTTGTGGGTGGGTGGTCCCTGCCTTGATGTATAAATCACCACGATGCTACCCCCACGGCGACACACACACGGCCCTCTGCTGTCTTGTCTGCCTGGGTGCTGCAGGTGAACTGCAGAATAGATGAATTTCTCTTCCGTTCCACACGATCGATTGGTGGTCGATTGCAAAGGTTTCGCCCGGATGACAAACTAACTAAACTCGGACAGTCCGAAATTCGTTCACAGCTTGAATTTATGTTATTTCTTCCAACACCGGCACAATGCAAAGTTTATTTTTGATACAGCAATAGTTGCCCCAAGGAATTGAGTAGCGCCACGGTTCCTCGGGCTCCCTGGAGTTGCCCCCCCTAACCTGAACAGCCGCCTTCAGTCACTGCTGTCGGATGCAAGGATAGCTGCCCATCTCTGGCGCAGGTCGAGTCTCTACGGAATGCGGTCGAATACTGGTCACGACCGAAGCCAAATTTCGGTCGGGGCCTGTTCAGCGC
>NC_064874.1:46151902-46154402 GCF_943734745.1 Anopheles darlingi
CAAAAAAAAAATTCCACGTAGTTGCGGCCGCGATACCCCGCTCCTCCCAAAACCCCACCCGACATCCAAAAAACCGGTGTGTTTACATGCGTCACATGAAATCCGTTTTTACGACGTACACTTTCTTGCATTCTCGCAAGTTGGCAACCTGGCCAAATTTATGGCTTACTTGAAATATTTTCGGCCTAAATGATTTCCTTATTTAAATTTGACCATACTTCGCCCAAACGGTGCCGAGCCGAAATTTTTTCACAAAAAAACGGAAAAGACAGGCTAGTCTCTGGCAAGAAGTCTTCCACAATTAAGACAATACAATTCCAAATTTATTGAAACCGTGCAGGACCTCCTGAAGTAGTCAATGGCTGCTCAATGGCTGCCAATCAATGGCTGCCAGGCATTGGCCTTGGAAAATGTGTTCTCCGTATTCTCCGAGACGATAAAATCTAGCGTCTTTCTCCGTATTCAGCTGCTGAATAATGCAAACTGTTTCAACAATGCCCTTGTATTCAGAGTCAGTACAGCGAACATACTTTACCTTCCTTCCGCAGCAAGTTCGCAGCGGCGGGAAGTTTAAAACAAAAAGGATTAATTTTGTGGCTTTGCTTTTCACTATTCCACTAAAAGGATTGCCTTGAGCAAACTAATGATACTGCGATCGAATGAAAACAGAAGCATGTTTGCGATTGTAGATGTTATTTGTTTAATTGTATAACTTCCCGAGTCAGCAGTTTCCTCTAAAGCCAGGCAAGCAAAAATTGCTATTATAGTTTTCCAATAGGGTTCAAGTATAGAAGATTGAGAGATTAAATATGTCGGATCACTGGCGAGTTGTTTTTCGCAATTTCATCATCAATAAGCCCGCAGAGTCTGAAGTATATTCGAATATTCGTTCATTCGCTGGCCTCAGCTATTTGCGCAGCTGGCATGGCGTACACCGTCTTGCAGAACAGATGGAATGGTAGCATCTCTTATAAGACGACAATTTCTGGAAGTCGCCGCTTTAGTCACAGACCTAGTATACAAAATGAAATTCATCCTTGTGGCCGCCCTGCTTCTGGCAATTTTTGCAGTCGTCCACGTATCAGGCGACCGACAAAATATGTGCAATCTGTTCACCGTGCCGGTATTATCGTCGATCGCGTGTAAAATGTTCTGTGTGATCGGGGGCCAAAGTGGAGGATACTGCAACAGCAACGGTCTTTGCACCTGTCGCGCAGAAGAGTATGATACTATGCTGAAACCACTGTGAAATAAAATGTAATTCAAGGGCGGTTCCTACTAGTTGGTTGCTTTCCTTCAATCATTAATATCACATTAATAGCAGCAGTAGCGACTATCTCACAGCTGGGCGGCGCATAATCAAGTAGTCATCACAACTTGATACCGCGCTGTTTTTTCGTCGTCACGGTCGCGGTTATCGCTGCGCTAGCCGATTGCACGTGAACCCGTTCCGCCGTCTCATCGTTGGTTATCGTTGTCAACATTGTTGCCCTTCTGATCTCGCTGATGCCGCTCAATTATTAAAGTGATTCTCTTATAATGCAGCGCACGTCACGGTTGGTTCTGAATCAAAACGATGGTAAGTGGCACCTGCTCTTTGGGTGTTATTTTAAAGTAATTCGGGTTATTTCTGCAGAACGCATTTTGGCAAACGATTATCGAGAAAACTTATCGCCGCTAACGCAATGGATTCACCGGAAGGCCAGGCACGTTTGCAGTTTGTCGATGGTGAAAAAACGATTGCCAGTTCTGTCCTGGGCATCGAGTTATCAGCTATCTTACCTGCTATTCGACACGATCGCCGGTGTTACCGTGGCCCTGACGGCGATTCCACAGAGCATCGCGTATGGTATTCTTTCAAATATGGGCCCGGAATACGGCATTTATTCCAATGTGATGGGCTGCATTGGATACGCACTGTTGGGCAGCGTCAAGGACGTGACCATGGCTCCCACCTCGCTGACGGCAATTCTGGTTCAGGGCATCGTCTCCGAGTTGCACTACGGCACAGCTCTACTGACATTCCTGTCGGCGATGATCACGATCGCATTCGGGGTGCTGAATCTGGGCATTCTCGTCCGTTTCATCTCCATTCCCGTGGTGATGGGTTTCCAGACGGCCGCCTGCTTGACGATCGGTAGTGCCCAGCTGCGATCACTGCTAGGAATCAGCTCCAAAGGCAAAGGCAGCGATTTTGTGTCATCCTGGTCGAATGTGTTGACGCACTTCAGCGAGGTTCGATTGGCCGATAGTCTGCTCGGCGTGGGATCCATAGCGTTCCTGTTGCTGTTCCGGGTAAGTGTTTAAGGGTTTTTGGGTACCGTTGCAAACATCCGGTGTGACCGATTGCTTCCTTTTCTTCGCCAGCTAACAAAGAATGTAGAAGTATGCAGAACGCGATCCGTCTTCAAATACGCTAGACTGCTGAGTAATGCGATCGTGGTTGTGATCGGTGCTACGTTAGCGTTCCTCCTTACGACGGACATCGATCACCCGGTTT
>NC_064874.1:46156902-46191902 GCF_943734745.1 Anopheles darlingi
GGAAACAGCGGGTTGATGTTCGTTTCCGAAAAGCACAGCCTACAGTACGTTTCGGGGTTCTCGCTGGGGCTGTTGGAGGAGCAGGCAGAGGGACATGAAAGAGAAACAGTCGATGAGCATCCAAGATGATTTCTCCCAAACGGGGTTTTAAGAGGAGCAGGTCAAAACAGCACCAAACCGAAACGAGCTCCAAACTTCTTCTTACACGTCTTCTCGCAGTTCGGGTTCAGAGGCAATTTTCGGCTGCACTGTCTGTTCCATCGCTTCCTGCCGCTGGCTCGTGAGCCCGGAATTCACGCCACCGCGCGCCAGACGATTTCGATCCTGGCGCTCCTAAATTATAAAATTAAATTCTCCTAAAACTAATTTATTCCCACAGAACGACGCGATTATTTACAAATTTGTTTGTTTACCTGTCGACATTTGACAGCTGTCAAACGGTCGTGCGAAGGGTCGTGTTTACACGAGCGGATCGGGAATGCTAGCTTTCGAATTTCCAAACAAATAACGGTCAAATGTTCCAGACAGATTTATTTTTACTAGATACTATACTAGATGTTCACTTAATAGCCTCGAGACCGGGAAATGGATTGTTTTGTTTGTGGCTATAATTTATTTTCAAACGCTCCATTCTCAAAACTTCCTTTCCAGTTGGTAACGGCTTGTTCAGCACATTCGTCATTTCTGAATAGGGGCAAGAATTTGTGTTTCTTAAAGCGGTACAACGCGCTGCGTATGTTTTTGTCCCATCGCCACAGCAACACGTGGCGTCCCTGTTGCCGCAAATCGCTGATAGTGCTAGAGAGATTCCGCACGACTGTACTGTCCACAAACTTGACCCATTCTCCGTCGATCAGGATAACATCGGGAAGCGTGCGAGTGGCCAGCTTAAGAATCTTTTCCCTGAAGTACTCCGCCGAAGAAAAAGCCAAATCGCTATCGGGTCGCACCACTAGCACTGCCGTTTCGTTGACCTGTAATGTTTTACCATCGGAAAGGGAATGTTAAACGTATGCCGAGAGAAAGACGCTGAACACGTGGTACTTACATTCATCACTTGATGAGTGATTCTTGGTCGCGACGCTAGATATAAGGGAAAGCACAGATTCACAGCTATTCCGATGACGATTCCGATCTCCAGCCCCAAAAACAGACAGGCCACCACAGTCACCACGAAGGGGACCATATCGAGTCGCTTCGTGCGCCACATTTCTGCTACCGCGCGATACTCGATGATGAAGATCATGGCTGCAATGATTACGGCAGCCAGTGTGGATTTGGGAATGTAGAAAAAGTAATCCGTCAGCAGTCCGAGGGCGAGCAGCACCAGTACGCCCGTGAATACTCCTCCGAACGGTGTGACTACTCCGCTGCTGCTATTGATGGCCGACCGGGCAAAGGATGCAGTCGTCGGGATGGATGATACAAAGGAGCCGGCAACATTGCAGCATCCTAGCGAAAGCATTTCCTGCGTTGCATCCACCAGCTTACCGCGCGAGAACGCTTTGCCGATCGATACGATTTCGAGGATGGAGATAAGCGGAATAGAAATAACGGATGTACCGAGGGTGCGTATCATGTCAATGAAATCGTACTCTTGCCCTTCGTGGTTCGTTGTAAACGGTGGCAACTGAACGGAAGGCAATCCTGATGCGACCTTCCCGGTAAGCCTGAACGGAAACTTCTCTTGCGTGCTGAAGATGTACGCCATCAGCCCACCACTGAGTACGATCATTGCATTACGCAGCAAACAGACGTATTTGGTTATGGTTTTCCATCGGCCCGTTCCACGGCCTTTGATGATCTGCAAATAAAATCAAACAGATTGGTTATAAAAACCTTCCTTTGCCTTACCAGTTTGCGATACTTACGGTGAGAAAAATGAGTATTGCCAGCGAGCTAAAACCGAGCACAGAATCCCACAATCGTGTTTCTCCGATGTTTTCATAGAGATTAATCCACGTGTCAACGAATTCGGAGGATTTTCCCGATGAAGCAATGCCCATCAGTGATTTCAGCTGGCTGCTTATGATTGTGATCGCGGCGGCTGTGATGAATCCCGTGATCACCGGTATCGAGATGAACTGGACAAGAAAGCCAAAGTTGAGACACCCCAACAGCAGCATGATGCATCCGGACAAAAAGGACGACAGTATGGCACCGGCTGCTCCAAGATCGTGTACCGGTTGTTGCACCATGAGTGCCATTACAGCTGTCGGTGCTACTGTGATTTCTTTGACCGATCCCAGGAAAGCGTACACGAACGAACCCATGAAGTTGGAGTAAAGCCCGTACTGCGGTTCCAGGTTTGCCACCGTTGCATAGGCGATGCTTTGAGGGATGGAAGTGAGCCCCACCGTCACGCCGGCGATAAAGTCCGACAGTAAACTTTTTGCTCCATACGCTGGAGCCCATTGCAAGACCGGTAAACGACGGTAGAGCGTATCCTTAGTCCACAAACCTTTGAAGTACCGAGCTACAAGACTTCCAACTTGAGGGAAATCTTCCCGGTGATCCCAGCTGTCTGTAGTGTGTGGAAAATAGAGAGCGCAAGAATGAGATTTCAGACAATGAAGGTTTGTTGGTTCGCTAAGGTAGTACTCACCACGCCGTCGAGCGGATTCACAATCTGCTTCCATGGTCTCCGTGTTCTTTGAATAGTGCGGCTGCTTAGAATATCACCTTCGTCCCCTATTAGCGTCGCTGGAGCAATGAACCGAGGACAGCAAAGTGCGCGCATCGACGTGGTTATCGTTGGATGTTGATTGTAAAATCTTCAGTCATTTGCTTGTTCTTCGGATTGAAGGTAGCGCCAGCTGATGCCGGTAAGAAAATTTGAAATAATAAACGCATCATAAAGATAATACCATTACAACCAGTTCCACTGACGCGCGCGATCCTGATGAGACATGGGGATTTGTGCACTTTTTCACACTATCTCCTATGATAAGTGAAACGATGGTAGCTAGTGTGATACCAGCTATCGCGAATTGGGTCATCCCAATATAATGTTTACGAATAACTGGCCTGCCGCCGAGCTCGTGCCATTTTGGCGACGTTCGGTATGGAGCAGGAAATAGAGAAGTGATTGGAGGCACTGCGTATACTGTCTCATAAACGCGTTTGTAAATAAAAGCAAACAGCTGTTCATAAAACCATTCGCAACATTGAAAAGGTGCGCGCAGGCGCTTTAAAAATCCGTACCGTAACGGCCAATTCAAGCCGGGCCGAGCCCACCATAAGGGTTAACAGTTGAATATAACCAAAGAAAACCGTTAAGGTTTTGAATTGTTACTGGCGCAGAATTTTAGATTTCGGTTGATCCGGATGGATTGTCGATCGGTGGCTGATGGATGATAGTAATCCGATTTTAACCACCCCCTGGGATTGTGGCAAAGTTAGCTCAATTGCTGTGCTTGGCTTAGATGGAGGGAACCAACCAGTGCAACATGATATCGCTGTTATCATTAACCGATCGTTCTTGATGCAAATCTTAGGCAAATTCTTAGTTAAGCTATAGTCCATTCGTTTTTAAACGAAAGCGTTTTATCTATTCGACTAACCATAAATTGATGTTTATAAAACCAGAAGGCCTCAATAAAGCAAAAAGAGAGAACAATCGCTCATCGATTTCCATAGTTGCACATTGCAAAAATAAAAAAAAACACTTATGGCTTTACAGCACAACAATACCTAATTCCTTTAATTTGTGACTGTTTCCCTAAACATTTTGGAATGGAAAACTTTCCACACTGTGGTGTAACCTTCGGTTTCATAAACGGAATTAGAATGAGAGCTTAGAATGAGAATGTAGCATGTAGCGAGTGATGTGCTTTGCCACTTTGAGTGCTTTATTTGCTTTTATGTGTTTCGTGCATATTCAGTAATTTTGAAGATAAATGGTGGTGAAAACATAACTAACACATAAAACAATAGATTTGTTCTTGTCGATGATTAAGACCTAATGATATTAATTATTTACCACCGATACCGGATAATTTCTTCTATTTTTATGAATTAACGCAATACGCATGATAGGTATTGACACACAATGATTAAACTAGTATGATTAATGATTTGTTTGTTAGATTTGAACAGAACAAAACCGTCCCATGTGTACGATCCTCACGGTCAGTGGAATCAGCTGCAAAAGCGAGTGCGAGGGCAACCGATAAGATACTGGCGCGATGCAAACTAGACGTGATTTAGCCAGTGATAAGAAGTTGGTTTCGGTTATAAGTATCACTCGATGCCTGTGCGCTGAGCACTTAATGCTTAGCAACCCCGTTAGAAGGAATAACCCTCATTCAGCAAGCTCCCCAACGATAGCGTGGATATCGCAAACTGCGGCAGTTTCTAGTGCGAGTTGACCGTCGCCGGAGATGGCTGAGTTAAACTTAAAACCTTTGCTGGAAAATGTGCACACCACTCCAGGTATGTGAACCTTAAAGGCCAGATGGAAACGATTTGCTCAGGATTGTGTTTAAAATGCTCGCCTCATCACCAGCGAAGGTGACACGTGGGAATGCAATACTTCCTCTAGCTAGTTGCAGATAACGTTGGTGTTGTTTGAAAACTCGAATCGTACATTCCCGTTTGTGATTGCAAAAAAGGGCGTTTCTTACGAGTAGGTTGCGTTTATTGTTTTCCCCGCGTGGAATTTGTGTGATGATCTTTCGGGGTAATTTAACAGTACCATGAACAGAGCACGTGTTAATGATTTTATGACGACATCATTGTCCACCACTTATTCTGCAATATACGTGTAAAGAAGTGTGCACGCTGTGCGACGTAGAAGAGAGGTTCAATTTTGACTTCATCATACCGTTTGGAAACGGATACGGAGCGCTTCATCATATCAACCACTTCATTCATGGAATGGAATGCAATGGAATCTGCCGTGTTCTAGAGAATGCGCAAGGAGAGGCATAAAAATTGTCACCAGGCGGAGTGGGAAGATTTGGTTGGAAAAACAAATACACATCCGGAAAGTCAAACAAACAATAACGGCCATGCAAACTGTACCAGATTGCTTTTGATGGTCGCATGATGATGGTGTTGCTGTACGTTCTGACCACAAAACGGAGCAGACACGGTCGTGCTATAATTAGACATGGTCGGGATATTTCCGACCCCAGGCGTCACCCAACTCCTTGTGTTGGGAACTCGCTGGGCTGGTAGCACTTAATCTCAGCAAATATTTGCGATCTCCACGCGCGCGAATGTCGTCCAGTCGCGCGCGTCTGGAACGTAGTCTGGAGTGATGTTTGATATCACGCGGTCCTCACCACACACATTCGAAAACGAAACTAACACCAGAGACTCGCCTCAGTACCCGCCGTTTCTTATCTTTAATGCGGCGTGTGGTGGCTTTCGTTTTTCGTTCTACACTTTCACTTCGCTTCGATCGTCGGAGAAACGCTCACTTACTTGTTGATTGCTGGCTAGTTGTACTGCAACTGTTGGCGTCCGTCGAAACTGCTATGCAAAACGACAACGCGACACACGAGGGCGCTTTGTGGGCTTCCCTAGAGATGGAATTCCCCCTATAGAATTATCTCGTCAGTATCTTTCGCGGTGATCGTCGTGTATTTCTGATTAACTGATTAAGTCTAGAATGGGAGGCATAATTCAATTCTGAAAGATTGTTTACTATGTTTTCCATAAACACGTGAATCAGGCATGAACAAATAATTCGAACGAAAAAGATGAATATTTGACCGGAACTCTTTTTGGGGACGCTATTTCATTCGGCGCGCCAAACTAATGTGACATTGATCGGCTCACGATCATAGCTTCACGTGGTCGATGAACGTGCCCCACCCGTGTTTGGTGGGGAGCATCGTTATGTGTTTGCAGTGTTCCGTTGTGCGCCCGCACCACGCCGGCTTTATATAACTTCCCTTGGCTGGCTGTTTGTGTTGCAAATATCCAACCGGCAAACAAATCCGGATAGCCGATCCATATAACAGAACGCGCTCATCAGCCACCGATATTCAGTCGCTTTTGATGTGGTTTATCGAACGGTAGCGCATTCTCAGGTCACCTCAGGTGTGAGATACAGTTCAAGAATAAGACAATCTACGTATTCTTATCACTTGGTACTGCAGGTGTTTCGGATTGTGGTGTTTCGATTGCCATCCTGGAGTGTTGGATTGCAAAAAAAAAACTGTGCGTATGTTGGGAAGCCATTCGGTGAAAGTGACCTTGAGACGGTGAGTGCTGATTGTGATAAGCACGTTTGACCTTGCGTTACTGTGCTGCCCGAACGATCGGCCCGTTACTAGCGCAATGGAAGCGGAAGGAAGTTGCATGACGATAACGGAACTGTTGGAGCGAAAACAAAGACAATGCACCGGTAGGTACGAGCGTGAGAAGCATTGTAACGAGTCACTTGACCGTTCCCTCGGCTGAGCGGGAACGTGCGGCATGATATTTGATCGTCCGCCCGGTTCAGTGATCGACATTGACATTGATCATATGGGTTGTGATGGTTACATGTTAAGAACATTTTATATTATTTTCTTTTTATCTTTTTTCGTCAACAGATTATGTTGATGGAGTGGATGATTGCAAGGAAAAGTTTCCCTCCTTAGGACCGATGCTGGCCTCCAAGCTGGGTGGTTTTTGCAATCGAAAATTGTTACTCAAGCGGATGCCGATACTCCAATGGATGCCCAAATATGAGGCCGGATTCATAGTGGAGGATCTCGTAGCGGGACTGTCGGTTGGACTGACCGTCATTCCTCAGGGTATTGCTTTCGCCGTAATGGCCAACCTGGAGCCACAGTATGGATTGTATTCGGCGTTTATGGGCTGTTTCGTGTACTGTTTGTTTGGAAGTTGCAAGGATCTGACGATCGGTCCGACAGCCATCATGGCGCTTATGGTGCAGGTGTACATTGCGGGACTCGGGGCGGACTTTGCGGTGTTGCTCACATTTCTGACCGGCTGCATTATCCTAATGTTTGGTTTACTGAATTTGGGTAAGTATCCAACCAATTTCCAACATAAAAAAGAGCGCTCATATGATTATCCTTTGCCTTGTCTCATTTCAGGATTCTTGGTTCAATTTATATCGATGCCAGTCACTGCGGGATTCACTTCTGCTGCCGCCATAACGATCGCTAGTGGTCAGGTCAAATCACTACTCGGTTTACCTGGACGTTCGAATGAATTCATCGATTCGTGGGAAAATGTGTTTAAGCATTACGATGAAACGAAACTATGGGATGCACTCCTTGGAACCGCAACTATCGTAGTGCTGCTAGTACTGCGAAGTTTGCGCGGCAAATGGTCTGGAGTAGGAAAGTATCTTGCCCTTTCTCGCAATGCGGTCGTCGTGATTGGAGGTGCGGCACTGGCCTACTACTTCGACGCATCCGGCAGTAAACCCTTCTCATTGACTGGTACGTTACACGGGTGAACCGCTTCGGTCCCTTGGAAACTTGGTTTTTTAACACAAATTTCGTATCGTTGTAGGTACTGTCACACCAGGATTGCCACCCCTAAGCCCACCTCCCTTCAGTACGGTGCTGAACAACCAGACGCTTACCTTCCCCGAGATGTCCTCTAAGCTCGGATCGGCCGTCATCGCGCTACCACTAATCGCAATACTCGAGACAATTGCCATCGTGAAGGCTTTCTCCAAGGGAAAGACAATCGACGCAACGCAGGAATTGATAGCGTTGGGGCTGTGCAACATCGCTGGTTCGTTCGTGTCTTCAATGCCCGTAACAGGATCGTTTACGCGCACTGCGGTCAATAACAACAGTGGTGTGCGAACACCATTGGGCGGGCTCGCCACCGGTATACTGGTGCTACTGTCGCTCGGTCTACTAACGGATACGTTCTACTTCATACCAAAGTCCGTGCTAGCCGGTGTGATGATAGCGGCCATGTTCTTTATGATCGAATTCCACGCAGCAGCGGAAATCTGGCGCACGAAGAAGGTGGACATTATTCCGTTTATCGTGACGCTGGTGGCCTGCCTTCTGCTTGGGCTCGAGTACGGCATGCTGATAGGCATTGTGCTGAACGTTTGCTTTGTGCTTTATATGACATCGAGACCGGGCATCGATCAGGCGCTGCTCCGCACGAGCAGTGGCATTGAGGCCATGGTCGTGAAACCAGATCAAAGCCTTATCTATTCCTCCGTCGAATACTTGAAGCACGAAATAGTGAAAATGGTGGATAAGTCTCAAGTGTGTACGGTGATAATCGACGGTAGCTGCATGAGCTATGTCGATTCGACGGCGGCCAAAGTTCTCTTGAGCACCGTTGAAGAACTGGCACTTCGCCAGCGTACAGTATTACTGTGGAACTGTAACCGGTCGGTAAGGTGCACGTTGTGCCGGTTAGACAAGCAATTGTTTTATCCACTGTTCAAATCGGGCGATTTGGCAGAGCTATCCAGGCAAGTGTCCTGCCAGGACGCACCGTAGTCATAGTAAAGGTAGCGCGAGACATTCTCGGTGAGGTGTGGAGCAACAAAATTCCCAAAGTGATCAGCCAGTTTGTCAGTATTGAGTCAGAGAAGAGTATTCTAGTTTCTTTATGTCTAGTTGGGCGAATAAAACGAAGCGGGTACTTTTATGTTAGGCAGCTGTAATTTCCGGGTATTTTCCTTTAAGCAAGTCTTATCTGGTTGTTGACAAGCACACACGTGTTGTGCGGCATGGTTTCTACGAGGAAAGGGTAAAAAATGAGTAACGATCATGCACACAACAGGGTGTGTGCGTGTGTGTAGCTCGTTCGCTTATCGTGTTGATTTTTTTTTTAATGCTAAAAATAGATGTGAACCATGTTTTTGCTGTTGTCGCTAGTATATAATAATGCTTGTGATGGAGAGAACTACGTTTCCAAAGCATTCCCTAACCCGCACAATGATAATGGATGAGCCGATTGGCGGTGTGTAGTGCGCTTATTGCGATTAATATACCATCGTTCTTCTTCGGGACCGTTGCACCGCGCTATCGGTGGTGATGATTCTCGATAAGCCATTAGCGCCGACGCCAACCTCCGCGGTGTTTGACTGATTACTACCAACATCCGCGGATGACGGAGAGCACTGGTTGGGCTCAGCTGCTCAGACGGCGTATTAAATGTAACGCACAAGGGAACCTTGAAACGATGCATTGTGTGGCGCTGAATGAAAAGAGGGTTTAAATTAATCGCGCGCTACTTCCTGAGGCGCATACTAGTTGGAATCGGCGCGGCAGAATTTACGCTGAAAAGCGTTTGTCAGTTTCCCCAGTCTTTCGCAACGCGAGAAGGGAAGCATTTTCGGCTACCCGAAAAAAAGAAAACTAATCCAAGTAACGCTTTCTCTAGCCATGGCTGGTCGTGATGTCGAGTTGAATGGATTACGCCCCGGAGACCCTCGGTCTGCCGTCAACAGGACCCTATCAGACGGTGAGTACTGTGTCGCCGGACGGACAGGGCAGGACGTTAATGTGTTTTGCGTTTTCAGTAGAGGATATCAGTGAAAAGATCCCTCCGTTCGGTGCGTTTGCTGTGAAATCATTCCGTGGACTTTGTAACCGGAAACAACTTTACAAACGTTTCCCCATCATCGTATGGCTCCCTGCGTACAGCTGGGGATACATGGTGGAAGACATTGTGGCTGGGCTATCGGTTGGATTAACGGTGATACCACAGGGCATCGCGTATGCGGTGATTGCTAATTTGGATCCCCAGTACGGTCTATACTCGGCGTTTATGGGATGTTTCGTGTATTGCATTTTTGGAAGCTGCAAGGATGTTACCATCGGGCCGACCGCCATCATGTCGTTGATGGTGCAGGTGCATGCCGCCAACCTCGGACCGGACTTTGCCATTCTATCGGCCTTTCTCACCGGATGCGCCATCCTGCTACTGGGTGTGTTGAACCTGGGGTTCCTAGTACAATTCATTTCCCTCCCAGTGACGGCAGGATTCACGTCGGCCGCAGCCATCACGATAGCAAGTGGACAGATGAAATCGTTGTTGGGATTATCCGGTAAATCGAATGAATTCCTTGAATCGTGGATCAACGTGTTCGAGCACATCGGTGAAGTGAGACTGTGGGACAGCGTGTTGGGTTTCGGTACGATCGCCGTCCTACTGTTGCTGATGAACCTGAAGAACATTGAAGGCGGACCGCGCTGGTCCGCTATCGCAAAGTATGTGGCACTCGCCAGAAATGCGATCGTAGTGATTGTCGGAAGTGTTATAGCGTTTCTGGTCAGTGAAGCCGGCCATACGGATGTGTTTCTGTTAACGGGCAACGTTACATCGGGAATGCCGCCCGTACAGGCACCACCCTTCACGGCTACCGTCGGAGACCGTGAGTACAGTTTCACGGAAATGGTGGGAGAATTGGGCACATCGTTGATCGCGTTACCGCTCATTGCCATCCTGGAATCGATAGCGATCGCTAAGGCATTTGCGAAAGGGAAATCGATCGATGCAACGCAAGAAATGATCGCGCTAGGACTGTGCAACATCGCTGGTTCGTTCGTGTCTTCCATGCCCGTAACAGGATCGTTTACGCGGTCCGCAGTGAACAACAATAGTGGCGTACGAACACCGCTCGGAGGAGTCACCACCGGGGTGCTTGTCCTGCTCGCGCTCGGACTGCTGACCAGTACGTTCTACTACATCCCCAAGGCAACGCTGGCCGGTGTTATCATCGCGGCCATGCTGTTTATGGTCGAGTTCCATGCAGCCAGCGAAATATGGCGCACGAAACGGATCGATATCATCCCGCTGATAGTGACGCTAGTGGCATGCCTTTTCCTCGGTCTGGAGTACGGTATGGTGGTCGGTATTGCCCTTAACTTTGTCTTTGTGCTACATCAAACCTCTCGTCCAAAGATTGTCTGGGAGCGTAAGATCATCGATTCAAAGGCCATACTGATCGTGACACCTGATCAAGGCTTAGTGTATTCCTGTGCCGAGTATCTGAAACATCAAGTGATAAAGATGGCGACGAAGGAATCGGTCGATCTGGTTGTGATCGATGGTACGCATATCGCTTCGGTAGATTCGACTTCAGCGAAAGTTCTGGTCAGTATGGCACAAGATTTGCTACTTCAAAATCGTACCGTTATTGTTTGGAAATGGAAACGGTCGGCCCGCTGCACGCTACTAAGAATGAACAGGGAGGTATTCCAGAGTTGCGTGAAAAACGATGAAAATCTTGAAGCCATCGTGAAGGAAATTAAATCGACGATCAATCGATAGAGTAATGAAATTCAAATAAACCGTTTTGTTATAAGAGTTTTCGCAGAGACGACCACGAAAGTCAGTTCCTTTTACCAAAAATAAACATGAGTTCCATGAATTATGAATAAATTATTTTATACTTTATAAAAACTCAAAATAAAATAGAAATTAAAGCTCATACTAATGTAATGATCTCTGGTATTTATCTGTGTAGAGTATACGTTTTTGAGTAAATTTATGCTAATTTTTTTTAACACTTTAGTGATGCGAACGTGTGAACGAATGTAAATAAGATAAATTTCACTGTCACTCCAACGTGTGAACGAATGTAAATAAGATAAATTTCAAAACTGTACAATCGTTTTTATGATTTCACGATATCAAAAATGAAAAGTTTAAGCAAAAATGTTGACCCAGAGGCGATTCACATCGGCCCTTTGTGTTGTACGATCGCACCGATCTCACTAACACACCGTCCCGTTCACCAAACAAGTAGTTATCTCTTTTCCTTTAACTGGTCTTTAATTGGCCAGCTCCGGGCACCGCTCCTTTTTCTTACGCGAGATCGTACCCGACGTGTTTTCTCTCTCCATTTTGTTTCTACCGTCGTTTTCCACCGGGCGCGCGGGCATGCGAAATCGCGACCCCCAAAAAGATATCAAAGGTAGGGGGTTCTTCGTATCGAGGATGACAATGTTGAACTTTTTCTAATCGTTCCCGACCACCAATGTGCTTATCAACAGTTTAGTAACACAAAAATGTGCCGGCTTCTGGGCGACGCGTGATCGATGCTTGCACAATTCGCTCGCGATCGTGAGGACGCCCGGAAACGCCATCAAATCAATGGACGCGGTGAGCCGTGATTAGATTGATCCGCCGACAATCATCGCTGCTTTCGCCTGGCCGCGGGGGGGGGGGGGCATTCGCTTGCAAACAGCCACCCCCTCCACCTTCCCCTTCTCCTCCCCCCCCCCCCATTCACAGCACGCAGCACCCGCAGCGGGCTTGCTGGTGAGCGAGATGTCGTAAAAATTGTGATATTTCAATAATATTGTCCGCTCCGGCCATAAACTATGTGAAACAAAACAATAAACCCCGGACCGGAGCGGCCGGGTGATCGTTCGCTGCTCGCAGCCGCGCGCTGATCGCGCCCGGGGAACGTGGGCGAAGTGGACCGCGGCTCGGCGTACGTGCGTGTGCGCCCGGAAACCCTGGGCGCTGGGAAATAGAAATAGGAAGAAATGAAATGAAACCTCGTAAACTCGTTTCCCTCGAACGAACGAGCCTTCGAGGCCAAGCGACGGGGTGTGGAGCGATGGGGTGGAGGGGAGGTTGGTGTGGGGGTGCAGACTTTTAGATTAGCATGTTTATAGGGCAGCCCATAAAATGGCTCTCCCTTCCCTTCCAGCTCTTCACTTCCAGCACTCCAGACGCCCAGAATCCCGGCCAGTACTCCCGCAGGCAGTCCACATCCCCACCAACCCACTCCACCCCTCCCCCACCAGGGAGGATCGTTTCTCGAAAGGGCATGACTGCTGGTCCCAGTAATATGAACCTTAATAGATCGCTTCGTTGCGTGCCTGCGTGCGTGTGTGTGTGTGTGTGATTGGGGTGCGATCGTGCGATCTGTTCGCAGCCGGTGTGGGCTACCGGATACCACCGCTGATACCAGCAGCGCAGCGAGGAGAGAGGACAAAAATCCACCCAAAAATCTACCGCTACCGCGCACGACGACGATCGACGACGACGATCACCGCCATCGGTGGCCATTGTTTTTATCACCATTTCATCAACACATTTTACACCGCCTTAACGCCTTGAGGTGTTTGTCCCGAGGGGTGGTGGGGTGGCGGTGTTTTGGGGTCGCGATCGCGAACGGGGAGGGGAGGGGGCGCTACCTCCTTCACGCAACTGCATCGAAGCGAAACAATGTGTGGTGTGAGCGTTGCAGGGAGTCGAAGGGGAGCACGCGACCCTCGGGCAGGAAACTCGTTACATCCCTGCGCTGCCACCGGCGTGTGTGTGTGTGTGTGTGGTGCGGTTAATCAATCATCCGGATATGACAGAATGGGCACTGGGATCGCGTTTCTTTTGCTTTTTCTTGTTTCGTTTTTGTTCATTTTTTTTTCGCACAAGAATTTGTGGCCGAGGAAGGAGAGGGGGAAAGGAAGGCCAGTAGCTGGACACGATGATGAATCCGTCTGGCCGCCGCCGGGTCCTGTGAGAGTGTGAGAAACTCCGGTGCACATGCCCGATGCTGCGGAGACATTCCCGACGGTGATCGGGACGATTGGATATCGCTCCGGAGGCATCGATCATACTATGATCGATTTGGTTCGGTTCCCCCCACCCTCCTCCTTGGCATGCCCTTGAATTGGTCCCCAAGAGAGGGGTTGATGATCGCACCAGGGCGCAGTGTTGCTTCCTAATTTCTCAATTTTACTTTAATAACTTAATAATCAGCATAAGCGATGGTATGAGTGATGGATGAGCGAGAGAGAAGAGAGAGAGACGAGAGAGAGAGAGGAGAGAGTGGAGAGAGAGAGAGAAAGGTGAGCAAGTGACCGATGATCGTGATCGGTCCCGTGATCGGACCTCCGGAGTCCAGGTTGAGGTTCAGGGGTTTGTTTTTCGGGAAGACTCATCAAAGGAAAGGGCAGATGGCACAAGTGACAGAGGGATGGAAGGGGGCAGAGGGGGGCGGGGGATGGAAGCAAAAGCAGGAAAATCGAAACGATTAATGGCGCGGGAAACGAAAAAGAAGAACCTCCAGGCCGGGCAGCGCTGAGGGAGCTCCGGATTCAGCTCCGGACAATCGCACGCCAAGGGGTTCGTGGTCAGCCGTGGAGTACACAGAGGGTTCCTCCGTTGGCCGGCGTGGGGCTATTGAAAATTAGATTCTCTGTTTTCGCTTCGCCCTCCCGATGCCCGATGCCCGATGCCCCTTTGGTGTGTTTTCAAGAGGCGCTGGAAGCCGTCGCCGCCGTCGCCGTCGTCATCATCGCCATCGATCGTTCCAACTCGCGTATCCGCGAGCGCGTGGAAGGGGGGTCTGGATCGAATTGAATTGATTATTTCCCGATGATGAGTCGATGAGGAGAGTGATTGAGAATTGTTATTAAAGGCAATGTTTTAAAAAGAAGGCCCCTGGAGGCCCGGAATGCCTCGTCTCTCTCTCTCTCTTTTCGACGATGACGATGTCTCGATCGATTGATGTCTCGATCCATCGATCGAACGATCGGTCGGTCGGTGGTGCTCCGGGGCTGATTGTGGGCTGTAGCGAAGCAGCATAATAACAATGTATCGAAGCAGAGTTCGCGCAGGTGGTGGTGCTAGGATGGATCGTTCCTGTCGTCGATCGCTCGTGTGCTGATGATCATCAACAAGTACTCTTCGATATTAACCACTAAACACACACACAGACACTAGTTGGTAGGTATTTGGTTTTGCAGAAGGATTTTCTTTTTCATAGACAAGATTCTAATGCAGCAAAATCCAAGGCAGAACGGACACTCCTGTGGACCATCCGTCTATCCGTTGAATACGTTGACCTCGGAGTGGAAGTAGCAATGCAGCTAAGGGCGATGGCAACGTAGTAGGCGAACTATCGCCGCGTGTTTGTCACCATTCCGACCGCCATCGCGCCCATCGCGGGGATTTCATCGCGCAATCGTCATCGCAGTCATCGGCCTGGATCGCTCGGACTGCGCGCTGGACCGTCCAAAACGTCATGCCCATTCGTCACTCACCTTCTTCGTGCTGATGGCCACTTAACGGCTTCCAACCGGCGGCGGCGTCGGCCATGGCCACGACTTAGGGTTTGTCTTTCACTCTCATTGACTCTTCTTTCTGTTTTTGCTTTCGGTTTTCTTCCCCCCCTCCCCGGCCCGTGTGTGTTGTGGTTTTTTTTTGCTTCATCTTCATCTTTTTAGAGTTTTCTATTTTCTCTGGGGTTGCGAGAATGTCCCGGCCACACAGCAGGTCCGTCCCAGTGTGGCCTAGTGGTGGTGGTGCGGGTGTGGGGAGGTGGGATGCCTTCGAAAGCCTTCTAACAAATCGTTTAATTTATGCTGAGACATGCTTCAAACATATTTCTTCACCATTAGAGCCTCCATCTCAGCAGCAGTGGAGGAGATGGAGGGGGGGTGCACCCCGCACCCAACCCCGACGATGGTTGACGACGCGTAGGACCACGAAGTGGGGGGGAGCGGGCGAGTCCGCAGGCAGCTCAATCCAAACATGCACGCGGTACATAACGACGGGTTTTTGGGGAGGGGGCCAGGGCCGAGGCCGGGGCCAGGGAGAGGTGGATGGTAAGATTTGTGAAAAATGACTTAATTTGTACCGCTAACTCGAATGCTGTTGCTACGGCAACAACACAACATGGTTGCTTGACTGATGGATCAGCTAGAAGCTAGACAGAGAGAGAGAGAGAAAGGGAAAGCGAGAAAGAGATAGAGAGAGACCGCCGAGAGTCGCGCGCGCGTTGGAAATATCTGCATTTTCAATTATCGATTCGTTTGCCCAGAGGTGGTGATCAATTTTCGGGCCTCACGCATTGATCGATGCCTCTGCTGATGGGAATGTCGCCGTGATGTGTGCGTAAATTGCGCGATAATCGGTCATCCCGATCAGCGATCCCCGTCGCGATGTGCGATCCAACGATTTTTGGCGTGAAAGTCTCGTGACCCCCGGGGCTCGGTGGTGGGAGTGTTACGTTGGGTGTTGGGCGCTTCTTGTTTTCTCTCCTGGTGGGTTCAAGTGGGCTCGCGAGACAAAGCAGAAGAAGAAGAAGAAGACAAGGAAGAAGGGAATAATCGGCTTCACTAATTACTGCTTCGTCAAAAGGGTCTTCTGTCTTCCTTCTTGTGTTCCACGAGGGTCCCTCAAGATGTTGCGCGCACGTGTGTGTGTGTGTGTGTGTGTGTGTGACGTCCTTGGTGTGGTGCGTCGTCACATATCGGCCTCTCGACTTGATGCTGCTGCTGCTGCTGCTCGATGCCCGACGACGACGATGATGATGATGATGCTTCCGACGTACAGCGAACTGAACTATTGTTCGCGGAGATAATTTCTCTCTCTCTATCTCTCTCTGCTAACCCCTCGCCTCGCCCTGTTGGCGCATCACCACCATAAGTAAGACGCTGTGCCGCTGCCCTCTTGTCCAGTAAACCGGAGCCGGAGAAGATTTTTTCGACAAGTGCCTCCCACCCCAACCCGGGGTGAAGAGGGTAATTTTCGGAGGTCTTGTTTTGATTTCACGATCCCTGCTGGCGGAGACCCCGTTCTTAGGGGTCCGTTCCACTTATGCCGCAGCAACAGGACCCCGGGGAGGTGGAATGGGAATTATATTGTTGTCCCAAGTGCCGCTGCGTTGCGATGCGCTGCGTGGCCGATATATTGCGGAGCGACCGACCGATAGAGCGGTCAGCAGTGGATGGATTGAATGGGATGGGATGGGATGCTGCGGCGGTTCGAGTGGCCAGCCAGCGACCCGGGGAGAGAGAGAGTGAGACCCGCTGGTCTCAAGTGCCGTTGGCCCCTAGAAGTCCTCCAGTAGAAGTGGAAGGTTCTTCCAGGGAGGAAATCTTCAGGCGAGGCGAGAAATAATATTTATAGAAATTATGATAATTACGATACACGAAGAAAAGGAGGAGAAAGAGAAGAAGAAGACATTCTATCATCGATGTTCCTGTTGCTGCTGCTTCTTCTGCTTGTTGCTGCCGTGCTCTAACGAAGCCATTTGCGTTTCCTATTATGCGTTTCGGATTGGCTTTGTTTTCTACCGAGGCCCACCACCATCACCGTTGGGTGTGAAGGATCGATTCCGATCGTGAGGATTACGCGTGGATGTCGGAGCCATATTAATGTGAACCGTTGTGCTTCGTCCACGGGGAATTGATTGACTGGCAATCGCACGGGATCGGGACCTGCCATAATGTTCCCGATTCCCAAATAAAACACCTCCCAACCATCCCTTTGGGGTCTTGTTGTGGTCCAGATGTGTCAGAAAAGTTATTGGCCGACGACGAGAAGGGGCCAATACCAATTGGATCGCTTTCCGATCCAATACGCACCCCATCCGGACCGAGATCGTTAAATTGCAATCCGGTTGTATTTATGGCGATCGGCGATCGATCGGTTGGTGGTGTTACTCTGATCACACCCCACATGCCCGGTCGTGGTGTGACGCGCGGTCAGGTGACGGTCAGGGGAGAGGGTCTGGATCCGAAATGCGCGCGCGGCGAGAGGTCAACCATATAACTTGATTCCTTCTCGCCCTCTCTCTGTCCGATGACTCTGTGTTCATCGAGTTCGTGGTTTTTTGAGGTGCTGTTCGATGTTGGCCGGTTAGCCTCTTAGGTGCTTAGAGACCCTGACAGCCTGCCTGCCTGCCTGCCCGGGATGGGATGGGACCGGACGGATTTTTGTCATAAAAAAAGGTCCGCGCGCCATGAATATTTATGCTTTCACCCCAGGGACCCCTTAGGGACCGGGGACCCCTATTCGTAGGTGATGATTAACCAGATTAATTTTTCAATCTGACAGTCCTTTCGTTGGTGCACTGCTGTTCCCAACTGTGCTGGTCGCCCCTCTAAGCGGCGTCCCCCTAAGCTCGACACCTCGGCCACAGCCCAGCGTCCCCAGCGTTGGCCAGCGTCATAACGAGCCAATTTAACATTTTTACTGTTGTGCGCGCGTTCCTTTCGAAGAAATGACATCCCGCCGATTGCCGGTCCTCGGGTCCCAAATTGGTTCGAACCTTGCTCCGGCACCGTGGCCGATCGATATCCGTTCGGGGTTGGTCCGCGGTTTGGAATTGAATCGCCACAACGAAACGAACCAGCCAGCCATCGTCATAGTCGTTGGGGCAATCGCGCCGCGTGCCTCTTCTGGTGCCGGTTTATTGATCACTAATCAAAGTGAATAAATTTTAACGATCGCGGATCGCGGTGCCATTTCCAGCCAGCCAGATCCAGAAGATCGAGCACGAGAGGAAGGAATCTGTATTCGGCATTCTCGTGGAGGGCCTTTGAATAGGAAGCATAATGCTTTAATTAAAAAAACGAAAGAACGATTCTAATGTACGAGTTAACGCCGTTCTGATGCGTCGCGATGCTTCATCTTATCAACTTCGCGCGCGTGTGTGTGAACATCCGACCCAATGCCAAGGAGCCAATCCGATTATCAATTGCGCCACTGGCGGCGGGCACTCTGTTGGATGGTCGTCACTTGGGTACAGGGTACAGTACATACTCCCGGGGCAGCTACCGAACACAATCAATCAATCAGGGTCGCGTCAGATTAGACATGAGACAAGGCGCACAAGGGAAAGGGGAAGAAGCGGACGAAAGTACTTATTCGTTGCATACGCATCAAAGTACGCTTGTCAAAGACAGTTGTTTCTGCGCGCCTGTGTGTCTGTGTGTGTGTGTTTGACCTTTTTTCCTGTAACATTATTGGCACCGTGCGTGAACTACTTCTTTCTCAAGTAGTTTCCACTCTGCACAATTGGTCGCGACGCTTCAAGTGGCCATCCTCTTGGGAACAACCCAGCGCGCGTGTGACAATCATGACAGCTCATACGAGTTCAATTGATCTCCGCGATCGGGGCGATAAATCAAAATGAAATCAAATTTGACGCGCACCCACCTCCCTTTCCCCCCCTGTTGTATCTTTTACGGGTGGCCCAGATGCTGCGGTAGGTGTCTCCGTCTTATGTACGGCTGCATCCAACAGGAGTGCAGATCTTGCACAACAAATTGTTTATAAGAATTGCAATATTTATACCATTCTCCGTGAGGTGTTCTAGGAATCTGTAGAAGTGTATTCCCCGAGACTTCTAGATTAGATTAGCTATTTTTATCTCCCATGTGTCGTGTGCGTTGTTTCTATAGCATGTTAATCCTCTCTCCTCAACGTGGCCCCATAGCTCAGTTGGTTAGAGCGTCGTGCTAATAACGCGAAGGTCGTGAGTTCGATCCTCTCTGGAGCCATCTCGAGAAACACTTTTTTTCAACTTTTTGCCACATCCTCCTTCCACATTTTTACTCAAACTACCTCGAATTTGCCCATTTTACTCACCAGAGGGTCCGGTCCGGGGTGTTACACACAATGCACCATAAATTTCTCGCTCGCACTCGCCGGCCTCCGGTCGGCGGACTTGCAAATCTCTGGTGGCCAATCTTGTGGGCCCGGCTGGGGATGTCGCTTCCTTCCGAGAATTCACCGCTGCGATGCGCGCGCACAAGTTTCTAGATACACAGCACCGAAAGACGTTCTTATTTTTGAGAAAAACCGTCAGTTTCCTGCTTCTGACCGTGCGTTCATCACACCCCACGACGAGGGAACTCGGTGAGAACTACGCGGAACTAGCCGGTACGCCGGGTCAAGTAGCATCGACCAGCACCACGTGCGATCGTATCGAAATGTTACCGTATTTTACGACCCACCGACATCCCATGTTTTGTGGCATTTTATTGATGATTGACACATGATAAGCCGCTCCAAAAAGAGAGAGAGACCCCCAAAAAATGTTCCGCCACCACGAGCGCCATCTGCAACCCGTAACAAGGAGTGGTAGGAATGAGGTGTCGGAGGCGGTGAAAATACGCGTAGCGAAAGTGTCCCCCGAAAGTGGCCACACGCCGATGAGTGATCGAGAGCGGTGATGACATTTTTATCGCGAAAACCATAATCGCGGCGTCAAGAGCGCCTAGTGCGTGTGTCGTGCCATCGTGTTGGCCGCCACCACCGCCAAGTGTTTAGAATCAAAAGCAGAAGCAATAATTCTCCTCGTCACCCACAAACCACGGTGACCACGCGAAGTACAAGATGCGATGCGAGCGACGACGACAGAAACGCGTGTCGAACGCGTCGACCACGATGATCGCTTCAAACGGATCGTCGTCGTCGTCGCTCGCGTCACGGTCACAACCTGCCACTCGTGTGTGTGTGTGTGTGCGGAAAGGGGGAGTCTTCATCTTCAACGAGACGAACGCCAAACCAACGCCATTCAAAAACCAACCTACACGTCCTGCGCTCGCGGCTTTACGTGAGAATGCGCGCCTCCCTCCTTACATTCTGCTTCTTCTTGTTCGGATCCTCCACATACCGCAGCAGCCCACAGAGAATGTCGGAATCTTCAGCCACCCTCCCCCTGCCCCCTTTTCACCCCTTCCTTCACCGAGAGGAAGTGGGTTCTTTTGCTATTTCGCTAATTAAGACATTATATTCGAGCATATTATTTCTCAAAACAGCGACGATCGTCTCTCCCCATCTCTCTCTCTCTCTCTCTTGCTAGCAAGCATATGAGTGGGGCCGTGCTCCACCCGGCTCCACACCTTCCTCTTCACCGCGACCGACGACGACCGTCGTCGCCGCGGGCGATGAACGACGACCAAAACGTGTCCGGGGTCCGCGGGTTGTCCGGTTTTGGATGGTCCTCGGCCGTGGTCCCGCCGTGCTCTCGTCGAGAGTGGTCTGAAAGATAATCACTTTTCTTCCCAACTCGCTCGCTCGCTCGCTCAATCACCTCCTTTCGGGGAAGTCCCCACCGAGCAGCGACCCTTGTTTCAGAGATAGAACGAGAGAGCGAGAGAATAGAGGACTGTTCTGGGGCCGAGATAAACTCATAAAAATGAAGCGAAGAACAAGGGGAATGAATGTTTGTGGCCGCGAATGCGAACGCGAAATCAAACCAACAAACCACTCTGATGTATCGCCCCCAAACCCGACCAACCGACCGATCGACCGTACAAGCGACAACGTTTACCGCGGTGTGGCGTGGCGTGGCGCGAGATGATCGGATCGCGAACCACGAAAGGAGGGAGGGCGAGGAAGGAGGAAGGGAAGATGGAAAGGAGCATCCCACAGGGCGGGCGTTGGCAGTGCAGATCGCAATCGCTTCTTCGCCTGTAGCCACCACGGCAGAACCACTGTTAATGTCGGTTCCTCTTCGTTCTTCGTTCTCGCGTCTTCGCGCTGGCCAGCGAGCGATGTATCCAATCATCTGTGTAGCACTCCTCCACTCCCTTCGCTTCCCCTTTGGGGTCTCTACTTCGTTGCAGACAGACGGCAAGAGGGTCGGTACCGGTCGGTACCGGAGTAGTGCGTTTTTACCATGCCCTTACCATTCCGCGGCAAAGGACATCATTTGCCTGCAGCTGCACCACCACCCTGTGCGCGCGCGCGCGTGTGTGTGTGTGTGTAATGCGTGTCTGCTCATCAGGTTCGGAATGAAAATGTTTCACAACTTGATCCGGCGGCTGTGGCGGTTCCGGTGGTCGGAACGGAGAAGAGCAGAAAGGTCAGTGGAGTAGAAAGAGTTTAGAAAGAAACAGGAATTTCGACGAAAACCGCCCATACCGTGTTGGCCACCACATGAGACGGTATCCAAATGGAAGTAGAGAGAAAAGGAGAGCGCAAACGAGAGAGAGAGAGAGACTTGGTGCAGAAGAGTGCAGCAGAAACGTGACCGTGAAATGTTGCAAATTGTGCATGGCTGGGAGGCGAGATCCAGGCTGCGATCGCGACTGTTAGCGCCACAGAAGGGGGAAGTTTGAAAAAAAGGGAGTAGAGAGGCCGGGGGTTGGCGTGTCGTGAATGATAAAGTGTGACAACGGGCCCCGGTTTTTGAAAATGAGTAAAAACCGTATGCTTATGCTGGGTAAAGTGTTGCGAACGTATGATAAGCGACGCAATGGCGATCGATTTACGCGCGATTCAAGATCAGGTATCAGGTTTCTGCTCTCAGGTCTTTCGTGCGTTTTTTTTGTGGGGTCAACGGGTAATGACTTTATTTCGGTGGCCAACACTGCCACATGTCAACATTTATGCTACAGTCAGGTAAGCGTTTCGGAAGCTCATCGCTGTGGTTTCCGCGAACGTTGTAGCTGGTCCGTGACGTCCACCGAAGCCAGACAGCGGCGTCGTCGTCGTTGTCGTGCACACGTTTAGTCATAAATTGTGGTGTATGGTGCGCTGGAGCCACCCGCTGGTGATGCGACTACCAGCCTCCGAGAACAAACCGCAAAACCGCGCTCCGGTGTCTGGCTGAGTCGCCGAGAGTTCCGTGCTATTTTGATGCGTCTTTTTTGTATGTGTGTTTTCAGAATCGGCCATTAAATGAAGGATTACAAATAATCTCTGCGGTAAAGGATGGGCACGGGGTGTTTTTTTTCGCATGAACCAACGGAATGGATGCTGCGCTCTGCGTGGTGTGGCCATCGGTTTCCGTTGCGTGCGACTTTGTCGATTAATCCTTGTGGTGCACCGTGGCACGAAAACGGTGCGCTTGCAACATTGAATATTGGTGGTTCACGTCGTGCGTAAACATGGAACACAAAAATGTTGAAAATGTGTTTTCTTTAAACTAAAAACAATGACAAATTGGACTGTGATTCGAAAGAGAGTACATTAAATAAAGGAGATAAAAGTGCTTTGCTAGAAGAAGTGAAGAAGTCGTTGGAAAATATAGGTATTAAGTGTTGCTACAATTGATCTGTTACGAACAGTATGTGAAGTAGTACATGAAGGACTGATTTATCCTTGATATTGTATTAATTTACGAATAAAAATAATTATGAAATCAAATATAAACGACACTTTTTTTAGTAAATTTATTTTTTAGCGCATAGGAGATATTTTTTTATTTATTTACATAATATCCTGATTCCCAAACACATTTTTTGCAACGGGTTGGCAGTTTTTTAGTTTTTTGCCACGTAGAAACATGTTGGTCGTGTTTGCAGCCAATTGCGTAAATTAAGTTTTATCCTCAGCATCACCCTTGAGTCTTTTGTCTCTAAAATTTCCTTGAGAGAGCTAAACACATGAAAATCTCAGAGTGACAGGTCAGAACTGTAAGGAGGGTGCTCCAATTTTTCCTACCTCAGTTGCTCCTATTTTTCCCTAGTAATCAAGTGTAATGGAGAAGAACCACTTCCCTTGTCAATATGTCCTATATTTAGCGGCGATATGCAAGTCGCATCTCACTTAAAACATTAAAAGAATCAGGCGCATTAATTGTCTTGCATTGGTACGTCGTCTGTCGTGTTCAATAAGTCATCTAAAGCATCTAATGTTGTGCGCTCTTAGGCTGGTGTGAGGTCGGCGGTTATGGCTCTCATTTTCAACGCGATTACGACCCACCAACTCCACAATTATTACTCTGGACACTGAAAGTGTCGAGGAGGTGATCCTACTTCTTTTTTCCTTTTTTTCCTTTTTACTTTTCCTACTCCTGACAAACCAACTCAACAACTAAAAAAGCGAGAATGTTCTATCTTCATTTTTCAGACAGTAGGACGAAAAGTCTCGTTTACATTAGATTCACCTTCGTATTTAAGAATCATTTATCTTCCACCTCTAAAATTGTTTTGTGAACAGTAAGAAGCGAAAAATGAGAGTGACAAAAGTAAGAATCGAACAGTGGAAATCATTAAATGAATCAGTTGCCTTAATCGTTCATCATCATAAACATCATCATATTATCTACAATTTTATTACTGGTTTCTATTAGATGTGCACCAAGGCAATATAATCCATGCAAATGTGAAGAGCTACCTTATTAAAAGAGTTATTTGCTACAAAGTTTTTATCATCCAAGCGTCCAACGATAACGTAGATGAAGTAGCTCCGGTTCAACTTGCTCACTAAAAAATTAAGACAAATTTACGAACTCGGCCGTCGTTTATTATTCGCTCTTGATGACTCATGATTGTACTCTTGAATCTTTCAACCAAGCTATAGTATAGCATCATTCATAGAATATAAGCATAAGTCATTCTTTCAATCGATTTTTGTTTCAGTATTATACTTTATAGGACGAGGGATAGGGATGTTGGAAAATCTTAGACTTACTTAAATTATCTGCTTGATCAATCTAACCGCTTCTGATTGAGGAACTCAATTCCCTATAATAAGCCTGATTGTAGAGTACAGATCTCACAATTTATTCTGATTCTGCCTTTTTTATTCATTCGTATCAACGTCAGAAAGGAATTTATAACTTGTTTAGGGAAATGTATTCGAAATTTTTTATGCTACTAAATGTTACCGGCCAAAAGAGAGTCACAATCGAAGCCAGATCAAAAGTAAATTGCCCTCTGCTCTATCATCGTTGCACCACTTCCACTTCCCAGCGCCCAGTGATTGATCGTGGAAAAGGTCGTTCATTCAAATTCCCTTACTTTTGCTAACATTCCTTATGCTCCGGGCGACAACAGCAACAACAACAACAACAGCAACAATAACGACAGCAACATCAACAGCATCTGTGGTGACGATTCCGTCACCCGTACATGTGATATTAAACGTCAGAAGTCAAATCGTGGCAACACGGAGAATGAATATTTACCATTTTCACCTCCCCAAACCCAGATGTTCCCTCGCACCCGGGGCCGGGTTGCTTTCGATTGCCGTCGTCTTCGTCGTCGTCACAGACGAAGGCTTTTTCGCCCACGCAAAAGATGCAATATTGCTCCCCTTCAACGGTGCGCGATGGAAACGAACGGCAAAAGACCAAAGATGAAGCACGGGATGAAATCTTAATCGGTCTCAATTAAGTCACAACCAGCATGGGAGACAGAGAAAGAGAGAGAGCGAAAGATATAGGAGAGGGAAAGGATAGGAAGAATGCACTCTGCTCCGGCTGCTTGGATCCTTTTCTGAGGCATGACATTGCGATAGTCCCAGTCGCACACTCAGATCACCGTGGAGTTAGTCAGCGAGAACACACATGGCCTACTACACACACACATACACACGGATATGACTTCACACTCGCTCGGATCGTTCGGAGTGCACGGGAATAAAGCGCGGAACCAGCTGATATGGCCGAAACCCTTCCAATAATGGAAGCAAGATGGTTGACTGGTTGGCTTTGGACCCTGGCACTACCTCCTCCGTGTGCTCCAGTGTGATCGCGGTGACACTGTCTGAACTGGATCGACCGACCAACCGACCAATGAACCGACCGACCGACCGACCCCCGTTGAATCGACGCAGATCGGTCTTCGCTCCGTCGCTGATCTTCTGATCGAGCCGCGCGCGACCCTCCACGAATCCCTCCACGGGATGCACGTTGGGCGGGAAGTGAAAATCGCGCAAATCGCACGCCAAAAGGAGAATCAAATAATGCAAAGTAAACAACGGGGCAACAAAAAGGCAACCGACGAAGGCGAAATAAATGGAGAGCAGCCAGGTCCTCCGCTGCCGATGGCCTCTCGGAGCAGGGGCGCGGGCACGGGCGAACACGCGGCCGCTTGCCACGGATAAGGACGATTGGTCCGGGTCGCGCCGAGTGGCAGGACGAGGAGGAAAGGATGCGCAAGGAGGGGGGGGAGGGTTGCAGAAGAGCGAGATTCTGGAGTGGAAAGTAACGAAACAAATGAAAATGATCATATAAATCGCAATAATAATAAATCAGATAATTCCCTCTTCTGTTGCTGTTGCTGCTGCTGCTGCTGCTGCTGCAGGGGTCGAGGGGGACCGCGAGGGTCTTCTAAAGGGGGTGGGTGGTGATGGTGGAGCACTGCACCCGGACACCGGGCACCATATCGATTTCCCGGTCGTGCCCAACCCCTTTGCCATGCCACGGGAGGCAACGGGCATGTCATGAGTGGTGGTGGTGATGAGGATGACAGTTGCGCGGTTCGACGATCTCTCGGCGAGCATCGCGCGAAACCAGCGCGCGGCCAATGATCAGTGAGCGCCACTAATCTACCTTCAGTACCGTTTCCAGGCTCTGGAGCTGGACCTCCGCTTGTGTGTTGTTGTGGGTCGAGAAATAAATGGAAATCTTTCGATCGGCTCAGGACTTGGGGGCTGGGTCTGAGGGGTGTGAGTGCTTTGCATTTGTTAGTGGCGGTGGCCGCAAGTTGGCCGGGGAGAAGAGGGACATTAGCAGCAGGCCCTCGTGAAGGAGGGGGGTTATGTTTAATGGAGTGCGATCGTGCCAGCACAACCCATGGTCCGGGCATGGGCTGGTCTGCACACATTCACGCATGCATCGCATGGTCGGATGGCGCTGAATGACTCCTGGCTGTTGAAAGTGGAATGAGATCGACGAGGGAGACGAGGAATGGCCAGGTTTGGTCATCGATTGAGATGGAAAATTTGCTCTTTATATGCTCTTGTTTTTCGCCGATTTCTTGCGAACATTATTTATTCGTCAACCGTTTGAACAGACCGCCGCCGCCGTCGCCGCCGAGTGTGGAGGGAAGTGTACTCAATATGATGTTGTTGGTGGTAATCGTAATTCGCAATGCGGGTAATTGAAAATGGGATGAAAAGAGGGTATGCCACCGTTTTCGTCAGCCACATGCTATATATAACGTGCTGGGTAGGCAAATCGTTTTATTTGCAAAGTGACACAACGAGGAGCACCGCAGCGATTTACTCATATTTTCCCAAAACACTGTCTATTTCAATGAACTAATTTATGCTATCGTTTGGACACATTCAACAAACAAACAAATAAACAAACAAGCAAGCTCCTAATTTTTTTTTTATGAGTTGATGAGGATATAATCCTTCCCCTTTAGTCAACTGTCCATTAAAATCCGGCTGTTATTGTTTAATTTGTCTTCTTAGTTTATTTTTAGCACTATTTATTTGCTAGATGCATTTTGGGTTCATTTCCGTAGATAAATAAGATAATAAGATGGATAATAAGGATCTACAAATTATATTGAATGTCTCTATAATGCAGAGTTCGATGACTATTTGTTTGACGATTTTAAATCCAGAAAAACCCATGTATTGTAAATCGTTCAAGTGTCGTTCTAATTGTATTGTTTTGATGAATTTTCCAATGATATTTTCCTATGATTTAACAATAACTGTACATACCTTGTAGCTGCATCTTGATTTGTTATGCTGCACTATCAATTTTCGGAAAACTCTTTAGATTTGTGAAATTATCCGCACGTAGGAAGGTAATACTCGATGATTGGCTACCAAAAGCTTAAAAATAACTACATTATAACAGCGCAAAAACTTTCAAGAATAAAGGATTCGAAATAGATTCGTAAACGAGACTTGGACTACTCAATACTACTACTACTACTACACTAAATTGACACAAGAGATCATACAGCGGTGCAGAAACTTTGTGGCGTTATCTTAAAATACTGGAGAAATCTTCGACTATTTGAATCAGAATTTTATCATATTATATTTGAAGCAGAATTTTTTGGCAATGGCAAGCAGGAAATAAATTGTTATATTAAGAGGAATAAGAAACGTCCTTATATATGATAAGTGAATCTAAATGGAAAATAAAATAACAAGGAAAAGGTAACACGCCTACGATCTCATGACTTGCCTTTTGTCTGGTGATCTTTCGTATGAGTTTTAATCGATGCCGAAATACTTTTGCGAGAAGTGAAGTGTATTTTTAACGAAAAAACAAATGATAATCCACAACCGCAATCCTTTACGTTGGACATTAGCTTCAACTGACTTAATTCAAATGAATCAAATAGTTTTCTGTTAAAATTCGCTACTCTGTGGCATGTAGTCTCAATCTATATATTTCAATGTTCCTTTTATCTGCTCTAATGTCTGCTGTGTAATTTCTCTTATAATGCAACACGTACTGTGTAGCTTAAATCCGTAAATCATTTCCAATGCTAGTTTCTCTATTAGTTTAGTAGATTAAACATTTCAAATCCTAGACAATCCTTCGGTTCTCGATTTCGAAGCCAGATATTGCACAACTCCGCAATTACACTGACTGAGAGTATGTTATACGTGCATTGCGTTGGTCATCGGTACCTACCTCTGCACCAAATCGCACCCCCTTTCGCATGATTAATAGTGATTTGATGGCAAATGGCCCCCTTGGAGTACCGTGGGGTCCCACAACCATCGCTCGCCTATTGCGAAGTAGAACGAACGAACTCCGTAACCCTCCCCCTCCAGCGCCGGCTGCCACTTCACTTTTAAACGGCCAATTTATGGGTGCGGTTTGTTTGCGGAGTGAAGTCACCATGAAGTCATTAGCGCCGATTAAGAAGAGAGAGAGAGAGAGAGCGAGAGAGAGAGAGACGGAGACGAATGGATCCAAGGAAGGGGACGAAGGAAGCATCCGATCGCTTTGTTGGCTTCCTCACCCGGCGAAGGATGTGGAGCATATATGCACCGAGTTTGCCCATGTTTGTTCCAGCCGATTGCACTCGATTGGTTTTTTGCATCTCGATATCCTCCTCACAGCCCCCCTCCGTGCCTCTCTCTCCCTCTCTCTCTCGACGGGTTCGACGCTCGACGCGTATCGTTATCGTTTCGTTTTCTTTTCCTCACTTTCCCAGCTCCTTCCAACCGAAGAAAGGGTGACAAAAGGGGATGAAGCTTGCCGTTGCCGCTGCCGCTGTTGCTGCTGCTGCTGGCGAGGTTGGGGTGTGTGCTCTTCGTTCAAATCTCTACATGGCGCGGAACGGAGAGCCCCCAACCGCAGCGACGGTCCGAAGTAACCCCCGGGCCCGGTGCCGGTGAAACATGGACCGCAATGATTGGCTCATTAATTTTACAGCCTCCCCAAAAACTGCTCCACTGCCGTGCCGTTGTCGTTGTCGATTTAATGAGTGTTAATTAGCATAAATGAATAAACCCCATATCCCGGCAGCGACGCGACGCGACGGCAGCGCGGACGGTGGGTTATTAGGGCCGCGGCCGAATTTGAGGCCTGAACCGAACGGCGGTGGTGCTGCTGCCGGTGGCGTTCGCACGTTCGCGAATCGCGGCGAAAGGGTGCATCGGCCATCCTGGGCCATTTGCTGCACCGGAGAAAGCCCCCAAATTACATGCAGCTTTGCGAAAAGCGCGAAACCCGCGCCTTTTTGGCCTCGATCGGCCATCGATGAGTCTGCCCATCGGTTTCGTTGTCGGTTTAATTATCGGTCATTCCGGAACGTTTCGGAAGTAAGTTGTACCCGTTGTAGGTCGAGGAGAATGTCCCGAGCTCACGTCATCGGCGGATGACTTTTGCATACCCAGAGGTCTGTCTGCGCCCGTGTATTAGTCACACAACACTCCAACAAGAGAGCGTAATCCCATTTACTACAACAACGCGAAAAAAACGCGCGGTTCACAAAAAAGAGGGGGACACTCCGAGAGAGAGAGAGAGGGGCCATTGTATCTCAATTCACCGACTTCACCCTTCCTTCCTCCCCGAGTGGGTAAGTTACGGCCAATTGATTAACTCGTACGCGGGGATTTTCAATTTATTCGTTCGTCACATTTATCATACGACTTTATTCGCGTTTTTTTTTGCTTCTTTCTCTCTCTCTCCCGTTCCCGGGCTTTCAGCACCAAAGCCCCCGGTTTTTCAGTGTATCCTTTGTGAATTTCGTGAGTGTGTGTGTGTGTGTGTCCCCGCCCGGGACGATACCATTCCGAGTGGCCGTGCCATCCCCTGTCTAAGCCTCCGGGATTTGCGCGGTGGGCAATTTTCTTCTCTTTTTTGGAGGCCTTTTCGCACGTTTATTTCGAAGGGGCGAAGCGAGGATGCGGGCGTTGAGAGGGCACCTTGTTTCAACCTTATCTGCACCGGTCGTGAGAACGGGGGGCAGGTATGCGCCCCCCCCGCACACAAGGACAGCTCCGCTGTTCATCTTCTCGTTTGGAATCACTTTGCATTAATTTGGAGCGACGGCTTCGGTCCGGGTGACTGTCATCTGAGTGCACTTCCACTCGCAACGACACGCGCGCTGCACTGAGATGCACACACACACACACATACACTGCAGTCTTCGGTCTCTGCACGCAAAGATCGTGGGCGAATCGATCTTTGCGCATTCTTTCCTGGCAGTGATTGTCCTGCAGCCAAAGTGCATCTGTTTCTGTCTTCTCTGGGTGCACAACACGACACGGGAAGGAGAAGCGCTTCTTGCTGTGCTTCTTGGCCGTGCTCGAATCGAACCGGATATATCGGTTGTGCTGCTGGTGGGCCGGTGTGATCCTTGACGAGTCTAGCAGCCCGCTAGAGAGATGCTCGATAGATCGAAGACAATTGGCAATTGGAAAGGATACGGGCAACGGCAAACAATGCAAACTATTTCCTCGTTAGCAGCATTTGGAAGCACATTAACACACCTCAGCACATTATGCGCGCGTGTGTGTGCTTGTGTGTGTGCGTATGTTTGCGTTTGAGTTATGCGGAATCAATTGGAAATGAGTTTATGAGGCTTAATTGAATTTCATTCACCGTAAAACAATATTGATTTAGTCGAAATAGGTAGGCAGATCTTCCGACCGACCGACAGACCGACCGGTGGTGTTTATCTTCCCGTTGCCTTTCCCCCTCCCCGGTCCTGGGGTATTATAAACAAACAGCCAACCAGCCAGCCTCTGGTGAATGGATTAAGGCGCTCTGCAATAATGGTTCGCCGTCGATGCCGCGCAGTAGTGGCAGTGCGCGTTCCGTTCACACGGCGGCAGTTGCCAGCCTGGCAGAAGATCGTGGCTGTCTGATCTCCCGGGCGCTACCTCCCGGGCTGCAACCGGAAAGGCTGATCGGTTGAGTCGTCGTCCGTCGTCGTGAGCGTGAGTAACGCAAGGCCTGGCCAATGGGCACGCGGCCGAGGAGGGGAGAATTCCACTAACGAATCCACTGGCACCGAGATTGGTGGTAATTGATATGTTCGGCCCCGGTTTTAAATGGGGCTACCGTTCGTGGTAATCAGTTTTATCGGTTTGCCGGTGCAGCGCAGCGGAAAGGTGCAAAATCAAAAAGGGCCGTCGTCGTCGTTGTGGTCGTCGTTTAGCATCGCGGTTGACTTCAGGCTCAAGAGACCGGCAAGCAAGCCGGAATTGAGGTGCGCCGGTGCCCGGTGGAGATGATAAAATGGAAACTAGAGTTCAGCATCGAGCGACCACCGCCCCGGGATGAGACCCGGACCCGGGGAACTAGTGTGTTTGCACTGCCCAGATTGCTGAACTAACATTGACAACGGTCACAGTTGGCGGCGACGGCGACGGCGGCGGCTGCGAGTCTCTGCTGGGAGGCTCTGCTGGAAATGAAAGGAAAACCGCCGGTTACTTAGTCCGTAATCCGCTCCGACGTTTGCTCGCTCTTGCTGTTGCTGACGCTGATCGTTTGACAAACGGGTTTTTGTCTTCTGACAGACACGTTGTTTACCCGGCTAATAACGAGCACGCAGCATGATGATGGCGGCGATGGCGATGATGATGATGATGATGATGATGATGTGTGTCTTCAAAACTTTCCCGCTTGTCAAGCTAAGGGAGCATTTTTTACCCTCACCTCCACACCCCACAGTTTTGTCCCTTTTCCCCCTTTTCATCGTTCGCAACAAACCTGATAGCGGAGGAGGGAGCCCAGTTACCGGGCCACCGTGGGGTTTCTAAAACTGTGGCCCGGCAGAAGCTTCATCGGTTCGATATGTTCGTGGCTTCCAAAAAGTGCGCCAGTGCGAGGCTCCTTCGGTTTCAACATTGGCGGAATGCTACCCAAAAGGCGGCGTGCAGCAGAAGAAACAGCAGCAACAGCAACAACAACAGAAAGAAAAAAAAACGTTGGCCTTCAGGCCACCACTCGGCTGGACGGCGGCCTGGACGGGGGCCCGGTGGCGGGGTGGACATAAAGCGCGCACGGTCCCCGAAAAAGATTATTTATTGACTTAAATATCGGGTTACTTGCCTTGGCGAAATCGCTTCTTGCACGGTTCATTTCATTCGATTGGCAAACGCGTCGCCGGCCGGCAATGTCCCCATCGCTGTGTCCCCGACGACGACGACAACGACGGCATGCGACCAAGAAGAAAACGAGAAGAAACCCTCCTCCTCCTCCTCCTCTTCAACGGGCCCGCACGCCACGCATATGCAGCAACGATTACGGTTAGTAGCAGTCCTTTGTACGCGAATTAGCATAAACTTCTTCTGTTTTTTTTTCCTCGCGAAATCAAACGAGCGACTCACGGGGTGTCATGGTGTTGAATGAGGAACGGGGGATGTTGGTGGGGATGTTGGTTTAAAGTCAGTTGCGTTGTGAGATTCCGTTGCGCTTGCTTGCGCTGCGTGGTCCCTTTTAGGATAAAGGATGTGTCAATGTGAAAGAGAGACGTTGATCTCTGGTGTTGCTGCTGTTGCTCCCGTTGTTGTTGCTGTTGCTGATGATGATGATGATGATGATGGTTAGACGTACGAAACCGAATTCTGACGCGCGAATTGGCTGCTGCTGCTGCTGCTGGTGGTGGCGGTTAGTAATATAATATTTTTTTAATCCGAGCTCCTTTTCGTCCTCCTTGGAAGGTTGGGCCTTGGGCCTTGGGGCGGTTGAAGGTTGTCGGTGGCCGTCGGTGACCGTTTCGCGTTGCCGATGATGATGGTTCCTGATTGCGTTCAGCTTCCCTTATCGTGTCCCTGGGCCGTGTCTGCTGCAGGCCCGTGCAGTTCGGTCTTTTGTTTCAGCTAATTTCGGTCTCCGGAGACGGAGTGCCAATTTTTTGGAATTTGATATCCTCTCCAAACCGCGCTAAGGGTTTCATACATCCGGGAGTCTGGGTCGAGTTGCTAATGGCTGGCTGAACCGGCTGAAAGGACAGAACTGGCTAGTGGCGACAATGTAGCTCTATGCGCGAACAATGCGATTAGATCGTTCGAGAGGCATACATTTTGCATAAATGTATCTCCGAATGGTTGTTGTGTCTTGCGCTATTTTTAAACGCGTCCACGACAAACACACGCACTGCCATACAGTTGTTTCACATTATTTATTTGAAGATGCCGGTAGTAACGGCTTCCTTTCGTTGGTTCTCGCTAGTTGAGTTGTTGTAACAGCGAAATCGCAATAGTATGACTGCTACCAACACCACCACCATTTTACCTTTTGATCTATTTATAAGCTGCGACATTAAGACTGCAATTGCGAAGCCCTTCAAGTCCTCGCTGGCTTATGGAACGTGAGTGATGTAACATGGCCAAGGGTAAGAATGGCGGCCCCTCAGGGCAGCTCCCTTTTTAGTGCCCATCTCCAACTGCCAACATCACACCGAAACGCATAGAGAGGTATCGCACATCGTGTGGCGTGATGCGATGCTAGAACATAAACAACGTGCCTGGGAACAACATCAAAATCAGCAGCCGAGAAGGCAAGCAGTCGGACAACGATGGGAATGCACAGGTATCACTGGCACCGGTGGGGTTCGGTTCGCCTGAGGGCCACTCGGCCGCTGGCTAGTTTGTCATAGTCGAGATCCTGCTCTCCTCGACACGAGCTGATCACGACAAAGTCATACCCGACGTTTGTGGACCCGTGGAGTCCACGCTCGGCGGGTGCTCAGCGTCCGTCCGCGGCAGCCAGCCATGCCAGCCGCTTTAGACCAGCATACAGACACAGTGTGGCCCCGGCAGATCTGGTTATCATTACAGTTTCGTGGGAATCTGACGCCGGTTCCTGGTGAGACTAAATTAAGAGGTATCTTTTTTTTAAAGACCCATTCCGGTCTGGCGGAGGGGGGAATGGGCTTTGGAGCGTTCTTTCCTTGTGTTCCTGCACGTTTTCTTGTTTTTTTTAGGCTTTAAAGGAAGCTGGAACCTGGACCGTGGACCGTCGCAAGCAGCGTTTACGTTCGTATCTCGAAGAGCTGGCCGCTGCGCTACCAGACGGTGAAGTCGTTTTACTGTGACTTCAATTTCAACTCAAAATGAAGAAGGAAGAATCTTGTGATGGCAGCGGTTTTCCGTTGGGTTTTTTTTTGGTTCAATCGCTACAGCTCGTAAACGTCGATTCAGGATCTTGTATGTGTTTTATTGAAACCATAAATGATTGAAAGATATTTTTATAAGTGGAGAAGAAAGCAGATGATGTCCTCTTTATGTTTTCGGAAGCAATGCGTCTCACTTTAATCGTGTGTATTCAATGCATTACCATTATTCGTGTGCGTTCAATGCATGGCCATTAATCGAAGTGAATCAAACCGGAGTTAAGAAATATAGTTTTAATTCCTACTAGTCAGTACGTGACATACGAAGTATTTACAACTTTAAGCAGCAGTTTATGAAATAAACTATTTATATTCATCTTGAATAACTTGCTTGCAGTTGAATAAAATTAAACTAGATATAATATGTGATCGAAAAGTATAAAAATATTCTTACATCGAACACTATTTAAACATGCATTGCCAATAACATTAATTATATTACCTAGAAAAACGAACCTAAAATAAAACGATAGAACATTTCCCTCCCGAAACCAGTTCCCAGCTACTGTACTCAATCTTTGGGACCAACCTGCCAACTAACGACAAATCTAAAACTATTTCTTCGTTCTAAAGACACGTCGGATAGTGCCAAGTCATTGCGGCTACACCGAAGAACCGACAAGCAATGCTGAGGCCCACGTTCTCCATTCCATCGGCACATCGGGTCGACTGGCGGGGCCAAGGCTCATCTTTCGATCGACCGAAGACGAACCCCCCTCCGCCTAGCTAACCGTCACGAACCATTTGAAAAGATTATACGATCAGTGAACTTCCGTTCCGGGCTCGGGAAGGGGGGGTAATAATCGTTCTACGCTTCCGCTTTCGGCACGCTCGGAACGCTAGTGAAAGTACAAACGACACCGGGCAAGACACATGATCACTGCGCACGACGTTCCGATTTGAGATCGAGTAGTGGTGGCCCATGGCGCGGCGGTTGTCCGGCCGCTAATGTAGTTGCTGGGCAGAAGGCAGAACGATGAGGGACCATACATTGCATCACGACACACCGAACCAGTGCGGTGTTCGATTACTAATCAGATATTCTGGCCAACAATCTGGCTA
>NC_064874.1:46194402-46204402 GCF_943734745.1 Anopheles darlingi
TGGTCTAAGTATAACTCAAAATATAACCAGAATGGGCCTGGGTTGATCCGGATTTACTAATCTTAAAAGAAGTGTAAAAATGATAATTAGAAACGCTCCATCGTAAGACGCGTCCTTTTATGATCCTGATCGATTTAAAAGATATTACAAAAGAGTCATTTAGTTCGTTACAACAGCTAAACACTACATGTGCATTAACATTCTGATTGATCTAATCCTAGGACGACGCTCCCTGTTGCAGACAAATTTACTCCAAAAAGGATCACCTCAGCATAACAAATGCTTCTATTCCTCTAGACTCCCTTACTATACATATGCTATCCGTTCCGGTGTTTTTTTTTTTAAGAAGAAAGCAAATTACACCTGTCATCCCAGCTGTATTAAGAGCTGATTCAGCGACCCTCTGTAAGGCAATGGTTCTCACTCTACAACCCCGGAATGGCCGGTGAAAGCACCGCAGTGTTCGAACATTGGAAGGGGCCCCTTGGAAGGTGCGAAAGGTGAAAGGATGAGCAGCGCGGACGAGTGCCTGTTGTACAGGGCTATTTCGTTTCGTCAAATTCGTCAATATCTACGCCTCGATTTGACCCTTCACGATGATGGCCACCATCACCACCACCACCACCAGTGACATGTGGCCATTCTCCTCCTCCACGGTTGCACGGCGTATTAGCGACTGAAGTCAGCATTAGGCTTTAGCTTTAGGGAGACGAATCCGCCGGGCCGGTGTCCGGCACTGGCACTCGTCGTCGGTGTACCCGGTGTAAATGCGGATTATTTGCTGTGATAAGCGCGGCCAGACGGCTGACCGGATTGACGTGCACTTCCATTCCCTTCATCTGCCTTCGAGCGGTTCTGCCGTTTGCTCATCGATTGCCAATAAGCAGCACAATGTATGACGCTGAATGAGGATGCGGGGTAGTCAGTCAGTCAGTCAGTCAGTGTGTGTCCGCGCGTGTGTGTGTGTTTCTGGCTGAGATTGGACCCGGTCTGGACGGACGGACGGAGGCCGCGCGTATTGCCCGGGTCTGCCTCATTATGCGCGGTAATAACCATTTTTATCACCAACAAAAGCACCAACTTGTCCGCGGGGAGTTCATCCCGGGAGTGAAGAGTTAATTATGACGCACCGGCCACGCGGCCAGCGGTCAGCATTCTAGCACCACCACCACCCAACCACCCCTCCAGTAGCGTGGTCAGCAGCGGGTGGAATGGGTGTCGCAAATTGCGTTCGTTTCGCAATCAACCGAATAGGCTCCAAGTGGATACGTTGCACCGGCAATAAATGTGGGTTTTTTGCTTCCTTTTCTTTATTGTTGTTTCCCCCTTTTCTTCGCTCTCGGCGGCGTTGGTTGGTGGTGCATCTTCGCATTCGCATCTTCGTTTCGCGGCCTCCTTGGATGGCCCGTGAAGGAGCGATTCCGTTCCTCATTTGGGACCTTTTAGTGACGGTACATTGGACAGAAAATTGCAGAAAAGGAAAGGAAGCAAATGGTCCCGTCACCGCAGGCGGCGCAAGCATTCGCTCTGGCCTGGCTGGCCTGGCTGGCCGGCCGGCTGGAGTTGACGCGATCCGGTCCCCTCTAGGGAGCCCGCTAGGCCCGCTAGGTCTGGCCTCTGGGGTCCGGGCGGTTCGCTCGTTGATCGTTGAGTGTCGTTGAGTTGAGCAAAGTATTTACGACTCTATCGACACATCATCACGGACAACAACACGGAGTGCGGAATTATCGCGACATGAAAACTACGTCCCTCTTGTGACCACCCCGCCTCGTGAGAAGTATGAAGTGACCTCCGGCGACAAGTGAATCGTTCACCGCGGGGTCAACATCACAATTAGGATGGAACAATGACGATACCCAAAATATTGTCGCTCCGTTGTGGTCTTAACCTATCCATCATGTTTAGGGTCCTTGGATTCCTGCCTGGACGCTGGTGATTGTCTCGATTGCGCTGCACTCGAAACGTCAATCGATGTCTCACTCCCCATGCTTCGTGTGGTGCATGTGTGCATATGTGCGTTGCATTAGTGGCATCATCAAGCCAACGGAGTGTAGTCATTATCGTTTCACCTCCTGGGGGCATATCGCCAAACCTATCGGCCAAGCAAGGGACACGGACACTTCCAGCGAACGGACAATCGAACGTCACAAGCAGCAGCAGCAAAGAGAGAGGCAGGAAGAGAGGCAGAGAGAGAGAGAGAGAGCAAAGCACATTAAATTTACATACCATTCGGGCCAATGTTCGGTGAAAATGGTCTGTAATAACTTTATTGCATGACCGCCGTGGCCGCCGCCAATTTGCAAACGCAGGACGCAGCCGGGGGAAAGCGGACGATGCCGGCATGCCAAACGTGATCGGAGCTGGGATCGCATTGTTGTTTATGACTGACAGCAAAAGACACAAGACAACCATGCTCCCTGCGGTAGGGATATTCCCTTCCAAAAAAACGGGGGCCCTACTCTCTTTCTCTTTCTCTCTCCATCCTGACGATCGCAAACCAAGGGCTGTGTGGCCGGACCAAAATTACATGCACGAACGGAAGCAAACCGGGGAACCGGAGGATCCGGAATGCCACCGACAACCACCGGCGTCTTATCACTAGTTGTTTGTTGGCACTCATTAAAAAATGGACTCACTCTCTTCCCTCTCTCTCTCTTGCCGAGACGGTCGGGGTCCCAAAAGTGCTAACCAGTTACCACCACCAAACCGGGACCGGGTTCCCTGTTTTGTTGGGAACCGAAGTTTCGGTGGAAATGATCCCTTTTTCGGCCGATTCGGCGACCCGTTGGTGCCCCCGGTGGTGGAGGTCCCTTCGTTCGTTCCTTCGTTCGTTCGTCATCTCGGTAGCTCAACCCGGACAGGTCGAACTTAATGACTTAATAACGTATTAAGCGGTCGTGCGTGCGTGCGTGCATGCGTGCCTGCACTACGGCCCAACATGCCGTGTCAGTCAGGGTGTTCCTGGGTAAATGATTCTACTTTTGGTCCCGATTTGCTGAAACGCAATCAGAAACCGAACCGAGGGAGAGAAGAAAAAAAAACGAGAGAAAAGCGGAAAATCAACTTGCGTTCTAGTAAACGAACCGACAACCACACACACTGAGGCACACGCGTGGACACAAATTGCGCATTAGTGGCCAGCAGTAGCAGGCTACGCCGAGCTTGACCCGCGTTTGCGTTTTGCGATTGCGATGACCGCACGGACGAGAACGATCTTCGAACGCAAGGTTTAAGGCCTTGCATCCTTATTTACCAAGATGCCAAGACGCTGCCAGCCTCCGTGACGCCGCCACCGGTAAGAGAGATCGCCCCGTATGCTGCGTACGCGTTACGCGTCTCTTCCTTGGTACGCGTACATTACACGAAATGACGGCTCAATTACTTTAATTGGAATATCGCAAGCGACAGTTTTTATGCGCAGCGCGCAGCGCGAGATGAGAGCGGACATGAGTAGGAGAGTCATTACTGGCACAAAAAAAAGGAAAGGAAAGCGCATAAACCTCGTGGCCAAACGTGGCACGGTCGGCCGGCCGGTTGGCCCGTTCGTTGTCGGTGTCGGCTGGGGAGGCGATAAAATGATAACGTGTTGTTAATTGCATCAATCACGGGATACAAATTTATCTGCAAAACTTAAGAGCGCCCCCATAAAACGCATGTTCTGCAAAAGGATGTGTATAGAGGCCGGGTGTCTCTGTGTATTGTTTGTGTTTCTGGGGTTTTCTCGGTTCGTATTTCACCCGTAAACGGGGCTTAGCAGTGTATTGTTAAGTATTTCGACATAAAGTTGTTGTCTGTTGTCGTTTTTTTTCGATTTCGGAGAAAGGGTTGCTCAATGAGGTGGATATACTCGTATGGCGGTGTTTTGTTGGTATTACAGTCGAACTGTTGACCGAACAAAATTTATTTCGAGTGTTATAAAAGAAAGAAATCGGTTAAGTTTATGTATCTTATCCAATTCTATCAAATAGCATCATCAATGTCCAATTTTATGCAGCAATCAATCAAAAGATACCCTACAAATCACATACTTAAACCATTTAAAGGCAACAATGTCACCCATTCAAAGGCGATTTTAGATGAACGAAAGGCTGTTCGTATGAAGTTAGCTAAATCCCAAGTTTATTAGAAGAATGAAGGAAATTTTTATCAGTATTGCTTTACAAAATGTTATTTGCAGCAAGTGGAAACTCTGGTCTATAAGTAAATGGCGGTGAATTATTTGAATTATATATTATGCTTTTCGAATTTAAGAAATATTTTCAATAAAACAAACGCCATTTCACACAATCGCGTTCAGCTTAAATATTGATTAGTTGTAAATTCTAGTACGTACTTTTATCTGGAATGTTCGAAATGGGTTCATGGTACAAGAATCAAAATTTAACTACGATACATGTAATTTGTACAAATGAACAACTAAAGTATCATTTTTATATTCTGGAAATCGTTCTTCTGTAGTTTAAAAAACCAAACTCGTTGGTGCACTGATCCGTTACAATGCATTTTCATACGAACCATGTTTTCAAAGTATGTTTCATATTAAAACTGAAAGAGATAGAATGAAATTTATTTCTACCTTTTACGTGCTTTGGAGGTCACTTTGAATTACTTGCAGTATACGATACCCCTTGCGATAATATCAGTGTAAGTAAATATGATAAAATCATTTTTTTTCCATTTGTTTCCCCTACATCATTTACAGCTCTGAGTTTTGAATTTATTTCTCATCTGAGTATATTTTCCTGAACCATTGACCCGGTCATGTTCCTTTACTTTCAATGTTGAAGATCGTCCATCATTAAACGAACCAATTTAACCTCAACAATTCGCAAAAGGGGACGAAACATGCATTACTACAGATAACGTAAGTAAAGAACGGAACATACAGAAAGTACACCAGGGCACACCAGGTGGTAATTAGCGACTTTGCTCAAGCAGCCTATCCCCATCCATCCATCCGTCCATCCATCCCGAAGGTCCATCGCCCCCTCCCGATCCCTGACAAATCAACGAAGAAAACAAGCTTCAAGGCTCCGGGCAGGGCCTTCTTCTGGACAGAATCGCGCAGAAACGCGAGGATGATTTATTACCTTATCCCACACCGCGCACTACCCTTTGATTGACTTGTTAGCTTTCGCGAACGAACGTGCGTCGTGTGAGCGCGTGTGTGTGTGTTTTTTATTATTTCTCTCTTATTATTTTACTTCTTTTTGTTGTCTTCACCTTCCACTCTGGTTTTTGGTTAAAAATAAAATACCGATAGTAGGAGTAGGAAAACGGGAAAAGAACATTTGACTTTTCGCAGTAACGCGGTGGCAAGCCCGAGCCGCCACCACCAGCACCACCCTTCGGTTTACGATTATCCTGTCGCGATACAATATAAACGCAATAAAAGCCTTGGCAGGGCACATTGTGGCACATTCCCTAATATGGGATTTTTTTTTCTGCGATGAGGAAATTAGAGCTTCGCGAGCGTTTTCCACCCGCCAAAGTTCCAGCCCTCTCTTAATCAGCACTGACCGCGCACGCACACACACACACTGATCGTGCTAGAATGGGTCATAAATGTGTGGATTGAAAAAGTAAGAAATTTCACAAAAATCGTGCGAAGAAACGGTCACTGAGGTGATAACGGCACTCCCGTTTGCTCGCTCGCTCGCATCCGCCAAAACACGTCGTTGGCTTCCAAGGTACCGAAAGCACCGAAAAGTGGTTGCCAGCGAATCCGATCTTTGGCCGCGCAGTGCGGCGCTGCGCCGGATCAAAGGGAGTGAGATCATTCTCGCTAGATTCATCCGGGCCGGCCGGCCAGGGCCCGGGGTCTGGCCAGGATCTACATCTTTTTGTGACTCTTTCCCCCCCCCCCCCCCCCCCCCCCAGGTTTCGTTGTTGTTTGGTCGGCTTCGGTTCGGTTTGATTTCAGACGCCGTTTTTTTTTTCTTTTATGACACGCCTTTCTCTCTCTCCTTGGCTGGTCTGTGTGAAAAGAGAAAGGCGCGGATCATGGCGCGGAAGACAGGACCGCGATGCGCGCCGGTACACCCGGGGCCACTTGGCTTGGACACCAGAAAGGCGAGAACGGAGCCGAGAGAGAGACATTTTTACGACTTGATTAATACTATGGTCACCTTGGGTCGGCGCGTTGACTTAATTGATGTTGTTGTAAACGAAGATTGTTCTGGTTTTTGTTGTTTTTTTTGTGTGTGTCGAGTCGGGTTCGGAGAATGGGAAGGAACGTTTGTAGTGACCAGTATTTAGAGCCCGTTTAGCCTTTTCCCTTTGGCCGGGACAGACAAGACTCAAGTCCATCTCATCATCTTCTGGATGTATGTTTGCGTATGTTTTTGTCGGTTGGTCCGCGAGATCGTTTCTTTCGCCGCTTAAGCGAGGCGTTACACTTTCCAGGGATGTGGCCAGCGTTGCTTCTTCTTTCGCGTATTAACTCCGGGACCCCAGTTAATGCACGGCAATTACACTTCGCTCTTGTCGCCCTTCAACCCCTTCTCCCTCCAACAAAGCGACTTAAACGACGGCTTTCGGGGCCTTTTTTTCTTCTAAACTGTCGTCCCGATGGGTGACAATGTTTTTACAATTATTGCCCGTAAATGTTTGTTTGTTGTCCACGTTTGAGCTTCTCCACAACGAAACCGGCCCGCGATGCCAAGGTATCATCTTAGTTTGTTGTTTCAAAGACGCGCCCCCTTCTGGAGGGCATTCCTGATGGTGAGTCCATCAATCAAAATCTTCTCCAAAGAAACACTCGCTAATAGAAAACGGTAACTGACAGGAGAAGCTCGTTCGTCGGTTCGTCGGTGAAGCAGCTCATCGTTTATACTTGAGCTTGTCCGTCGTCCGGCATTTCGTCATTTCGCCATTTCCACCCGCGGGCACTTCATAAATTTTTCCGAATCCTCCGCAACCTCCATCCCTGTGCTCACTTTCTAGTGCCCCTGTGTGTGTGTGTGAGTGTGCGATCGCGACCGGATGTGCGCTGTTTGTGCGCAAGATGATCGCACAAGGTGGGTGCAGATGGCGCTAATTGGAGGAATACTCAGCATGTGGACCAAGCGACCGATGTCCATGTCGATGGCCATTTAAGGAGAGACGACCCCCTCCTGTGGCGATTGGCGACAAAAGTTGAGGCGGTGGTGAGGCGAGGGGAATCGGAATCGCCTTTTGGCCTTGGCCTTGCGCGTTTGCTAATGTAACGGCAGCGAGATATGCCGAGATGATGTACCCATGCTGGCTACGGCATGAAATGTTCCGTTGCCTCCGTTTAGGAGCTATAGTACAACTATTGACTACAAAGTGGCTCCGGGCGTAGTACCGGGCGAGCAAAACAGGTCGACCAACTACTGGGCTACTACTGGGAGCTACTCAGCCACCGCTACAATGAACGGCGCGAATGAAGACGCGAAGATGCGCCCCAAACGCGATGCGCGACGTGGAACCTCGATGATGAACAGACGCAGAGCGCAAAAGGATTAATGATCACGTTGGTCTCGAGACAGAGCGAGAGAGAGACGGAGAGAGAGAGAGAGAGGTGAAAGATTTATTGCCGGTAATCACAGCTGGAGGACACCGCTGCGTGAGATTGATTGGAATTTCGACACCGAATGCGAGCATGCGAGCTGATCGGTCGGTCTGGCCAGTCGGTCGACGATCGATCGATCGATGATGTCGATGAGAGGGTCTCCCGAGAAGAACTCCCCGCCCCGGCTGGTCCGTTTTTACTGCCGCTGGCCGCCACGGGAGCCACGGGTGGGGGAGAGACAGATAACTATCGATGCGATGTGCGAGCAGCGCCTTTCGGTGGTGGAGTGGTCCGACATCATCCATCGGTGAAGCTTATTGCTGGAAGCAAAAAGCCTCGTGCGCATGAGGTAGACAAGGAGAATGGGGGGTGGTGGACGATGGATTTGGCAGTTCTTTGGCGGACGCGGACGTTCTAACGAGTTGTACGCAAACGACGCACGCGGGACGCTGAATGATAAATGGATAGACCGGACTGTTCCATCGACTGCTCGGTCGGTCGGTCGGTCGATGACAGGGGAACCGCAAGATCCAGTTTTGATCCGAAGCGAAAGCTGCTGGTTAAGGATTTTGAGCCGAGAATCGATCGTCGATCTACTCGGGGCGCCTGCACAGGAACAGGAATCGCGAACGACGGAACAACTGCTGCTTCCCGGAGGGTTGCTGCACCTGATCTAAAGCTGTCATCCGATCCGATCGTAAGGCGCCAGCCAATCGTTGCTCGTCGCTATCCGCGCCGGTACAGTTCAAAGCGGCGAAGCTCAAAGGCAGCTTCCTTCAGCGGTCGTCGTTAGATCTGGTTCAGTCACGTCATCAGCAGCAGGTTGCGCCAAGACACTGATCCCAATCCCAAGCAAAAGTGGGTAATCCTATTGGACGCGCTTCGATTGACCGAGGTCCATTTTTCATGGCCAAGCGGACTGGCCGAGGCCTCAGTCTTCCGTTTTTCGAAACGATCCGGTCCGGACCATCTGGAATCGTATCCGAAATGCCAGAAAAGCGGCCCTGATGATGACTCTATCAAATCACGTATAATTAGGCATTATTAGGGGTGGATAGTTCATTAGCTGCTCTGGGGCTGCGTCTGGTGCGTGTGTGTGTGATGCATTCTCGGTTCCAGTGGTCTTCTGCGGCTTCTCAGCGTCATCGAGTTTTGTGACCTAATGTTTCAGTCCGGATCACGTCGTGTCGACACTTTTGGAGTATTGTTATACCCATAACTAGGATATTTAAGCACCTTAGTCTGCTACTCCAGTGTCCTGGATGCATTCTACTGGGTCAGGGCATAAAAATGGGGATTTTTCTATCAAACTATAAATTACAGCGCGCTGAAAATTTACCCAACAGTGGTTCATGCTGATGTAATTTTTCTCCAAGTTTCGTAACATTAATTGCGTCAAACGTTGCTGTAGAAGCACTAGCGGTGCATCCGCTCAAACACCTAAATGTTAATTTATCGTAATAGTATCGGGTGTTAGCATTGACAGACGTCCAGAAAGTAAACCGTAAAAAACTATAACATAAGGTGAAAGAAAGAACAGGTAAAATATGTTTGGACAATATCGCCTCAAATCCACTTACGGTTAAAACACGATGCATTCATCTACCATTTCAATGCCATAAGTCGATCAAACATATTGAAAAAAACTAAATCAGATTCCTAAAATTTGTGTTACGTGGAACTAACTTTAAGCTTCAGTTCACCTAAATAAAGGAACAATTGAATCATTTACAGCGTTTTTTAAGGTCGCATTTTTATGCCTAACTCGGTAACTTTCATCCAGGTCCTTACTGCGCTTAGAAGAATGTAAGAGTCTTTCATTCGGATTCAGATGGTCATTCGGTTCACATTCGGATGGTGAATAGCAATTCTACTAGGTCGGTCGCAAAGTCATTTTTCAATAGGGACATTTCTGGAAGCGCCTCTTTTCTGATTTCCTGCCAAAATTTCATTAAATTTGGTCCATTGGAAGCAAAGTTATTGCGCCTAAAGTGACAGCATGTTTGTGGTGTGGTCGGTACAAAAATGAGCATCGAACAATATCAAGCTTTGACTTCAACCCGGTACAACGTTTTCGCAAACATTTTAATTGGTGCAACAAGTTTATGGCGATGATTCCCTATTCCGTGGCAGAGTTTATGAGTGGTATACGCTTTTTAAAAACGGTCGTGAAGTCATTAACGAAGACCTTCATGTCGGCCAAACCAATTTTGTGATAACGCCAGAATGGAGGGTTTTCATTAAAAAATGTGCGATTTTCACTTCGTCATTGCGTTTTATGAGAATGGAATTGCGGATTTCCAGAGAAACGAATCATTGCAATTTGGTGAAATTCGAAGCATATCGTGAAGAATGGAGTTGATACGGATGCGTCATCTCATCAATCGATGCTCATTACTGATTTTTTGATCAAAAATCACATTTTATCGATAAATAGTTTCCCGTATTTACCTAATCTGCCATCCT
>NC_064874.1:46209402-46296902 GCF_943734745.1 Anopheles darlingi
CCCGCCATCGGGTATCGTACATGAGACGAGTGGCGGGGCCCGTGTGTGTAATGTATAATTTCCGATTTACTCTGCTGAAACTGACCTGCGGCGAGCATTCGAAGTGGAGGAGAAGGGAAGACGCACACATACACACATACCGCGATCGTGCTGTTGTTCGTCGTGATGAAGTACGTCATGAAGGAAAACATTAAAAAATTGGAAAACAACAACGGGGAGAGCGAGAGAGAGAGTTGTACAGTTTGGCCGTAAGTCATCCGATCGCCATGATCTCACGCCACTGTCGTGGACAATTAGTGGAAAATCTTCTGCGACTTATTAATGCGGATGCCTAGAAGATCGCGCCAGTACCAGGCAGAGAACTAACGTTTGCATTACAAAAATGAGACAAAATTTGAATGGTGATAAGATAAAAAACTAAGACAGATCTGAAAACTGAATGAAATGAAAAAATGAAATATTTATCAGTTGAACTCAAAAAGTGATGGCGAAAATAGTGAAGCAACTACGACATTTGCGCATTCAAAGAACAGTCGTCCGCCGCGCTGGAAATGGGCATCATATGGAACTTTGTGGATGCCGGGGACATCTGTTTTGGCATCTACAGCATCTTGGCACTATTGGACAACAATTAGAGCAACGAAAGATGGCTCGGTTCCGTACAGCCGACGCTCTGAGTGCCAACAAGCTCCAAAGGTTGCTGAAGAGGAAGACCGACAGAAAAATGGCTACACCGCTGCGTGCGATGGTCCGGTAGATCGGTACAACTAACCAAACCGTACAGAAGTACCTGACGAACATAGACATACATGTTAAAAGGCAGACATACAATCAGCTGATGCAACAACTTTGTGGCGAAAACGGAGAAGGAATTGGTCGAAAAAGTACAAAATTATCTGAAAAACATGTGCGCAAACGTGCTAACTACGCGCAAAAATTCAGCTCATTACCGGAAGGATGCTCGGAATAGCGCAATCATTTTTTTTTTGTGAAAAGTGATAACATTATCTTCCAAATGCAGTTTACAGATCTCGATTATCTGTCTTAGTTTTTTTCTTATCATCATTCACATTTTGTCGCTTTTTTTTAAATGCAAACGTTAGTAGAACTGTTTGACATCCTGGATTCTATCGTTTTTTAGAAGGTCCTTAAGGTTAGAAGGTCCTTAAGGTTAGAAGGTCCTTAAGAAACTTTCATTAGCTATCATTTGGCGAGTTGCGAATCTTTTTTTACACCTCTCAAACGCATATCAATAACCCAAATGCTTTGCGCAATTTCGACTGTTCTTAACAGCTTATTTCAAACCGTGCTGAAAATCTACCGTTAAGAAAGTTTCTTTACACTTAACAGTACCTGGCCATAGTAGCAACTTTATTTCAACCTCATTTTGACTGTTCTTATCGTAAAGTTGCTACTATGGCCAACTACCTTTAGACTAATGTGCGTTCGCTATTCGAATTCAGGAATACAGGTCTTAATGTCCATCGACATTTAGCCCAGGCCAAGGACTACAATATTGTAGAATGTAATCGAAATGATCGGATCCTTCGGGCGGGAATGTAGCAAAGCGAACAAGATATCGCACAACGCACAACAAGTCGTCCATTGTTTATACGATGGCAGATGACACAGTATGACTCCGGGCCAGCGACGACCAACTCACATCCAGTCGCAGTCGCCAGTGGACCATGTGATCACGTTGTTTATAGTGGATATCAAGTTATATTTGTGGGGGCCACCGCAGTTTCCTTCCTTTCCTTTCTTCATCCTTCGGAGCCGCGGATAAACATTTCGCGAACAGCGAAACGAAATATTTTGCCTCCGCTTTCGCGCACTGCGCGGTTTGTTTGAACTTCCCAGCCGCCAGGGATTCGGATATATTCTTGGCTTCTTTCGCGGGGACAACAATCGGCCAGGGGCGCATGTGTGGGTGTTTGTGTGTGTGTGTAATTGGTATTCTCATTTGCTAGATTGTAATGCTACAAAGTATTACAAACCGGGGGCGCGCGCTCGGATCAACCCGTTACGATCCTCGGTGTCATTGTTGTTGTTGCTGTTGCGTTGTTGATGTTGCATGAATCATGTGCGCCGGGAGCGCTCGTCTTTCGCTTTTTTTTTCTTTCTCCAAATGGCCACCGACTGCCCGGGAATCGGGTTTCACATTCTCTTCTCGGGATTTCAGACCCCGGGAGTCGGGATTGGTCAATATTTACAGAAAAAAAGATCCCCTCCTCGAACCGATCATCTCGATTTCGATCCGATGCCCGACGGAGGCGTGGAGCTTCCGGTTGCAGCCGCAGACCATTCTAGTACCGGGCGTGCCGTTATCCCCCCCGTCTCCCGGTAGAACCCGGTCTGACAGATTTCACAACATCTGTTTGCGTTTTGTGCCTTTCTACTGTTGTGTCGCTTCTCGATTGCTGCTGCTGCTGCTGCTGTTGCTGCTGCTGCTGTTGCTGCCGTGTGTCTTCGGCACAGCGCATCGGAGGGCATGATATGGAAAATATTAATTAATTTCTTTTTGATCTCGCGTGGTGATCCGGTCCGGTTAGAAGCGAAAGGGATGATCCCCCGGTTTTTTTGTTGTTGTTCTGTCGGTCGGCCAGTCTGACGATCGAATCGAACGGACCCGGGGTCGGTGTCTAGACCATGATCGAGCTAGCCACGATCGACACGAGCACAAGCGAGATTCTTGCGCTTCCTGTTTGCGGTGCGCGAACAATCAATCGGAACGAACAACAGCAACGGCGATGTTCCTCTGTCTGGCCATCGTTTTCGTCACTTTTATCTTCCAGTATCCGTCTGAGATCGGTGTACGGTCTGGTTGCTGCAAGGAGGTTTAAGGCTGGTGTCGCCACTGGCTGCACGCATGTTTTTGTGAACGCAACACGTGTGAACGGGGCACGGGAATTTACTAGCACGGCTAGACACTAGAACAAACATCACCAAATGATTTAACTGAACTCTATGCGGCCAGATACCTTAGAACCAGGTAAGGCAGTACATTCTGAGCTCTTACAACGCATGTTTGGTAGAGTTGACTGCCGGGCTTATGTTGGTTAAAATTGGGTTTAAATGAATCATCAAGAAGCGGTAATGAAAAAGCAACAGAACGACGCCGAGAAACAAACGAAGAGAAGAGAGAACAAATCAAAACGGAGGAATTAAATAAGTGATTAAAGCTGAACTGGCAACTGGCCCCGGGCGGCGCAGACCTATTCCTGGCGGCGGTGACGGTGGCTCGCGCGCCCCAACGCGCACGAGTGTCTGTGCGCTGTGTCTGTGTGTGTCTGTGCGTTGTCTGTGTGGAGCAATCTGTGGGCTCCTGCCGAGACCGGGCTAGTCCAGTCGTCGTCGTCGTCGGGGTCGCTTCTCCCCATCTTTGCTTCCCCCCAAAACAGGAGATCCGCTGAGGGCGAAAATCATTTAAAACGAGCACACCGAGGAGTGGATGCGCGATCGAGCGCGCGCGCGCGAGCAGAGCGCTGGGCGCGTGTAACAAGGCACCAGCAACCAGCAACCATCAGCCTCAGCCTCGCAGCAGCCCCGAGCTTCGATCCGGTCGCGTCAGCAGAGAAAGCTCCGCTCGACGCAAACGCAACGGAAGAATCGCGGACAAGAAGGCGATCGAGCGAACGAACGAGCGAACGAGCGAACGGACGAAGCGATCGAGAACGAGATGGAGCAATCATTAAAGAGATACCTCTTAATTTTCTCACCCTCTCGATCGGCTAATGAAACGCGTTTATTAGCGTCCCGCGAGCTCTCGACCGGAGTCTGCGGCTTCTCTCTCTCTCTCGCTTTCGTTCTCTCTCTATCTCTTTCTCCTTTTCCTGCTCTGTGGGCTACAGAACAGAATCAACCTCCTCACCTTCGCTCAGCATCATCAGCATTCGGTGGTGCCTACTACAGAATTCGTTGATTATCTTGTTTATATTTCTCGTCGTCGTTCCGTCCCATCCAAGCAACCAAGGTGGAGGTACCAGCAACGGCAACACCACGACGACCGACCGACCAACGGACCACATAAACGAATTAACGAACCCAAAACCCGGGGGCCGGACCGAATTTCGTGTGGAGAGTGCTCCAGCAGGAGGGGGGAGGGGGGGGGGGGACCAAAACTCCAAAAATGTTTACCGGTCCACTGCAGGCCGCCCCCCTGCTGCTGAGGGGGAGGGTGGTCGATACGCTTGTGTGCGTAAGCACGAGCCCGCACGAGATCGAGCAGCGCAATCTTCCGTCCGCGAGAGCTTCGAGCAGCGCAGGAGCATCGTAGAAGATGATGATGATGATGATGATGCTCCACCGGGAGTTGGCACAACATAAATTAAGTTGTAAGCCACCACGGCACCCATTGGTGGCCGTTTCTACCGGTCGCAAATATTCTCTCTCTCTCTCCAGGTCCAGGGTACTACGGGTACGCCACAACAACAATCCGTACCACCGGTACACCGTGTGGTGGCCACGGGAGGCTGAGGGCACACCAAACAATACGCCCAACAGGCCCTGGCGTACAATTGTTAATGATTCCGTTTAGCGGGGTGCGCATTTTAGGGCCCCTTTTTTTTTAGGGAATTGCTTTGCCAAACCTTACCGAGTGCTCTGTTGCTTCAAGTTTCATTGCCATGACCTCGAACCACTGCGATCAATCACCACATAGACACACAAGCGGAGCGTGTGCGCGCTCGCCAACACCACCAACCCGCTTCCTGCGGTGCCGGGTTTTGGATCGGGAAAATTTATAACCCCCCTTTGCAGCACACGGGACGGGACGGGCCCACGGGGGTGGTTGGTCTAGTGCGTCCTTTCACGCACGCTGTGCGCCGGCGGTTGGTGTGCGTTTATTGTTTTTGTCCCGGGGCCTTTTACGGCCCCGGCGTACGGTGAGGTGAAGGACTGCGAAAGCTCTAGGTGTTTGCCGTGGGCCCCGGTGGTAGTGCCTGTGAACAGGTGGCCCCCGAGGGGGGAAAGGAGAGGCGATGGGAATGGTGGACAACACTGCATGACATTCCTCACGCGGCTCACATTTTATGGCATCGAACCCCGGCCACTCTCGGGGGTCTCTCTCTCTCTCGCTCCGCGTTGCGCTGGTTGCTTCGATTGTTTTCCGTGCCATTTTGCCTTTATTCCGGTTTTACGCTTCCACGCGCTTCACGGGCACTCTGCTGGCCGGTGGCCTCGTCTCGTAACGCACCCGGTACGACGGTGGTAGAGGAGGAAGAGGAGTAGAGTTTGCCAATTTAGAGCTACAAAACTGCTTTGATAATCCCTCAGTAAAATGTTATTTATGGCGCACCACAGGTGAAGCGAAGGCTCGAATTACGATATCACCATCGCGCGCTATCGCACTGTTGAAGGATATCTTCTGATCGGTTAATGAAGAAGAAGTAGAGGAAGGAAGGATTCACTCAGCGTTCTAGATGGGGTCTCAATAAGAGCCCGGTGTGTGGCTCGTTTCAGTCGTTAACGAGAACGGTCGTGGTGAATGGAATGCAAACAAATCTAGCTTTATAGCCCGATGGAGACGCATGGCGCTTGATGTACTGAGCTGTTGAACGGTGCAGCCTCATTCGAGTAAGCACCTGCGGGTTGCACCTGCATTCGCTCGATGATCACTCGTCTTACGGTGCGATCATTGAAGGGTAATGTTCCAGATTATGCTGCTGCGAACTCATTCGTCACCCTGAAGATTAACGCATTACCACGCACGCTGCAGGCTTACATGCAATATCCTCTCAATCGCTCTCTCTCTCTTTCTCGCTGTGTCCGCTCTATTGTGCAGGATCCGTTACGCCATTAATGATCCCGAATTCGGATCGACCCAAGGGGCCGACACAGGTAGAATGGATTTACGTCGACGAAAAAAAGAGTCCGGGGGGAAACCATTTTCTTCCGATCGGTGCGCAGCTCGGTCCGAAAATGCGCTAAGTAAGCCATGGCCCCGAAAGCCTTCGGAAGGTCGAGCGGCCAGATGAGTCGTCCACAGAAGAAGTGGAAGAGTGTGTGAAAGCAGCAACAGCAGCAGCAGCGACCAACACCCTACGCGATCAGGTCGCGATCGTTTGCCAGTGAACATGACATTTCTGGGTATGCGTGGGTCTACTCCGGGGCCTTGGAAGCGAAGAAATTGTAAGGCAGAAGCAGCCGCTAGGCGTCATCAATTCAACCCGTGTCAGCATCATCATCATCATCGTCATCATAGTCATCCAGCGCATGATCATCGTCGTCGTCATCGTATTCGGGCGGTGGCAACGACAACGACAGCAGCAGCAGCAGCAGCAGCAGCAGCAGCAGCAGCACCGGCAGCCAACATTTGAGGACTTCATTTCTTCTCGCAGCACCACCCTTCTCTTCCTCCTCCTCCACCTCCTCCTCGCTTCTCGCTTCTTCGCTTCCTCTTCGCAGCAACTTCGGATTCGGAACCATTTCTGCTCTGCGCGCCAGACGATTATCGGTGGCTCCGCTTTGGTTTCGTCGTTCGTTTTCCATGTTGTTTTCGTTGTCTCCTGTCGTCGGCCACGGCAGCACCAGCAGCAGCAGCATGATCATGTGCTGTCATACCTTCCTTGGCACACGCATACTCGCTCGTCGTCGCCGTCACGCACGCATACACATGAGATCTGCTCTCACCAACACCCACGAAGCGATCCAGCCGATCCCGTCCCCAGGCCAGCCAGTTCGACAAACTATCTTCTCTCCATCCGCAGCACCATCCTCTTGTCCCGCGTCTGGGCCATCCCTAGAAGCATCATCCGCGCCGAACCCGAACCGGTCCGAATTGTTTGGCGGCGGCTGCTGGTGCTGCTGCCGCTGCATGATCACTTCATTACCGAAAGGCGAACTCGCTCTCACTCTCTCTCTGTGCCTCTCTCTTTTGCTCTTTCGCTCTGTCGCTCTTTGAACGCATTTTGCTCTCCTGCGGTGCGTGTTCCGTGATTCTCCCGTTCGTTCGTTCGGTCGTTCGTTCGTCCCGGCAACACACACCAACGCACCACGACGCTGCTGGGCTCGGTTCGGCTCGGTCGAAGATCGTATCGGAATGTGCCTGTCGGGTTGGTGTGTTGTGATGATCGTACTACAGCCGCCAGCACCGCCACCGCTACCACCGATGACGATCACGACGACGACGCCGCGCCACAGTCGTCTTCAACAGCACCACGGAGCGAGAGAGCGTTGTGTCCGCTCGTCGTCTCCGCGTAGCACGAAAATCCTCTTCCAGACCTCGCGACATCGATCGATCGATCACCGGCCATTCCGGAGTACAACACACCGAGAAGCGGAATCCCGTGCGTCTTCCGGTGTCCGGGTTCTGTCCGCCTCCCGTGCGTGTACGTGTGTTTGTGCGTGTTCTAGTTGACTGGTTACCACCGATTCCGCGGTGATTCCGCGGTGATGATCATCATCATCAGTTGACAAAACGGTAAACATTGGTGCTGGTTCGTTGTGTTCCGTCGTCAGCTTTTGTGTTCCGTCGTCCTAGAAAGGAGAGCAAATTCTTTAACCACCGACGGCCTTTTGTTGTCGTCTTTACCGAGTCGTCGAAGTAAAAACTGCAACCCAGCGTCGTGTATGAAATCCTACAACAAAGGAAAAACAAGAGTTAGGCTGGTGAAAAGGCTCTTTTATGTGTGTTTTTTTGAGTTGAAGCCATGTGTCGATCGTGTCGATATGTGATGAAAAAGTGATCCTGTTTGGTGTTCCTGGTTCCAGCACAAACAACACAACACACACAAGCAAATAATAGTGTTTCGGCACGTGCTGTGCCCACTAATTGCACATCCAGTGTGGACCAGCCCTTTAGGGGTCTCGCGAGTTCAAGGGAAATGTCCTAAAGAGGACAAGAAGGAGGAAGTTAGTGGTTCCGTCGCGTGTGTTACTACCCGGTTGTCTTCATGGGGCGCACAATAACGTCACAGTGGAAGCGCAAGAAGAAGCCATTGTTTGTTTGAGTGATCTCGATCTCGGTGCAGTGTCTGTGCGTGTGTGCGCGTGTGTGATTCGCTAGTTTTTTAGTGTGTTGTTGTTGTGAGAAGGAAGAGTGTTTTGTCCCGTGTGTTTTTGTGTCAATTGGGCTACACACACCACCGACACAGCACACCATGCCGGAGAAGGAAACTTTCCACGAGCATATGCAGGTGCACCCGTTTCATCATCCCGGCCATCCACTGGCCGCACACCATGGCCATCATCCGCATCCACAGGCGGCGGCAGCAGCAGCGGCGGCGGCCGCAGGACTATCGGCCCATGGTCTGAGTGCGGCGGCTGCGGCCGCAGCTGCAGCGGCATCGGCGGCAGCCGCGGCCAACGGTGGCTACGGTCCCTTGCAAATCCCGTCGGCATTTGTGGCGTTCCATTCGCAGCTTCCTACGGCGGCCGGGCTGGATCATCAGCGATCGCCCCACGATGGTCGCTATCTCTGGGATCCGACGGGCTCACCGTCCGCTTCCTCGTTCCATCACCATCCTCACCATACGTCTCCCCATGGGTAAGTTTAAAACTGTCCGAATCGAAATCATACATCGCGATGCACGCACGCACGCACGTCGGTAAACAATATCAATATTCCGAGAGTTCGATCGCGGTTGTGCGCGATGGACACGTTCTCCCTATCAATCGGTTAGTGCTTGTTGGTTCAATAACAACAGCAACAACGGACACACCAGGAGCGCGGTAGCTGCATCGAGTGCAGTCGTCATCGTCGTCACCGTCGTCATGATCATCGTTGCTGCTACTGGAAGTGATTAGAGCAACGAGCACACGAGTCAGAGTCAGGGAAGAAGGTGATGATGGTGATGGTGATGGCGATGGTGGGGGGGCATTCACACACGACGGGAGCAGGGCATCAAAAACACATGTAAACACATCGGTCTAAACAAGGAGTTATCGAAAGGGCGACCCCAAGATGATGATGATGATGATGCTCCGGAGCAGCGTTTGCGTTGCGTTGCGTTACGTTCCGGATGGCCCGGAATGAAGAAGCAGAGGGTACAACGTGGTGCATACACAGCTATGTATTTATAAATAAAATAGACAGTTTTTATGATGGCCTCGCCGCCGCCGCCGCAGTCGTCTTCGTCTTCGTCGTTGGGGCACTCGCTTAAGGGTGATGAACAAGACAAGACAAGACGATGGCGCATCTTGTTGGTTGCTGGTCGTGACCGATGTAACCTCTCGGTTCCGGAGAAAGGCATCAAGGGAAGAACCGTATGGACACCGGTCTCCGTCTCTGTACATTGTTCAAATAATCAGTCAACACACACACAACGAATGAAAGGCACGCGAGCGAATTACTCGACGACATCGGAGACCGAAGGAAGGAATTTCCTTTTGGTTTTTGGTGATCGCCGCTGGATGGATTTCCGGCCAAATTCGCTTCATTCCGATGAAGATGTGCCCCGGAGAGGCGGAGGCTAATACATGACGCGGCACTTGCTACCCCAACGCGCCACCATTTAACCATTAACACGTGAAATGCGTGACTTGGAATGATGATTGATCGTTACACGGGAGACCCCGGAATCTGTCGCCGTAGTCACAGAACCGTCTTTCTATGCCCGTGTGTGTGTGCACGGGGGAAAATAGTGTGAAATTGGAGATTTTTCGCTGCTGCCACAGCGTATTTAACACCTTCCTCTCACTCGCTTGTTCGGCGACTCTGGGCATTTGTCACTTTTTTGGCCGATCTTTAAAGGTTCTCCGCAGGGAAGAGAAGCAACATGGCGGCTGCTGCTGCTGCTGCATCATGCTGAGCAACCCAAAAAACCGTCCTAGAAACCATTCTCCAGGTTTCCATGGTTTCTCGAACACGAACATGGCAACAGAAGCATCGACATGATAATTTCGTCATTTTTTTATCTTTTGGTCTTTTCTTCCCGAACCCGAAACGGGAACGACGTGCTTAAAGAGCTGGTGACATTTGGCTCGTCCTACCAAACGATCCTTTCACACTGTTGTCCCTTGTAATAAGGGGCCGTGCCGTTCCAGGACACATCTCTGCCTCCTGCTGGCTTCAGGCTAAACGCTTTAAGCACATGCCAGCACGATTGCCGCCCCCGGGTTCGTGGAACGAGCGGTGCTGATTCCGCCGGATTGACCGAACAGGCCGAGGCCTCAGACTTTCTCCGTCCTGCATGCAGCGCAGCACCCATTCCATTGCGTCCCTTTTCCTATTCCTGTAGCCAGAGGAAAGAACGGACGAGAGAGGACCGAGAGAATCCCTAATGCAACGATGTGCTATGGGCGCAGCATGATCCCAGACACCAAGGACACACACACACCAGGCCAGTGAGCAACAGGTTTCAAACGCCCTTCCCCAAAGGGATGCCAGCGGATTAGCCCACGGGACGACAGACGTGTCCTCTTCGTCCTTTTCGCTCGAAATCGTCCCTTTTTCGGTGATCGCCCGGTGGAATGTGGCCACTGACCAGCGCTAACAGGCAGGATCGGAATCGGTTCCGTTCGCATTGCACAATGCGGAGTGCAGCCGGGTTCCAGGTTCCAGGAACTCCTTCTCCGCCGCCGCCATTACAGTGCGTCCTTCCTTTTTGGCCAAACTTCTAACAGGACCGCTTAGTGTCGTTTGACATTTGACACCTAGCGGTGTCTGTTGGGCGCGTTCCGGCCTTCTTCCCCGCCCCCCCCCAAAAACCATTCACATCCATCATCGCACCGATCATCATGGACCGAGCCATGGACCGATTGGTGACCCGCCAACCGCTATTTGTGGCCGCGTTGTGCTACCGCGTTCGCGCGCCCCCGTAACATTAGCCACCGCAGCCAGCGTCGAGTTACCGGCCGCCGGTAACGGTTTCAGGTTCAGGGGGCCCCCTTTCCGCCAGTCCGCGCTTGATTGCATTCCGGGATGAATGATTTCCTCTGGAGCGGTTGTTGGTTTTTTTTCTTTTTCGGCGCGTTATATCCGTGTCCGCTTTCGGGAGTTTCGGGAGTCCCCGGTTTTCGTCACCCTTCTTCGGTCACCGCGACCGGTGTGTGTGTGTGTGTCAGATCGGCCTGCCTGCCGATGATGCGTCAGAAACATAACACTTCCTTTCAATACCGTGTGTTGGTCGTTGGTCTATTCCTCCTGACAACCGGTGCAATGCCGGAATTGACGCGTTATTCTCACACCCAGCAGGCCCTTTTTGTCACATTCACTCTTCTTCTTCCCCTGGACCCCCCTCCCCCACCGTTTCAGCATTCTGCGATGCGCCATGCATGTGCCGGCTTTCAATGACCACCGACACCACGGGGTTTTACTGATCAGACGGACGATGACCTATGAGTTATGGGGAGGAATCATATGATGGCCGAAGGAGAAGGTGTCGGGGAGTCGTAAAGTTTTCTAAAATAAACATTGCCCCCTGGTATTCCCTGGTCTGGAACAGCGATGTAGATGGCGGAGCAATAATGTTCACACTCTCCACGGGCTGCCGGCGTGTCAGGTTCGTGGTTCCTTTGGCGTACTACTTCCTGTTGCTTGCTAGCGCCTACTATGCTCCCAAGAACTGCGCTGCGTTGGCAACCACGAGAGCGAAAGAAAGAAAGATGCTGGAAAGCGTTTGGTCGATCGAGACCTCGGGGATTGGAAGCCGCCACTTGTCACTTGGTGTGTGGTGTGTGGTGTGGTCAAGGCGGCACATTTTGTCACCTTTACCATCGAGTAACCCCACCCGGCGGTAACTGGTGGTATCGGGTTACTTGCGTACAACCCCCGATGGATGGTGGAACCGTTTTTGCGCCTATCGCCGTCGCCACCGATTTGCGGTTTTTGAGGTCAATCAGAAACCGATCAGAAAACGCTTTTCGCGCGCTGATCCGGCCAATCATTCGATCCAGTTCGATCTGTCGTCAGTGTTGGTGTCGTGTATCGAACATTATCGGCTTACCGTTCGCCCCCTCGGTAGACCGGCAGACAGCTAGCCAAACGGGGGGATTGCGCATCATTTGCGACCCAGTTTGTGAAGGTGTCAACACGGACTCACGGCCCGAATTCAATTCCGGCACAATAAGCTGCTCGCTGTAAAAGATAAATGTCCCGGTCCCCGGACAAAACAACATCATCCCTCCCCGAATTGGTGCTCTCTCACTACCTGACTGACTGGCTTCCATTCTGCACCGTCACCACCAACCTTCGTCGGCATATGATGCTGTTGCTGCTTGGCCGCCTGACTTTTTGGTGTCTTCGATGGCAATCGACCCTCACAAATTAACACATATCTGTCAGTGCCGGGATGGGACTGCGTCTGCGGATGTTGCCGAGCGCTGGTGCAAGCCTATTTCGCTCAATTAATGCAGCAACAATGAAGGGAATCCTCGGGATTTGTCTGTACTACGGTTTTTTTTTTCAACAATTTCTTTCCTCTGCACCCAAAGCCGACACAGAGGCGGCGGCATGATTCCGTTTTGTCATTGTTTTGCATGAAAAATGACTCCTTACGCACACACACACACACATAGCTCAGACTCCGGTTGCCCGGTGGCGGCTGGGCAGCAGAAAGGCAAAAGTTCAAAAGTCATGCTGCTTCTCGGGGTTCGTATTTCTTTACGCAAAGCCCTTCGGCCCCTGGTCTCTGTGCTGCTGCTGCTGCTGGCTGTGTGTTGTCCGCTGCCCGGGTTGGGTGTCATAAAATGTTTTGGCACTGGCACTGGCCAAGGGCGGCGCGCAGCATGGATCCCGGGGACCATAAAAGATGAAGATGAAGAAATGAAAATAATAAAAAAAAAACACAGAAAGATCGAAGATCGCCTGGTCACGTTTCTTTTCTTGTTGCGTCCTTCGGATTTGGGTGTGGTATGGGTGCAGTACGGGTGTGTGTGTACGCATCGCAATCTAGTCCCCATGGCCATCGGACTGGTGCTGCTCAAGGATAGAGAGATAGACCGACGGACATGATCAGGCAAATTCGCTCTCCAAGGAGAGGAGAAGCAAGGAGATCCTTTCCAGAGAACTTGCCCCGTAAAGATGCTGACAGTTTTCCCAGTTCGATCGATTGGTGCAACCTTCTTGAAATACGGAGAGCAGGAGCGCTTCGAGCCTCACATATGCGCAGCAAGTGTGTGCCCTCGGGCTAATAACGCACGCCAGGATAACAGTACAGCAGCCAGAGGATGGTTTTTGGTAAGGGGCCGAGAAGGAATGATGAAGGGAAAAAAAGGATGAACCAGGGGAACGGTCCTTTTGCAATTCCCAGAAGATGGTTGGCCGGCTGTAATTTGCAGCAAAAAAAAAAAACTGGAAGAATACAAGACAGCTCCGTTTTTTTTGTTCAATTTACGAGTTGACTGATAGGTCCTTGGGGTCCGGAGCATGCTTTTGGCTTGGTTTAGACTGGTAATATGGTCCACACACTCCGTTACGGATGGGTATGCCAGTTCTTATAGGGATCTGTTCTTAGTTTTCTGTCTTTTGCGCCAAGGTCCAAGTCCAAGTTATCGATCCAAGGCGCAACTTCTCCAACTTCTGGATATCAGTAATTTTAAGTCGCTAAAAAGGTCCTGTATTGTGCAGTTCCTGTTTGCTAACTTTAACACAAGATGTCTACAAGTTTTGCTCCATAAATACAACCGATCGCAACTCATAATTGACAACGATCCCCGCCTTCAGTGTTCAGCATCTCAATCATCGGTGAGGTTGCCCCGACGAGACTGTCTTTCTCCTAGCCGAGTGACAAAACCATAATTATCTCGTCAAAGGCAACTAGCCGGCCAATACTAGGGTGTTTTTCCCTTTCTTTGCTCCCTCCCAACGGACAACTAATCTTTCGCACCATCTCGAGACCAACCATCGGGTATAGAGTACCTTTTGTGGTAAGGACCAGCAGCACGCAAGGTGTCTGCAGCAGCAGCAGGACAGCGACTAGCAATAACGCACCAGACGAACGAGTACACGATTATGGGTATATGCCAGTGACCAGATTAGGGGGGAGGGGAAACCCCTATAAAAAACGCTTAACCACCACGCAGTCGATCGAGGAGCTGCACACCGATCGATCGATCGATCGGTTAATTATCTCGTTTCGTGCGAGCAGCAAAACATTTCAATTACTACACTATAAACCTGAACTCCTCGCTGGTGGCGGTGATCGCGGCGTTCCACATGATGGGTGGCGATCGGAGCGATGCAGAAGCACCAGAGTAGTCTCCCTTGTCCCTTGATTTGTGTCGTGTGGTCGCCCCCTTCTTCTTGGCCATTTGCAGTCCTGTCCAGGGCAGGAGGGCGAGTGGTACCTCCAAAAATATATCCGAGCCAGAGTATCGCGCGCGTCTGGTTGGATTCTCTCAAGTCGGGCCAGTGGAGTGGACGGGACCCCCTTCCATCATCATCCTCCCCTTTGGCATGTGCAGCTCGTGGTGGGAGCGGCCCAAAGTCGGTTGTTTTGGAGTCGTGCTTCAAAATGAGCGACAAGAGAGACCGGCCAACCGGCCCGACCGAGATAGTTCGCCATGGAGTCCATCGTTGGATCGTTGGATCGTCTCGGATCGGGCGGTCCGAAAGCGCGAAAACGGACGAGGAAAAGGGACTCGGAAAAAAACAATCATGGCCGCCGCTGCCGTCGCGATCCTCCACGTTCCAAGGTGTGTTTGTGTGCGCGCGCGTGTGTGTGTGCATGGTGGAGGATGGCGGCCGTGAAGATGAAGATGACGGTTGTTCGGTTTGTAGTGGCTTCTTTCCCATCGTCGCCCATCTTTCGCTCCAGCTCCAACGAGAAATGGGAGCTCCTGAGCTTTCCGAAGGACCACCACAAACAGAGCAAAAGAGGAGAAGGAAGTAGCAGCAGCAGCAGCAGCAGCAAAAAGACGAGACAGAAGCGCAACCAACGAGGAAGAAGAAGAAGAAGAAATGAAGACGACGAAGAGACGAGAGATCGAGGAATGCAGAGAGAAGAGAGCAGCAGCAGCAGCAACAGCAGCCCCCAAGGCGCTTTACGTTGGAGTGGAGTGGCTTGCACCTATCAAGCGCAGGCTTCGACTTGATATTGGGTGGTGGTGGTGGTGGGGTGTTTGGGGCCGGCCAGCAGCCTCGCGCGTGAGCGTGCGCGCGCCCGCGCCCGCGCACACACTCTTGCACACGGCAACAGAAAGAGAACAATAATGAGATGAAAATACGTCGTCGTCGTCGTCGTCGTCAGCGGCAGAAACGCAGAAGCGCACAGAACGGGGGGGTTTGTCGGGGGGGTGGCTGGCAGGATAAGCAGAAGAAACCCTTGGACCCGGGCCCGGGAATGGTGGATGTGCGCGCCGCGAATGGCCGGACGGGCAGGCGAGAAACACGGACCAAAGCGCAATCCAAAAAAGGACTGGACAACAGAACCTCCAACCCAACAGCAGCAGCAGCAGCAGCAGCAGCATGCCCACGACAGACGACGTTCTTCTGCTGCTCCGAATGCTGCTGGCTGGAACGGAAAAAAGTGCTAACCAGTTGCCGAGATCTCACGAGATAGGCGATCGGTTCGGTTAAGGAGAAGAAGAAAGAAGGACAAGGACAGGGAGGAGAGAGGGGAAGAGTTTTCTGTATTTCTCGGAACGGACAATTGTGCAGCCCTTTTTTGTACATGTCAAAGGCAACACAGTCCGAGTCCGGGCGTTGTGTCTGCGTGTGTGTGTGCGTGCGCTTATGCGATGAAATGGTCTCTTAGTCCCCAGTAGCCAAGGAGCAGAGGGAGTCTGTGCCAATAAACATGTCTTGATCGATGGGATCGAGGACGGATGGCGGATGGACTCTGTCCTTTCCCCAGCCATTGTATTTTTACAACTTGATGGATCGAATCCTCGAACGAAGGAACTAGACATTTTGGCAAAACTTTTTCGTACACCACCGGGAAGGAGAATGAAGAATGATGATCCCGAATCTTCACCAGTTACACACTTGAGCACTTGAGCACTTGAAAAAAAAAACATTCCTAACAATTGATGTATTTTTTCAACGCGTCCTAACATCCTTCAAATTTTCTCCGCTCCGTTGACGTCGATAATTCCGAGCGGATTACCGGGGTGATCCTTTGGAGGGACGCAGACCGGGAGACCGTTTAGTCCCATTTATGACGAGAGACAAACACAAACAGGGACCAGGGAACAGGGAAAGCAAACAGACGATCAGATCGTACGCGCAGGACGTCTTCTCGATGTGTTGGGTTGTTGATGTTGCGCCTCGAGCTCCTTCAGTTCCCGGGTTCTTCAAATAAAACGACGCGAAAGGACACGGACGTTGCTTTCTCAATATATTGTTTGTGCAAATAAGCGACAACAAAAAACTAGAGGAAGAAAAAATGGAGTTCGTAGTTACAAACGAAAAAAGGAAACTCTGAGGAGAACGGTAGAGAAATTTCCAAACGTTGGAAACTAAAAACCATATTACGGAGGAGGTTAACGTGAGGAGAGAGAAGAAAAAAAATCCAAACCGACCACATCACCGGGAAGTGGGGACTATGCAAACCGCATCTGGTGGTGGTGTGAACGAAAAACGTTCGCGGTGTTTGGACGACGATCATCGACCGTGTCCGTCGCAGTGTGCTATGATGACCAGAAGCGCTTGTGCTTCTCTAGGGATGTATAGTATAGTACTGCGGGACGAGAGATGTGATGCGCGTCTTGGCACTCACATTTCACACATCGCCCGGGTGTTGCTGTTTGTTTATTATTATCTTCCTCCTTCCTGCTGCTTCTCGTTTTTTGCCCCCCATCCCTTCCTTCAGTTTTCTATCACTTCTTCATGTTCTTCTTTTGGTGTGTGAGTTAATATTTGATTTTCAACTACCTTTTTGACAGGCAGAGGCGATGTTGCGTTTTGCTACTGCTGCTGCTGCTGCTTCCTCGCTTCTTGTCTTAAACACCACAACAGCAGTCAGCCCCAGTTGTTTTGTCACCCTCCCGGGGAAAGATGGAAGTTCCGCATCTGTTTAGCCGGTTGGCCGCTTTGTTTATTTGCATACTTAAACGGGGTGCAAAATCGGACGACGACGACGACGACAACCACAGCGGACGACGGCGATCACAGCCGAGAGCGAGTCGAGTCGAGTGATAGTTTTGACAGTTGCTCGCCTGGCACGGGGTGTGCGTTCGATGACAATTAGCATGTGAAAGATGGTCCCCATCGTAGTCGTCGTCGTCGCGATCGTCGTGATCATCGTGGTCGTGGTCGCCGGGAAAGGGATTTCTGGTGTCGTGTTTCGTGTCGTTTTGTTTGTTGTTTCCAACATGGCGAGTGATTTTTGGTGACATTTTCATCACCCATTCACACTTCATCACATACCCCTTGCGCTTCACCTCCTCGGTCTCGTAGCCTCTCCCTCGACGGATAGATCGGATGTCACCCCATCACGGCGCGCGCGCTCTGACTAATAGACTCCACGGAGACCTTGCCTAACGCCGACGACGGCGACTGACATGGCCGGTGCTCATGTAAAGCATCATGTTGGCGGAACACACACACAAACTGATAGAGAACACAGACAGAGAGACAGATTGTGTGTTTGTATATACCACGATCCGATCCGATCCGGTGGATGCATCCGGGGAGGGACGATGGACACATTTCGGTTGACGTGTCATCGGTGGACTCAGATTTGCGCGGACTCATTGGGAGGTTTGCTCTCCTGCTCCTCCTCCTCGTCAGTGCCTCGAACGCTGGCGTGCGCGCTCACGAAGATCGCAGTCCCGGAGCTCGCGGATTGACGCGCGCGAAGATTGCGATCGAAGCAAAATGAATGATAACAAGTCAATCATCATCCCCTCGTTCCGTTGTGCGGCGTGGCGCGTCTCAGTCGCGTCGGTCTCCGTCTCGCTGGTGGTGGCTGGTGCCGATGGATGGAGTGCGATCTGTCGCTGCCGAAATAATGCAGTTATTCAAGGTGATTAACGCCGCTGTCGCTGCTGCTGCTGCTGCTGGGAAGACGTCGCGATGCATCACTCGCGATCGGTCCGTCCGTCTGTCCGTCTGATGCGTCTCCGGCTCCGGTTGGAAGCGCACAAAATGTTGTGCAAATTGCCGGCGGAAAGGCGAGTCTCCTGCCTGCCTGCTCCCACGGGGGAATCGATCGTTCGGTTAAATTGAGCGTGGAATCCGCGCTGGAATGTTGAATGATCATTAATTTGCACCGTAACCAAGAGGAGAACCAGAGGAAGCAGGGAAGGCGGAGACAAAGAGAGGGAATGACAAAAAAAAATACGAAAATCACGATTGAATTGAGTTGTTGTATCGATCGATGGCGATTGGTTTGGCCTTGGATTTGTTTTATTGGTTTTCTCTCTCTCTCGGGGGAGATTTTTTTTTGTTATCTCTCGAAAAAGAAATACTCCGGGAAAGAATTTTCTTTCCGGAGCACCGGAGACATCCCGCGGACAGACACACCGAAGTGATCGAGAAGCGGACCGTGCGTTCCGCTCCGATCCACTCGAGTCGCTGGCGGGGAAGGTGCGCAGGTAGCAGGAGCGGCAACAACGTCCATCACATGAAGGGCGCTTTCGGCAAGTGCGTTCCGCGTTCCGCGTTCCGTTTCGTTTCGTTTGCCTGTCATGCTGCAACAAGGCCTCTGGCCTGGAAGGAAAGAGCCTTTGTCTGACGGCACTTGGCATAGAGATTAGGGACCAACGACGTCCGACGGGTCCGAAATTCACCGAATCCTTGAGCTCTCAACTCACCTCAATCCTAACCGGAACGTCCCGGACGGGCGCACCCTGGCCGATAGCAGCAGCTCATTCCATTCCATTCGGGGCCCTATCCCTATCTCCGGCTTTTATTTGTTGGTTTTTTTCGCCTTCTTCTTCTCCGGAGCAGATACGGCAGGCAGACACGGACGGGGCCTTTATGTTGGACATGCGCCCATCGCTCGGACCACGTCACCTGGAATTAAGACCTGAAAAGAGGGCACTTCATCCCCAGGTGGATTCCCTGGTGTGCGGCGCGCATCACACAATCACACACACTCGCTACGGGAAGGTCTCTCCCGGGATTTGGTTCTTTCGCTTTCTGTTGCCGGGATGATGTTTGTTTCTCTGTCTCGGTCCGTAGAGCGATCCCCGCCGCCATATCTGGGTGAAGAATTAGAAATTGTAATGTCTTTGTCCATCCGTCCGTCCGTCCGACCGGCCGTGCTGGATGCTGTAAGGCGATCTTCCGGGGATTTCTTTCGGCCATGTCGGTAAAGGAAGAGCGATCTGGTCTTTTGGTTCTCTCACTTCTTGCTTCTCGACGCCACAAAACACGATCCGCTGTGCCCCTGTATCTTGTTAGGATCGCCACCACCAAAAAAAAAAAACAAAAACCCAAAAAAGAAAATGAGAAGATTGGAAGATGATCTGCTGACCTGCCTCACGGACACGGAACTCTGTGTCCCCCGACCCCTGGCCACGACGTTGTGCAACACGGCCCACAGGGTGACCATAAATTACGCCTCGCACGGAATAGTAGTAGTGTCGCTAAGCTCGCTATCCGTCCGTAATGGCGACGACAAGCGACGAGCGGCGAAAGCCTGGCCTCTGATCCTGCCGCAAAGCACCCTCAAAAAAGAGGAGAGATGCCCCGCACTCCGGATATGTGTCCGTAGTGTCGGAATTCATTCATCACGACGCAACACAACCGACAACAGTGACGTTACGGGCCAATGGGAATGATGAGGGGACCAGCGATTCGGTTCAGGTGTTTGAAATCGATGAGAACCCAATTATCTCACTCTCCGAAGGGGCTGCACGTCCTCTCCCACAGCCCGCATTGACAAGGTCGACATCAAACATCATAGCCCCTGATTCCGGTGTGTGAGTCCTATGCGTGTCTCGAATGGGCTAGAAACAAACCCCAAGGCCGGCGCGCCGGGTGGGAAATTTCATACGCTTCGACGAGTAATTAGGATCGCCTCAGATCCTATACACACGCTAGCGCACATTGGGAATCGGGAAGGGCATCCCAAAAGAGCCGCTAATAACAGTGATTCGGAATGCTGGGCCTTGCGGACCGAAACCAGGCCGTTCCGAAGCCGAGAGGAGGGTTTATTAGATTGATGCCACGGTCTCTGGTTCCCCCCAGGCCACGGGTTCCTTCTCTAGCAGGTTCGTTTGGCCGTCATCACCAGATTTCGGAGGAGAAGATTACATAGTAGGTGAATTTTTAATTACAATATCACTCTCGAAACACTGCTATGCGGCATCAGTTTGTGTGTGTGGCGGAAATCGGAACGAATCGCCAAACGTGCGCGTTGTTCAAACACCGACACCGTTCCTTCCGGGAGAGAGAGAGAGAGGAACGTCATGGGACAAGATAATTGGAAGAGGATTGGAGTCCAAAACGCGGGATTGAGTCATTTGGTGTGTAGCGTTCGTGTTCTGAGTCGCTTCGTGGTGGCGCCTTTTCTCTTCACTCCATTCTTGACGCGATCGTCGTACACAACAACACACACCATTATAGAGAGATGACATAAGATGGATTGACCACTGGTCCTGCAGCTTCCACGGGCGTGATTCCTCACGAAAACGCATCTGCGATCAATCTTGTTTATGACGTATGGTTAACGAGAGCAAAGAAAGAACCACCAACCAACTCTGGACGCAAACGCTGCAAAGGATAATTACAAATCTCATTTGGGCGACGAGCAGACGACGTTTTTACTCTCACTCCTGGTGATGATGGTGATGGTGGTGGCCAGAATACGACCTACGGGCCCCGGGTCTCTATCATCATAATTAACCGCCGTGGCGTGGCCATTGCCTGAAGCTCCTCTGGTGTGCGCAAAGATGGCGAACCAAAAGGAAGGTACTAATCAACTCCGAACGAACGAAAGGTGTCCGTGTTCGACGCTTTTACCCAAAATGCGATCGACGTTGACGATCGCGCGGGACCGTATTTTGTCGCGCCGAACGCGGATCTTCGAATTATGAAGTCATTCTCTTCAGATTGAGTGTTCGAATGCATCCCATAGCCCTTTCCTCCCTTTTGAACGCTAGAAACAGGTCTGGCCCTTCTCTGTGTTATCTCTGGCTTGCTGGCAAAGAAGAATGCGAACAACGTAGTCCCGGTCACGAAACAACCGGGTCCGGGCCCACACGGTAGCCACCATCACGGTCTTCGTTTGTCGCAGTTTCGCAGAAAACGGAAGACGCGTTCTGCCATCGACGTCGTCGTCGTCGTCGTCGTCTTGTGGTCGTCATGGCATGCCGCATGCTATGCTTTTGCAGAACGAACGGCAAAACGAACACAAGAAAAACAAAGCAAGCAATGGCCGCTGCTGCTGCAGGGTTGTTGGTGGTCTTTTCTTTTTTTTTGGGTGGTGGGGATCGAAAGTCGACCGCGAGCCCTAAAATGGCGATTGAGATGTTTTCGTTTTTTTTGTTTTTGGTATGTGGATCCTCCTTGAATGATTGCGAATTTCATTGGCCTTGGGAATGTAGACCGCCGTCCAGCAAATAATGCTCCGCTCCGTCGGATTCGGATCCGATTAGATTGATCGGCCAATCGGGGCTGTCAAATTAGGAAAGGATTGTATGGAAGTATTTGCCCGTGTCCGTGAAGCATTCCGTCAAAACAAAAAGACGGCGGAACTGGCTGAATCATGTCGAGGTGTCCCACCTCCTTTTACCTCCCCGTGTGTGTGTGTAGGAGGTCCGTCCAGGCTTACAATCTGTACGTGGGCTCGTGTGACACGCGCGCGCCGACAAGCGCGCAATGCGCTAAGTTGTGAATTATTAGTTTAATATCTGTGTGCTACAGGGAAGGGGAGAGAGAGAGCGAGTGGGGTGTGTGTGTGTGTGTGTTAGAGATTGGACATGGGTGCGCGCGCCGTCGAGGGCTATTCGCCCGTCGCGCAAGTCGTGATCATCGAGGCCGGTTTTGCGGCCACCGCCGCTCGATCATCGGTGAACGATAACCGTTTTCCAATTTCAACGCTCAGCGCGTGGTCGCGTGGTCGTCCCTACTCCTGGTCTATGTGTACCGCACGCCGCGAATGTGTCCAATATGGACATGTCTATTATATGACCTGGGTCCGGGAACTGATTGGAGGAGAGAGAGAGAGAGAGCGCACGTATGCGTTTGCGTTTGTTCGTAACGCAACGACGCAACAACGATACGACGGCGGCTTTATTTGTACAAAACGGAATATAACGTCCACCCCCCCCCCCTTTTGGGCATTCCCTCCTCCTGCAGTCAGCACAGAGATTGGGATGTCAGAATGGCTTAACTAACTCCCCCTTGCTCCTTCTTTGGAGGGTTTTTTGGGGGCGGGCAGATGAATTAGTAGAGAAAACAATGATTTAGCTGGAATGTACCAATCCGTCGCTCAATCTTCACCGTTCATCGTGTTTCAAAAAAAAAGAAAGAAAAACGGACCCCAAATACCAAACCAAACCAAACCAACCCTAGCGCGCTAATCGATTGTTTAAATACAAACAACAATCAGCGATTACGGATGCGCGCGCGCGCGCGCCCGCACTCGCACACACATGCCAGCATGCCAGCACGCACCAGCCGGCGACGAATGTCTTTGGGGGGTTCGTCGCTCACAATGTAGTCTTTTGTTGGGGTTGACTTAGTGGCTGGCTCGCGTACCGTGGAATGAAGCCTCCTAAATTGGGCTTTCCGTGTCCGCACAATCGGACTGTTGGTCCCACCAGCCCGGGACTGGAAAAGCGCTAACGAAACCTGACGTCGACGTCGTCGTCGGGGCAACATTTCACGATCCATCGCACGCGTTAACCAGCGAGGTAAACACAACAGTTGATCCTCCCCTGCTCCGTGGCGGCTGCTAATAGGGATCTGCAGACGACGATGATGTATCGACCGCACCATTGATCGTGAGCACGCATCAAGGATCACCCCCGGATCCGGAGGGAGGGGGAGCAGGAGCAACGTTATAGGTGTCCAAAAAAAGCTGCTACTGCTCTACGAATGGTTTTTTTTTGGGCTTTTTAAGGACAGGGAGGGCAATCACGACAGACACGCAGTCGATATGTCAGCGAGTTCACGCTCGTTCGTTGATGATGAAGACTGTTGTTGCTGCTGCTGCTGATGATGATGATCGTAGCGCTGAGCTGCTCGGAAGAATGAGACGTGATTTGCCGAGACGTGGTCAGGGAAAGGGAGAGACAGGAACACACATATGAGCAACGGTTTGTTTTAATTTATTCCCGGCCACGGATTTTCGGTCTCGAATGTTCCTCTCGTTCCATCGGTTCTATCGGGATGATAACGATGCCTGATCCCCAGAGAGAGGGAATAGCATTAGGAGAAGGAGGTTAAAAAATGACTCAATTTCCATCCATTACCAGACCAAGGTACCAACGACCAAGGTACCAACGTCCACTCAATCGATCCGCATTTCTCCGTTCTCCGTCGTCATCGGCGTCGTCGTCGTCGTGGTGAAAGTTGTCCTCTCTTCTCCGTACTTTCTCGTTCTCCAGGGCCCGATCTGGCGGACCTTTGTAAAGCGTCACCAGAAGAGTGTGTGTCCTCCACCGTTACCGTCGTCCCGAACCTCGAATCCCGAAGAATGACATTTATTCGATTAGGAATATCGAGGAATAAGAGATCGCTATTCGGGGACCGATTCCTGGCTCCTCGGCCCAAAAGAATAAATGTAATTTATATGGAAATTTTTGGGGGGCCGACCGACCGCGGGCATCTATCGGAAACATGGTCGCTTTGGGTGCCTCTTGTCCTCCCCCCCGCCCCAGCATCAATCGATTCCGTCCGATGACCCGCGGCTGTTGGATTATGTTTTCCCATTGTTATCTTCCATCACCCTCAAACACACACACACAGAAGGAAGGTGAGGTGTGCGTATGCGTATCAGAACCTCAAAACACGAGGAATAGACACAGCAACACCATGCCCTGGCCCTGGCCGGTCGTCATCGTCGTGCAATCAACGCCACCACCACCCGCGATCCATCCGTGATCCTCGCGAGGCTGTTATGAGTTCTCGTTGCGAAGGTTGCCCCTCGTGCGTTGCGTGATTTGTTCTTTGATTTATGAGAGTTGTTTCGATCGGGAACCGTCCGTTCGGCCGTGGCCCACGGTCTATGTGTGGCTTAACCTCCTCCTCCTTCACAAAACCCGGTAATGCTATGCGTGTCCGAACGACGAGGAACGAGGAGTGGCGTGCGAGCGCGCGCGAGGTTTTATCTTCCATTTTTACAGCTTTATAAATTTAGCTTTTTGGGTGGCAAAGGGGAGGGGATGTGAGGCTGGTGCAAATTTCGGGCGTCGTCCCCGCTGGCGGTAATCAGATAGACAGGTGTAAATTATCGAATGAATTAGGTGAAGCTCTCTACTCGCGCCTGGAAGCAACACCAACAGCAAAGCGCAAACGAATAGCCGACGAGACGAGCACCACGACGCGCAGGCAATAGAATGGTGGACGCGCCATGGTCACGGCGTTTTATAAGACGCGAGAGTTACTTTACAGCCTTCCAAGGGGGGGAGGCTTCACGTTTTTGTGAGCGGCGATCTTCGGTCCCGTTTTCCGTGTTCCGTCTGAGGATCCATTGGCCGGGATATCGGTCTCCGAGCTGGAAAAAAAGTGGACAGTTTTATTACGCTTCCGTCAGTCTCGATCGCGCCTCTGGATCGTCCTAACCAGACACACACACATACCGATAGGTGGCTCGATCACTTCGCGTTGTATCTACGCACTATGTACGTTCCTGGAGTTGTCGTTGCGTCGAGAGTGGAGCTGCTTTTCGGGGTTGACCTTTTTCCGGTAGCGATAAGCCACGAGGCGCCATCCATTTGCAGCATCTCCATCGTAGGGATAGGGCTGCAATTAGGGCGGCAACCCTTGGGAATCCTAAAGATAAGGGAGCAATCCAAACGCTGATTTCCCTTTGCCGCCAGTAAAGTGAGACATGTTGCTTTCGTCTCATCTCATTAGTTAAGAAGAAGTACCTGGACGGATGTAAAATCCGTTGAATCATGGACCGGTTCCGTGGACCTGTGGCTGTCATTGCTGACCAGCGCTGAGTGGCCTGTGCCTAGTTCTGTTGGACTTTCTTCTTCTCGTTGAACCCGTTGAATGAGAGAGTCGCTGAATGTGTTGCTGCGTTCTTCGAACCCGTTTCGAGAAGAACTTCATGTTCGAAGGAAGATTAGTAATCAAATAAAATAAATTTGGAAAATTGGAAGCCTTCTTCTCTTCCTGCCTCCTCTCCAAGTCGAAGCAGCAGCACCACGGGAGGGGAACCCGGACCGTGCCATTGCGTTGGCATGAGGAGGCCCCGCTCGGACCAATGAAACCGGTTGGCTGCGGTAGTGCTAAATCAAATATTAACTGCTCCTAGATAAAGTCGTTGACTCGTTGGTGCGGCGTGCGCAGAATTGACCGGATCGGTCTCGATTTCAGCTTTCGGAGGCGCGCGCGCGCACGCTCTCGCACAGCCTCCACGCAGCTAAGCGGCTCCGTGGAGCTTTTGATACGCGATTTGAGTGTTCCTCAGAACCTCCTCTAATCGAAACGTGTTCTCCACGAGTGAGCAGCCCCGAAAAACACTCCGACGGACGATGATATGCTAATCCAAGATTCTCTTGACACCACAACGCTGAAAAACATACAAATTGCTTAATTAAAGCGATGAACCGAATGTATGTTTTCCTTACTCCTTCCACGCCGGGACCACGGGTAATCTAATAGTAACGTCCCTCGTCCCTATCCTGCCCTGCCGTTCGTCCGTTGGACCCCTGCAACGGTTCGTTAGATACCCAGAGCCCCCGAAATGGAACGTTAAGTGTTTGGGGACTGAGCGAATGCCCTGAAGATCCGAAAACGGCGGAAACGAGCACTGACGAGAGGCGGAACAGTGGAGAGGCCAAAGCGAAGGGGGAGAAAAAATGGTTTTATAAAAAAAAGACACCCAAAAAGAAACCAATTTCGTAGGACAAAACAGATGGAAGAGAAGAAGCACAGTACGGCAACGGCAAGAGCAGCAGCAGCACCAGCGACAGCAGCAGAAAAAGGACCTGATAAAGAATTTATCGTATCTTTCATCCCGGGGACCGGAATGTCGTACCGGAGCTGTCGATTTTCACTTCTTGCCGACGCTATATATCTTCATTTTGGGCCTAGCCTAATCCCGAGATTGTGGAAGTCGAAACCGCCGGCGGCGGCTCCGCTCTTCAGTTCTGTCCGGCCTGTGAAGTGCTTCAGTTCGGAAGCGGCCATCCATATGTGGCATTGGAAGAGGAAGAAAAAACTACTAGAACGTGGAATGTGTGGTACAAAAGAGCTTGAGGTGGATCTCTTTCGCTATCATCGCTGGTCTAATGTAGTTGGTCTGGTTCGGGAACACATAACACACACACACGCGCTTGATAGCGTCATCCCCGTACACCGGATGTAACGCAGACTTGACGCTAGCGATGGCATGTGTAGCGCTTGCTGTAACATCCAGAAATCATTTTGTTTAGTAAAATGTCAATTTACGGGAATATATTTTGTTGCTTTCTACTGCTCTACACTAGAAGTGTGTGCGATTAAAGCTCTTTGATCGGTCAGAGTAGCGAAGCTTCATCATCACGACGATCTTTGTCCGCGATCGCTTGAAACTGTCAAATAAATCAGTTTAATGATGATGAAGATGATGATGGCGATGTCGACGATTACCCAGAGACCTTTTGCACGAGCTCTTCGCGATCATCGCGCCGCTTTCGTTGCAAGAACAAAGTGGTGTGCTTGCGCTTGTGCCCGCGCAGGTTGCCTAATCGCTCTGGAAGGGGCTGAATTCGAGCTCGAGCCAAGTGTACGCGAGATCGCATGATGCTCAAGGGGCGCGCAAATAGCGAATCCATTGGGTGTACGTATTCCAATTGTACTCCGTTGAAGCGACCGAACCTTGTGAGATAGAACGGCACGAGGTCGATCATGTTTATGGACGGATCAATATCAACATCGCTCGGATGCTGCTGCTGCTGCTGCTCCTCGACCGGTACTAAAGGTCAACATTTTCAAAGGGATTTGCACGCTGGCTGGAGGATGCGAAACGAACAAATTGGCGAAGCTCTCTCTCTCATTCTCTTTTTCGCGTGGTTCAATATTTACACACGGAGCGCATTACTTCTCAATGCTGAGTGGCCGCAACGCAATGACTAATATTTTTTTGGTGTTTCTGCTCTTTTCATTTTAGGTAAGTCATCGAACAATGTTGTTAGATCAACAATGGCGTTTACGCGCTCCTCTCGAAGCGACGAAGGTAACGATGTGCTGAACACATTCGGTCGACACTAATTAAGACATCAACAACGGAGCACCGGCAAAGAAGGAATCCCATCCATCCATCCATCCATCCAACCATGCAACCGTCCATCCAACCATTCATCCGTCGACCTTGCGACGCGGGAATGTGGTGGCACCGACGGGAGCGCCGAGAGCGCCAAGAGTCATGCGGCTGTGTGCGTCGCAAGTCTTCTTCTCCTATATTTATGCTCGTCCGATCATATCCTGCCCGCCATCATCACCGTGGTGTAGCCCTCCCTTCGGGCCGTGCTTCGATGCAATCGATTGGATTCGATCTTTCAGCGATCGTCCCGGGCCCTCTCTCGATCGTTCGTTGTCGTCGTCTTCCCATCGTTCGATCGCTATCGGCGGACGCTGGGCGGACGGCGGATTCTCTGCAAGACATTATTCTCTCCGTCTCTCTGGATACTTCCTTCCTCCCGAACCCGAACCGGGCGGCCAGAACCGGTGCCAAAAGCGACCGAGAAAACACTCATCCCCGCACTGATGTTGCGGTGAGGCGTGCTGCTGCGTGTGCCAGAGGAGGTAGCCGGGAGCGGATCATCGAAGCATGTACCGTGCCCTGAAACCTGCTGCATATATGACATTTGGTTTGCAACGGGATGTACGCGAAGAAGAAGTGGTCTTCAACGCTTCAATTGCTGCCCCATCGGTGGATGTAAGCGGAGCTCTCTCTCTCTCTCGCTCTCGATGATTACTTTTCGGTTACTTTGCTCGGTCGCGGATCTAGCGACGATGATTAATGTTCGGGCCATGCGACGGCGGCGATCGCTCCGGATGCCTGCTTACCACCAAGCAGCAAGCACCACCACCACCGATGCTAGCTGGAACGTCTTGTAATTCGCCGTCACCACCCCGTGTTGCATCTTTTACCGCTGCCGCGTGTCCCGGCAAAGACGTCGCCATCGTCGTCGACGACGTAGCATCTCCGCTGTCCTGTCCGCTCTCTTTTTAACCGTCCCGCCCTTACGGTCCGACACGGTGCGGCGATGCCTGTTATTTCGGCTTCGGCAACCAGCACCCAAATGGAGCGGCAAAAGTTGAAAGACACGAGAGATCGCACACAGCAGTACACAAGGAAAGGAGGCAGGCAAACTGGGAAGGGACGAGAGTAGTAGCGTCTGATGTAGCTATCCATGTACCTGTGTCCCGGGAATCAATTGGGAGAGTTCCGCTTTCCATTATATGCGCGGAGGCTGCAGCGACGCCGAACGAGTCGTTCTTACGTGGCCGCAGGTTTCGGAGGTTTTCGTTCAAACTTCTCTTCCGTACCGCTCCGTGAGGCCGCAGAGACCGCTAGCAGAGGCAACGTTAAATTGGCAGGCAAATCATCTACCAATTTCGTTCGTTCCTTCGGTCGGTCTTTTCCTCCCTTTTTCCGTTCTGTACGAAGCGAGCAACTGCAGGAGGAGGAGAGGACCCCGGGGATCCGGGTGAGGCACACGATGATCGGTCAATTTCTTCGGGAGCAACAGCAGCAGCAGCAGCAGCATCAGGTTCCTTCGGTGTGTGCCTTTCTTGTTGGTGGACCCTTTTTGGCGCGGTCGGTCGGTTCTTCTTTGAGACCTACACCATACCATCTTGAAGATCTCGGTGCGCTCATCCGCGCCCCCTCCGCAGGGTGTCGATCTCTTCGTGTATTATTATTGGCTCACAGGCCACCAGCACCAGCACCACCGCGTACCCTGATCCGAGGCTGATGACTCAATCAAATCGAAACATAATTAGACGTTAGCCCAAAGGTGCGCGCGCGCGCCCCCGTCTGTGTGTGTTTGTGTGTGGCAACGAAATCGAGATCACCGGGAGTGTGCGGTTTTTTGGATGAACGGTCGGATGGTCGGTCGGTCGCACGCCGGCACGATAAAAGGGCCAACGCGGTGTTCCGTGTTTAATGAAGTTGTTTTCGGTGTTGTTTTTCGGGGATGTACCCGCCCCGGATCGCAGTCGAGGGAAGGAGAAACCGATGATTCCGACATTTTATTTCGGATTCCAGTCCCGGTCGGTCGGTGTGCTGCGAGTGCGCTGCGCTGCGTCGCGCCACGCAAGGAATGACAGGAGTTGTTAAACGGTCCGCCGATTTGCACCATCGGTCATAACGATGGCGAGCCGATGGCCCCGGGAATTGATTGAAGCATTACGCGGAGCGGAGCGATCGAGTTCGAAGACAAGATCGGTTCGTTTCATTCCGCGTTCAGTTTCGCTCTGGTAATTCGCTGGGGACCGACCGAGGGATCCCGGCGGGATCAGCACTCTTCCCCCGCCCGCCGTCACAACCATCTAAGACCGTGGAACCGGGGAACCGATTTGAAGCGCTGTCGAGGGCGCTGCCGCAAACAGCGGAGAAGCAAACGATCAATAAATTATTAATTTGACATCTGTTATTCCAGCAATTCAAAGTGATCGATCAAGTTTATCGGCCTTCGCAGTCGCGCGGTCGCCCCCGTCACGGTCTCTCCATTCCACGAGACCTCTCCGTCGCCTTCGCCGTCGCCGCCGCTTAAACCTCTTAGCGGCACCACCACGATGACGAGGACGACGACGACGACGGCGAGTGTTGGCTCGGGATTAAGAGCTTTCTCATCCAATCAATCTTCTCTCGGTTTACCCACCTACCGCGCACCGGCCCCGCAGTGCCGCATCGCAATCAGAAAGCAAGAATCGCGTGGTCAGTCAGATATGGACGGGGTCTGTTGTGTGCCCTCCGTCCATGGTTCGTCGTCGTCCGTGTCTCGGTAACGGAAAGGGCGTCGCTCTCCAGACGCTCGTGGCTCTCGTAGGCCATCATTCCCGATGCCTTGGTTCCCTGACCGGTTGGTATTGGTATGTGAAACGCGAGCGCTGCGCTCCGTGGCCGCTGCTAGAGGCTTCAGTCGTTTTGATTAGGAAGCTCGCGTTCGCTTCCTCGAGTGTCGTGTGGCAATCCCCGGCAACGGAGTGGGGGCCCCGATTGGCAACGGTCGTAGATCATTCCGCGTTTTCGTCGATACCTGCACCACCCCGTGACGCAGCATCAGCAGCAGCAACACACGCAGCAGCTTCCAATGGGCAAACACCGATGAAGATACGAATCAGTAAGCTCGAATGACTGTCCGCGTGTTCCTTTTCCGATCGTATGCGCACGGATCGTGAGCGAGAAGCAGATAATCCACTTAACACACACACACAGAGACAGACAACCAGTTGTGACGGATCGGGGGTACGGGGTACTTTGAAAAATACTCTAAATGATTAACTAAAAAAGAATGATAGAAGGAGAAGGAAGCGGAGAGCCGGGTTACCGGGTGTCCGTTCGGGTGTTTTGGAGTCCCAATATCTGATATCATGCGAGAGGATCTCTTGTTCGCGCTCGCATCCTTAATGGTTTGGTTGGTTTTGGTCAATGGGAACCCCTCTCTGGTCAAGTTGTCGTCGATGTTCCTGTGCCGCAAAGACCGCAACTGACCTCGGGCGGTGTCGGTTTTAATGTTTAAATGATGGTTGCGGATGGTCCTCTCGCGGCTCTCGGAAAAGCCTTTTGTTTTCGACTTAATTAAGAGATTTCCCGCTCGCTACACAGTTTGATTGGCTGACGAACGGAGTTAATGTTCTAATTCGAAGGGTAAAGTGACCGTAACCATTGCTTACCGGGCGAATCCCCCGCGATCAACGTTCCTGTGCTCCCTTCCCGTTCCCGTTGGCGGCTACTTCCTGAGCGCGATGGGAACACCGATCACACCGACCGGGGACCGACCGATGAGAATGTGCCCCCGGGCGGATTACTGGAATTTCCTGATGAAGTAGTAGCCCTAAATGGGGGACTCCGGGCGCTTGCTCGCTCTCCTCCCGACATCACCTCATCGTGCCTCATCGTGACGCGATCGTGGTGCACGAAACGCGATCAGATTATCGTTTTTGTAAATCACGTTCCCATGAAGAAGGTGCACGATGCTCCCTGCACCCTGGATGGATGAAGTTGACCTATGGGATGTGCGAGGGCGCTACCCAGATGTGCTATTCGGTGTAATAAAAAAAGAGCCTCTTCCACCCTTTTCCACCTCATCGCGTTCATGCGCCAACCGCATCGGGAAAGTGATCACGGCACGATTCGCCAATCGATATATGAACCCGTCCGATCCTTTCGCCCATAATGTATGAGAACTGAACTGAAGGATCACTGCTAAGGCGCTGAGCGTAGTGCAGCTCTTGCGGCTATCATGTTTCATCATCGTATTTGTAGCGTTTTAGTTGGTTGTTTGAGTAGAAACTTCCCCGAGACGCGCTCTGCACTAATTGGCTTAATATGCGAATCCGTAGAATTCTACGCAAAAAAAAACTCCCCGTAACCTAAGGTGTTGAAGTGAATTGGATTCGATTTCCAAATTGAGCTCTAGCACACACACACACACACACACACGCGCGCACGGCCAATGGTCATGCGATAAATTTGATCGCCACTAGAGTCGCGGCGACGCTCGACGAATTAGTCGAGCTAATCCGCAGCTTCCCGTGTCGCCGCCTTTTTGGCACCGGGACTGGGGCTTCGATGAATACGAAATGAAGTTGTCAAAACGGTTCACTATCAAAAAAAAGACGCAATTTTGTTTTTTCTGTCTTGCTGCGCACACCCCAAAGCTGTGCTCCAGAGCGTTCTGGTTTTTGCGAAACCGGATAGTGGTGTCCTGCCCCGGTGTCGCTCCCTCCTCCTTCTGGCCGGTTTGGCTGTGCTTCGAAAGCGTAAAGAAGCCACCGTAGCGCCGGAGGGGTTCGTTTGATGTCGATTCGAGTGACGTTTTCGGGGGCCAAATGGAGCTGATACAAGGTTAACCGTTTCGCAGGCTTCTGCTTTGTGCGAACATTAGCCAGGGTGCTGTCCATAACCTTCGTTTTACAGTCTTGGGATGAAAGATTCTTTGATGCTTTCGCAATGAACTGAGATTCAAAGCAATGATACTTAAGAACGGTTGGTGCTACTTCATGGATAGCGAAAACCTTTGAAGGGAACTTCAAGACAAACACGTAAGTCGAGACTAGTCAGTGATGGTGATGGATTCTCTGCATTCACTAACGGTGACTTCTGTCTTCACTCAGCGCGCATGCAGTCTTCAAAGAGACATACCTTCCCTGTTTGCATACCAAAACAATGGCAGCAGCAGCATGGCTGCTATTTAAAAGCAAGCCCACTGCCACAGAGAAAAGCATCTCCGAGCTCCGAGCAGAACAGAAGAGCAAGCATGACAGGAATGATCAACATGATTACTATTTTTACAAGTAAGCATTCCGTAAATCAGCAAACCGCGTAATGAAAAGACAAACAAATGATCAAATTAACGCGCTCACTCCGCTCACTCCACTCATCCCCGGGTGGCAGGAAGAATGTCTCTGTCTAAACAAGAGCCACGCCGAGAAGCCGAGAGAAGTGATCTGGTGCCGGTACAGATTCCATGCAGGAGAAGGTCCGAGGCTAAGCATTTCTCGTGTTACTTGCGCGACAGTAGCTCGAGCAAACAGCCCCGCACGCGGCGGCGAAGAGACAGAAAAGTCAAGAAACGGCTAGATAAGAGCACATAAAGAATGAACATGTTCCTCGCAGGCGCGCTCCTCAGCCCTCTGCTAAACCGCATTACAGCGCGAAGATGACCTCCGCGCGTGTATTAATAACACGCGGGAGAGCAGCATTCTTGGAACCAAGCCTTTGACAAGCGGTCCGCTCGTCCACTGGGCACTGACCGTGGACCGTGGACCACGGTATAACGACAGGCGGAAAAGGGGGCCATACTGACTACAGCGGCCGCCTGGCTGCTGGAGAGATGAAGAAGGAAATAGCGGCCGTTATTTAGTGCAGTGCAATGATTTTGGTGTTTCATAACAAAACAAAAACCCCCCATAAAGCTGGCTCAGGTGGAGCAGAGCGAAATGTTCGAAATGTTAAAACGGATTACGCCCGGGGAGAGGATCCTTGTGTTGTGCAAAACGAGATGAAACGAACTGGAACTGCAAAAAAAGTGCTGGTGGTGAGAAGAAGGGGATAGCAAGCAGCAGAAGCGCAGAGGTGAAGCAGAGCACGCCGAGCACACGGTTACCTCTATTTCTTAACAACTTATTCAAATTGATTAACTCGTATATGTAAATTAAATTTATTCGAGAGCGCATTTATTATTTCGTTGGGTACACTCCGGGGCGCGCTCCTTCCTCCTTGGCCGGATTTCGGTTGTTCTGCATTTGCTCCGTCAGTTCCGCGCTTTCAAACACTTCGTTTGAGTTTATGCTTTTTTTGGCACCCTCCGGCCCCGATTTTTTTTTAGCGCGTTAGCTTTGGCTTTCGGTTTAGTTTCTGGGTCTCTGTCTGTTTTGCCTGTTAATTTGCTACACTCCTTTCACACTCCTACACCGATTTTTCGGTGTCGATTTTCTGGATCTCCTGTCTCCAGTCCGGTTCGGTCGTTGCGCTTACCTTTCCTCCGGCCGTGAGCCGCAAGCCGCAAGCTGCGCGCGCTTGTACACACGATCGCGTCGTAATCGCTTTGCACAATGAAGTGCTTTTGTGTGGTGTGGTGTGGTAGGTTCCCGCTGATCTGCTCTCCCACAAAACCGCTCACCCTGACAGGCTTCTTCGGAAGCAGAGAGATGATGGAGGGGGGAAGTGGTGGTGAAAAGTGGACAGCCTGCTGGCTGGCAGACCGAACGACCTGGGTCTTAATCTTTTCGAACCAACCTGCGCCCCGTGAGCAGCGAGTGGATGTCCTGAGGTGGTGGTGATCGTGGCCCGTAGCTCCGGAACAGCTTGCTGCGGAACCGATTGTGTGGAACCCAAGGGCGGCGGCTGCGCGCTCAGCATCAGCGCAATGCTTTCCGGCCGGGAGGCGAGAAAGAGAGTACGTGCTGCGAGACAAACTTCGGGGATGTTGTCCGTTCTGGATTAGTTTTGGGATGAAACGAGCAGAATGGATTCGTTCCCCGGGTTTGTATTCACGGTAACACGTACCAGAGGGACAGGGCATTGCGGGGAACGCACCTGAACACGACGAACGTTGATTGTTCTAGCACGTTATTGCTGGCGATCGGTTGAGCTGTTGTTTGATTTAAAGAAAACTTGTGAACGTGTCTTAACCGATCGGCCATTATGCACCATTTTACATAGTTTGTGATGTTTTTGGTGAGCTTAATGAAGTAACAACAAAACACAGCAAAAGATCATATGGTTTGCTCTCTGAAACTCTTGAGAGCAGCACCTATACACACAAGAGTACGTGATGGTGAGCATCGGAAGTAAACGAAAAAAAAACCCTCGAAAAACCTTTAACTGATCTGCGTGCGCGCGCGCATCTCACATCCAACCGTGTCCCCAAAACAGACATAAATCATTTGGATAACGCAGGCAATTCGTCGTGGACGTCGTTTTCCTTCTTCAGGTTCAACTACTCTCCCAAAACGACGGCGACGAATGGTGCGAAGAACCATCAAGACACCGCGTTCCATGTGCAAAGCGTACCTCTCGCCCGGGTCCGGGCCCGGGTGGTTACGCCAGTTCATCGAGCAAGATCAGCACCGAGGTCCGAGACATGTGTGTCAGTCACACGTCGACTCGCAGAGAGTGGTAATCGACCACGCCGTGCATCATGATGTCGCGCTGGCAATCGGTCGCGCGCTGGCCGGCCAAATGATCGCCAAGGCGTACACCCCGGTTTGCGCTTCGCACGCTCGCAACCACCACCACCGCAACCGATTGTGGTCACCGATAAGCAAGCGAGACAATCCGGCTCCGTGGATGGTGTCGTGGCTCGTGGATGACCATGATGGCGCGATTTGATCGCTCGATTTACACTAAATGTGCGAAGAGCAGCAGCAGCACCACGACCACTACCGTGTTCCGACCAACAATCCGGCACGTTCCGGGGGTGCGCTTAAGCGTAAAGTGCGGTAATTAAATCACATCGCTTCCAATCTTCGCGCCTCGAAATCTGCCAGCCCACAACGGGGCGGACAATCGTCACTTTCTCGCTTTGGTGACCCGCTAAATGATCTGTTTACGCAACAGTGTACTTGTTGTCACTTTCGTTTCCGGCCGTCGTGCTGATGATTGTATCGCCGCCCTGGGGCCGGAAGCACCACCGTTGATTGAAGTCCTTGTTTTGACGTGAGTCAATTGGGGCAGTGTCCAGCCGTTGTTTGCAATGCTTTACAACCGCATTCGCTTGTCTCTTTGCATTTTATTTTGGTGGTTTTTTGGCAAACAAACACGGCAAACAAACACGAGCGGAAATGTGATTTTCTTTCGAATGTTTTTTTTTTCTATCGTGTTGTACATCATTGTTGATGAGGTACTGGTCTACAAGTGCATGCCCTATAGAGGAAAAATGGTTATAATATGGCATAGAAATAGGTTGAAGAATACAGCAGTTTTTCCAGTCTTCATACAGTTTTTGTGATTTCACAGTTTTACGTATTTAAACTTTTTTTGCGAATTTATCAGCTGGTACTCTACCATCAAAGGATTACTTTCAATAACCTTTTTTGAAAGGCTATTCTTCAATTTATCGAAACTCATAATGAAGGAAAAAATACATAGAAGCTTTCTATGCAAACCGGAAAGTACCTCGTATTTTATAAAATTATCCTTCGTTAAAAATGGTTGTAGACTTATTAGACTTACGATGGATCAATCATCAATGAATCATCAAAAGGTCATCAAACATAAATTTACCTTTGGTTGTTTTCTATGATTTGCAATGTAGCATTATAACATTCGTATAACTATGCGCAATGTGCGTAATCCTCTAGAAGAAACGATAACCATATTCTACTTCATCATCACTTTGACGAAAAATCCTTTAAAACCTTTTCATTTACTCCCTCGCGAGTTGTTCTACTCCGTAACGGCGCCATCAGCAGCAGCCGTCCCGTGCCGGTGAAAAGCATTAACAAATCAAACATAGACAGCGCGGTAACAGACGACATTTCACAAGCCACCGTCAGCCGTAGTGTATGTTGCTGTATCCGGTTCAATCTGTCTCCCCATTATCGCATCTCGAGTTACCTACTACGCCTCCGCGGTGGAGATCCGATCGATTCCGGACCACGGGGAACATCATCCCATCCCAATACACCGATCACCGTGCGAAACTCAGAGTTTACTAATGTTTCACTCTCCCGTGGCGGCCATGGCGGTGACGGCGGCAGCCACTACCGTTTAACAGAACGCAAAGGATGGGGAGGAAACTGGCAGAACCGAGGACAGGGTTGTGGTTGCGTGAAACACCCGTTACCTAGCCAACGGATTGCCGGAGGATCGTACGGACAAAGGGACAGAAGGAGGAATTCTACCGATCGATCCTATCATCCGGTAGTTGTTGCTCCAACGCTGATTTGCTTTGCTTATTTCGGGCTTTTTGTAAACAAAAACATCAGTTCATCAGTCGAATGACAAAGATGAGGAGGAGACGGTTTTTCCTACAAACGATCGAATCGATCGAACGAGAGGGAACGAGAGAAAAAGATCTTGCGGCAGGTTTTTGACAATCGTGTTGTGTCGCCGGAGCTTCCACAAAACACACATGCCCTGCCCGCTCGGTCTGGGGACGTTGCCGACCCCTGGTTCTCGACGGGAAAGCAGCAGCGCCCACGATGGAGAGAGCGGAAACAAACAGACGAAACGAAGAACATGGAGGGAACGGCGCAACAGAATCGGCTCTAATTGGGCGGAAAAGTAATCGAGGGGAGACGACGACGACGATGACGACGACCGGGCGCACCGTAAAATGTGGCCGATGTCTCTCTTCCATTTCCTTCGCCACCTCCTTCTCCTCCTCGTCATCGAAGGGGGTACGTTTTTGGCTGAAGGAGTTATTTTTGATTTCCGACCCGTTTGACAGCGAGTCCGGGTGTTGTGTGCGGTGAGTCGAACCCCGGGAGTATCTCCTCAGATCATCAGTTTTGGCCTCAGCAGCACCAGCAGCAGCAGCAGCAGTATTGGTAGTGGGTTTTTGAATGGCTGGAATGACTAAGAGAGAGAGGAGAGCAGAGAGAGAGAACCCCCCGTTGATCGAGACCGGTCGATTAGGGTGCGCCACGCACGTCCTCCCGGCCTTCCTCTCATCATCATCATCATCATCAGACCGCGAGCTGCCGGTCAGGTCGATAACACCGGAAATGTACGTTTGACAAGTTCCACCGGAAAACGGTCGCGAGGGGGAGGGTTAGAAGCGCTGATCGCTGAGGGGGAGCCGAGATGAGAACGGGATAATCAACCGACGTTCTGGCGTTCTCTCGGTCTCGGGATTCGGTTCCTTGTCTTCCTTCCTCTTCTTTTCCGCGATATTCGGGGGATCTCGTTTTGGTCTCAAAGATAACGTTTCCTTGCTTCCCGCCATCGATCGATCGATCGATCGATCGATTGACCGGTCGCGGTTGGCCCGTTCCACGTTTCTCCCTAATGAAGATGTCCGATAACTGCTCTCGGCTCGCGGAGGTCAAATCTCGCCAGGTGAGCCTCCGGTTCGCGTGTTCGATCGCGTTCGAGTGGACGCCAGTGGACTTCCGGGAGCATCATCGGCCTCGCGGGACCGTGGGTCTGATAAAAGGTTAAATGGAGATCGCTGAGAGGTGGATAAGCGATCGAAAGATGCGCTCCGCGGACCAATTAACATAAAATGATTGTTCTCCTCCAGGCATCCACTGGCGATCGATCACACTCCGGTCTCACCTCGCGCTCACCTTGGTTCAAAGGTCGTTCCTGGTGCTGCTGGGGTGTCATAAGACGACACCCATTCCATTGGGCCAACCATCGGAAGCCAAACAACTATCCAACCAACCAGCCAACCAACCGTCAGCTGCCATAAAACAATTGTAGCATCAGTGCAAACTGTATGTACTCCGCAACGCGATCGTTGCTGCAAGAGGTTCGACCAACAGACCAACAACAGCCTATCCGAACGACCGGACACACGCGGTCGCAATCTATTAAGCGCTGGAAGAGCGAACGGGGCGAGCGCAGGCGCGCGCGACTCAATGAAACTGATCATATAAATCGCAATAATCATAAATCAGATAATTTCTGTTTCGGCCACATTACGACGGCCCCACAAACGGAACGGTGGTGACGACGGTGGAGGCAGGAACGAGGAGCTTGTGCCTATCTGGTTGTCGCCATGAACCTTTGGTGGAGGTCTTGTCGTGCACTCCAGTGCGCGCGAGATTTGCACGCGGACGTCAATTGAACTGAACGTCGCCGCCGGCGTGAAGGCGGCGCCCGGAGACGATGGACCCCAGCGCTTGAGCCCGCCTGACTCATAGGAGGGGCGCACACCGTGGCGCTGCTGCTGCTGTCGTCGCCTCGTCTCGAGTGCTACACCAATAACAGGATTGAACTCCGTTTGCTGCTCTACAACTGCCGGTTCGAGCGGTTGGAGACCTTCGCATTAGAAGCAACAAGATAGGACACAGTGTGCGCCGGCGTGTGCAGCCAGCGATAAGGCGCACCGTCGGCGTCGTCGTCGTCGTTGTCGTGGTCAATGGCCAGCATATCGCGCGAAAGGAGCGGGAGTTCCGTGATCAATCTAGCGTATCGTGTAGCGAGTCCGGGCGAGTGTCGTGTCCGCGCATATCGTGTCGTGCTCGGATCACAGCGCACGCCTCCCGGGGGGTGGGAGGCGACTGAAGAGCGCACCTAATGCGATTGTAATTGATCGATTATTGAACTAACCCGTGCCGTGTGCGGGGTGGTCCAACTTTCTTCTTTCGCGGTACACTCTGTCCTCTCTCTCTGTTGCTGCTATCGAAGAGGGCTGTTAAGCAAAGGGATACACAGTAGATTCCTAGCTGTTGCGAAGTCACAGGCTCGCCGGCTGGCTGGCGTTGATTAAAATGTTACATACCACAACAGCGGCGCACCCTCTCGATCGTTCGCTCGATCTACAAAGCACCCTGAGGTGTGTGCGCGCTTGCCCCGTGATTGCTGGACACTCCCGAGGGCATTGGTGGTGGCCGGACCGGGTGGCAGTAGTGTAGGGGACACGACAAGTGAAACTCGATCCTCTCACTAGATCCCAATCTTGTACCCCCTTTCTGCCGTGGGGGACGCTTCCCCGTGGACGCGCTGATTGGAGAGACACCAACATCGATCGTCGTCGTCGATCGGCCCCAGTGTCCAGCGTTCAGTCCACCCAGTACTCCGCCCCATCGACCAAATAGAGACACTCGTTTCAACACCTCGGCATTTCCGCGTTAACAAGCACCACCACCACACGGTCCCTGTGGTCCCTTCCCTTGGCAGCGGGCCCACCATCAGCACACTATTGTTTCCAATCTTCCCTGCAGCAGGTCCGCTTGGGTCCGCGTCCAGTGCGTCAAAAGCGTTTTTGATCGATCGATGCGCCCACCACCAAGCCACCAGTGCCAGTGGACCAGCCGGTGTCGTCGACGTCCATGGAGGTGTTGGGATCGTCTAATAAATAATTAATAACCCAACCAACGTCCAATGGTGTGTGGTGTTCTCCTCCCGCGGATGGTTCCCGCGGATGGCTGCCACACTATACTGTCGCACATACAGCGGTGCAGATGTGTACGCTCAGCACACACTTACACCCTGGGTCTCTGGAACCATCCACCTCGCGCACAGTACACTCGCACAGTACTTCGAACGAAGGAAAAGCGCGCTAACAAATGTATTCATGTTTTTCATTAATTCATTTTACGACAACGACGCAAAGGAACGAAGGAGATACACGTGGAGGAGAAGGAGCAGGAAGAGGTGTTAGGGGAAGGTGCGTGCTCGAGAAGCGGACGGGTTCAATTGAATGGCGCGCAAGCATTAACGAATGGAGCAAGATTTCATTGCTGCTGCTTCGTCTCAGTCAAGAGACTTTCAAGGGAGAAGCCAACCTTTACAAATTGACTTCTCCTCGAGTATCGCGGCAGCAGCAATACGTTGCCAGGCGATCGACGACGACACCAAGCGAGAGGTTTGTGCAGCTCGGTCCAGCAGTGGATCGCTTATTAGCTAATGTGTTTCATTTACTTGTGCCAACAATTTACTTATCATCATTGTTCGCGATCGATGTCACCGGCTTTTGACAGGATACGAAAGGGACGCACACACACAGGAGTGAGTTCTTTTGGATGCACAGCGATCGCATCGGTGCATCGGACGGTCGTTTGCATTCCGGGACCACGTCTAGCGTCGTCGTCGCTGCGCTGCTTCGTTGCCACCATTCCCGACCTTGTCACCAATCAGCAACAGGGTGAAAAGGCGAATACAATGCCAACGATTTCTCGCATCTTAGAAAGACATTCGATCCTGCCACCACCCCCAACACGCCTCCTCACTCACCCAGTTGATCGTCGTCGTCGTTGTCGTCGTCGTCGTTGGCGTCAATGTTGTCGAGTCGAGCGCTCTTGTTGCACTCTTGTTGGTGGAGCTTTTTGCGGGGAAAAGCAACACCGGAGAGCAGCAGTCAAGCCAAGACCGCGGTCCGAGACAAGCAAACGCACTCTCCAGACAATTTATTATGCGCGCGTCTTATGGAATGTTGGCGAGGAGCAGCTCGTCGGCCTGGCCTGGCTACACACGCACACGCTCGGGGCCGGCCTCGCTCTCTCTCGCGCACATGCCGACGCGAGTGCATGCATATGCTGCTGCTGCTGCTGCCGCTGCTCCGATTGAGACTCCGAAGGAGGTTGTAGGTTTTGTGCGAAATTGTCGCCGAAGGTTGCGAGTACTGTACGATGGCGATGACGAAGGCCGTGGTGTTGGTGCTGGCTGACTGGCGCTGGTTGGCGTGTGCGCCCGTTTGGAGGTGTAATTTATGTTCCGCTAGAATATAGTTTCCGCATGCGACCGAATAACACACCACCGAGTGTGTGCCAGCGAGACTTCTCCAGCGCGATCTCGCGGTGGCCTTCGCGCGATCCAATTTGGAGTCTCGTGTGTGTCACACTAATTATTCCTCCCACTCACCATTCCCTTCCCCCCTCCCCGCTGTGGTGGCCTGTGTGTAGCCCCAGGAGCAGCAGCCTGTTATTTGGGACATTCGGGAGGATAAATCATCCGCCGTTCGCTCGCGCACTCACTGACCACCGTATCGCGGGTTCGAGCTGCTTCCGTTCACCCGTGTACACCCCCGGAGGCCCAACTGGAGGCCAACTGGAGGCCACATCGCTGATGCGACAGGGAATAGAAGGGAGCGCGGCAGACAGCGGGGACCATCGCAGCCACTCGTAATTCGCAGCAGATCGTAATTAAACTTTTACGATGCTCATCATTTTCGCTGGCTGCAACGCGCCATGTTTTCATCGCCAGCGCGTCTGTGGCCGTCGTTGTCGTCGTCCATCTGTTTGCTGCACCGCTATGCATTCGCCTGGGCTGGCGGTTGGGCTTGTTGCTTTTGGTATTTTGTTTGTTTTAAATTATAGATTGGATGCTAAACTGTTTCTGCATGCCAGCCAACAAGCCAGTCAGCCGGAGCGAAAGAGAAAAAGAGAGAAAAAGAGAGAGAAAGGGAATGCAGTACGAAGATGTATCTCCGTTGGCCTCATCATCATCATCATCATTGAGGGACGGTGTTGAGGCCGGTCGAGAGACGCAGCAGCAAGATTGCAACAAACCAAACACAAGCCAGCAGCAGCAACATCAGAAAAAATGGGAAACAAAAAGGAACAACATGAAAACGATGATTCTCTCCCCCAAAAAAAAAACCCAAACAGTCTCTGCCCCACCGCATCTTCGGAGGGAAAAGGGCTCCTGCTCCAATTAACCTTCGCTGCAAATCGGGAAGAAAACCCGTTGAATTCATCGCCAATCATCTCGGCCCGATCATCATCATCATCATCGCTGGCCTGTGGCGGCAGCGGCGGTGGCGCACTCGATCCTCGATCCCTGTTCCCGGTTCCGCTTATCGACAGAGAGGCGGCCGACCGACCTGCCTGCAGCACGCGCGAGGTGTGTGGTGCACAACAGGTCGAGAAGAGACCGACCACGACGGGGCCACACGAGGACGGTCACGAGAAAACTATTTCGCGAAAACGGGCGGTAAAGAAACGTAAATATGTAATTACTTTATTATTTTTCATTCCTTTCGAACGGTGTGGCGGGTTCGACGGTTTCGCCAGCAGCCGCAACAGCCAGCCAGCCAGCCAGCCAGCCTGGCCGACGACTCCTCGCACACCACACGCGCGGACCAGACCGTGAGATGATGGGATTTTTGGGGATGGGATGATTTGGTTTTTGGAGATTTTTTTTTTGTTTTGTTTTCGGGGCGAAGGTTTTTGGCAAGATCGTTGATTTCGTTTTTTATGTGTTTGAACCCCGCAAGTGGTCCCCGGCGGAGTACGGAGAGTATAATGATCAATAATAATTGGGACTCGGGGTGCAATTGGACTCTGGAGCGTAACTGCGTTCCGCTGCTGCTCCGATCCTCTAGCCATCAGCACGCGGTTTGTAATGAAGAGGAGAACCGTCATCATCACTTAGAACCGTTGGAATAAGCATCTTACGATCTGAGATGTTGGAATGGTGGTACATGAGCTCTACCGCTGCGATGCGATCATATTTTGGTGCTAACTTGATTAACGCGTCTTAAAGTTATAAGAACACGATGAAACATATTTTACCTATCTCGATGGCTTTCTATTATTTACTATGGCTCTATGGCTTACCACTATGCCCTTATATTATGTGCAGTAGTCTCGAGCAGATCCTATACACTTCAAGTCCTCGGGATATTTGATGTCTGAATTAATTATTTTGAGTATCCGTTATCGGAAGTAATAAGCAGAACAGAGCTGGAAATTAATCCCCTAATCCAGTCGAGAATCTTATCAAGAAAGATGCAATTGGGATTGTAGACGATTTAAACTCTCGCATTAGTACTCTCATTAGTTTCTGAGATTTGTGTATAGGATAGAAGTGACACAAATTCGTTTTATGCCCGTGTTCGAAAGGAGCATTCTCAGAAGGATATTTAGACCCGTATGATGGAGTATTTGATTGGCATGTTTTGAGAATTGCAGACGTCAACCCAGCCTGTAAAGTTGGCTTAGAACGGGAATCAAATCAAGATTGCTCTTCGGTATCAACAATGGCACCAACATTTCTGAGATGACGACAAGGACAGTCGTCTGTTGCAGTTCGTCTTCAGCTGCATTAAACTGGCGAAGTCATGTTTATCTTTCTCATTACCATCAACTACTTGAAATTGTTTGTATTTTCTTTTGTGGTTTGCAGAGTTTCCAGCGGGTTATGGTGACAGTCGTAACGTGATCGTAATTCACACCTTCGCTGGAGACCATCGCGCGCCTTGAAATCATGCCTCGCGAGTCTACGAGTAGATCATTTCCGGACATTAAATGGTCTAATGTTGCTTCAATGTCTGTTACAGAATGTTGTTGTGAGCATCCCAATGATCCTCAGCTCCATCAAAAGCAGTAGCTCACAGGAGTGCACGATACGTGCGCTATCCACAACCAACTCCCTTTGTCGATGATCAATGCAAAGCGCGTGATCTCACGATCAGCAGCACCCGTTGGTGAGCTTTATGCTACCAAGCACAGCGCTCTTTCCGTACTCAACCGACTCGACGGTCGGAGCTCTACATCATCGAGCTCAGCTCGTGCTCGTACTGCACGATCGTTGTTTGGCGATTGACGATCATACCTTCCACCACCTACCTCCCTCGCGCCTTTCATCGCGGTTCAACCTTTGCGAGCAACATAATCGGGTGCACGAAGGCGAAAGCGCAGGCTGCCTGCCGGTGCTGATCGATGTTGTGTGCGGTGGTAGCACCCCGTATGTGAGGGATCTATCCTCCCACAACCCACACACACAGACACACAGACACAAGCAGCTTCGCGAGTCTCGCGGATCGTGAGCACAGGACGAGAGATCGAGAGAGCAAAATGGACAACCCGGGGGCCGTTCGGTCGTGTTTCAAACAACGAATGGCCGGAACCCGTGGCCAGCATGGTGGGAGGTGTCCGAATGGTTCACCCTCCCCCCCTCGGCCTCCCGTCTGCGCCTCAAAGTGGCGGCACTTACCTGGCTCTATCGATCGGTGGTTGCTGCTGCTGTCTATCGGGCGGTCGATCGCCGCAAACCCGAGAAATCTCGAGGGCTACGATCATCATCGTCGACGACGACGTGGTGGGCGTGACCAAAATCCAATTCGATCGCGAGCGGGAGGGAGGGAGGATGCGAGGATTTCGGTTCGATTCGATTTCGGGACCGCGATTGTTTTATCCTTTGCTGCTCTCGCTACCTCCATCTCGGCGCTCGCCGATAAGAGGTGAAATCGATTCGAGCAAACGCACAAATGGGGGGGGGGAAATCCCGTCCCAAGACAGAGTGGATCAGACTGAGCTAGGTCCAAACGGCAAACGTCCTTTGTTAGCGACCACTCGCGACCACATGGCCGGCTGGCTGGCGAAACGTAATTTGGTCTTCGTTATTGCCTCGCAGCAAATTGTTTCATTTTGTAGTTCTCTCTCTCTCTCTCTCTCTCTCTCTCTCTCTCTCTCTCTCTGTTCCCCTGAACGCGTAGCCTTCATTGTGGTCTCGCGAACAAGTGCTCACGAAGTGCGCCACGGAGGAGCAAAAGGATACAATTTAGCTCTGTGGATGGCCAGCGAATTATGTTGCGATCCCCTCGAGCAGCAGCAGCAGCAGCAGCGATGGCGGTGCATCACGCAAAGCCGCAGCCGCAAACCTGCTAACGCACATCCGAGGGCGGGAAAGATCTGTATAATTTCGCGAGGGCGAGGACCGCCGATCTGCTCTTCTCCTAGCTGCTCCTCCTAACGTTGCTTGCCACCCCGATGCACCAGGGAGCGCACTCCGGGTGAAGATGCTTATAAAATGTTATTTCTCAATTATGCACAATCGTTCATTTCAAGCGCATCCGTGGGATGCGAGAAAGAGAGACAGAGAGACAGTGAGAGAGAAGGAAAGAGTGTGCAACGTGAACGTTCGGTGGCCTCCGGGGACCGCCCCCACCCACCCGTACGGACCGGCGCGCGCGAGCATCATCATAATGCAATATTAATAGACAATAATCTGTTTATCAAAATAAAGAAATCATTTCCCAACCCAACGGGGGGATCCCCGGGGGGACCTCGTATCTCTCGACCCTGCCCTCCTCGCGCGCGCCGGGATCTTCGGTTACAAGATAAACTGCCGGAGTAACCCCGCATCTCACGACCCGACCGCGCGGTGTGCGATTGGTCCCCTTTCTGCAACGAAAATTATCATCATTATCCCGCCGCGAGAGGAAGGATCGCGGATCGTGATCTCGTGTACCCGTGTGTTAGTGCGCCCACCCCTGGTGTGCCTGGCACTCCTGGCCGGGGAGTGTACCCGAGTTGGAGCAGAAGATTTCTCGAATTACGTCGGTTGCACATTGTGCATTGTGAGCGCATGGTATATGGTGTGTGCGCGCGGCGGTCGCCTGGGCAACCAATCTCTTTTGACAGCGAGAGAAATGTGCGCCAAAGTAACTCAATAGCTTAGCTGCTCGCTCGGTCGCGCGCGCGGGCACATCCTGGGGGACGACCGACGAGCGTCCTGTCCTGCCACCACTCCGCTACACACACACACACACACGGTCACGGAAGCAAGTGGAATCGCGCGTCGACGGGGGCCCGTACCGAAAAATGCGCGATCGTGCTGGTAGATTAGGTTCATCGACGTAATCAAAAGGAACCATAACCTCACAAAAGGCGGCAGAGCAGGATCGCGTTGCACGCCGATGAATGGCTGCATGAATAATGGCCGACGGGGGGTGATGGTGTAATGGGGAAGGGGGAAGGAGTACCAAGACTCCCCGGTATTCCGAATGATGCGGATCCGGGAATTACAGTAGTAATAATGGTTTTGAGCGAAACCTGAGATGCCCCGGTTGGCCGTGGTTCCTCCGGGACACGAATCCTGGCATGCCTTTATGCTGGTGAAGCAGCGAGCAGCAAGCTTTGTTCCTGCTGGACGGGAGTGCTGGAGTGCAGACACGACACGATACGACTCGAAGAGAAGGACTCCTCTTAACCCATAAAGCAATCACGGAACGTTTCCTGTGTTTTCGCACCACAGCAAGCGAGCAGGTTCGACCGGAACAACACACAGCCGGAAGAGTGCGCGATACCATAGTAGCTCCTGGTGTGCTGCTGGTCCACTGGCTTGCGGTAGACATCCGGATCCGGAGTGTTCTATTGGTCCGGATATTGTAATTTCATGTTAATAGTCCAGAAAGTGGCCAGAGTTGCTCGCCTCGGGTGGTCTAAAGATCAAGTTCCTTGGTTTGGACCATCCCTGGAGTGTTCCAATTCCTATTACCAATAACTCGACGCTAACTACGATGGTTAATTGCAGGAGCAAGGTCCGGGTATTCGGGTCACTCTTCAGGCCTACCTCGATCAATCAGAAGCTGTACGTAGCGGTCTGTGTCGCAGCATAGACACAGGCTCGTTGCACAGCGATGGCCAGATGAAGTCCTCGCCGCACACCGGATTGCCTTTACCACCAACCACCCTCCCGCCGTCGCACGTCGAAGCTCCATATTTTCTCCGCTCTTCGTTTCGTTGATGTCTCCATCCATTCATCTTAGTCAGCGTCAGCGCGAATGGCCGTGGTGGAGCCATTGCCCTCACCGACCGCGCCCCTCCCCCCTCCTTCGATTGCGGACCATCGCTTTCTCGCTGTTTTTGATCGATATCTTTTCAATTGGCTTAAAAATGTGTGTGCAAGCGGCAACAGAGACAGCATCACGGTGCGCGCGCGGACGGACGTCTCTAGGTACTATCGTTGGCGGGCCTAACCTCAATTTGAATATGTTGTTGTTCTCGCTGATCGACCACGATATATACAGCAACGCCACGAATCGTGCCCGCGTGTGCGCGCCGCTTGATCGTGTGCCGAAAACGCGCGGGACATGCGGCGCGTGCGGTGCGTGGTATGATATATTGAAATGTTAAATGTCCCCCGACTGTGTCCTTCTCCTTCCTCTTTCCCTACCTCCGGTGATCACCATCGTTGATTTCGCTTGAACATTGCTTGTCAAAAGGGCGGTTTCCCTTCTTCCCCCCGGGGGCCAATCACACACCACGCAATGCACCACCATGTTGTGCCATCGTCTCGACGGTCACGTCGACTCTACGACGGTGGCCCCGTAGTGTATGGCCGCAGTATGTGCGTGTGTGTGTGTGTAAATTGAAACTCTCTCAAATATGTAACACGTGCAGAAAATTATGTTTGCTGCAAAACTTGAGCGTGTCTGTGCGCGCGAGGGATTGATAACATTGTAATGTATGAGCTGGCTCCGATTTCTCATGCCGTTTGCGTCTTTTCTTCTTCTCCTTCTGCTCCATCTCCAGGTTGACGAATAATGCCAACTTTGCCGAATTGCAGTTCTTGAGTGCGCGTCGTGCGGCGGTCGCCGCGGCCATGGCTAGCGCTGAAGCGGCCCAGATGAACGGTGGTACGACAGTGTTACAGTCGCATCCGCCGGCAACGGGCGCTGCTACGGTGGTACCGTTGACGATCTCACCGCCGGCCACCTCGGGAGCCTCGCTGAACGGCGACGGCGAACCGCGATCGAGTAGCACCGGCGGCGCTACGAACGGAGCGACGACGATCAACGGTAACAACGGACCGTCACCACCGGTCGCCGGTGGCGGTTCCAGCCCGGGGCTACCGAACGGAACGGCGGCGGCTGCCACGACCGGACCGGCGGCGGCGGCGGCGGCTGCGGCGTCCGGACAAACGACGACCAACCTACCCTCAGTGCCAGTGCCCCATCCTGGGGACTTTCATCCCGCCTACAGGATACCCGGTTACATGGAGCACCTTTACTCACTCCAGCACGCTTCGGCCTCCCTGCACGGTAAGTAGCGATGATGATGCTGATGGCACGCGAGGACGCGACCTTGACGACCACTCCCAACCCAACCGAACCGAAACGAAACCGGCATTCCGATTCCGTCATCGACACACCAAACAACGGTGCGATCAGTGGGCAACGTGGTCAGGGGGGTGACGTGCGCTCATCATCTTCCACCCCACCCCCGGGTGGGGGAAGGGACGCACCGGAAGTCACCGCGATCCGTGGCATACGGCGTACCACGCAAACAAATTGGTCCATTAGGCGTTAAAAATATATCCGCGCGCGCGACCGCGACAACCATCATTACTAGGCGCAAATGCCTACTACTACTACTACTGCTGCTGCTTGTGCGCTTTTGCTGCCTGCCACGGTTTCGCTCCTTGGCCCCATCGATCACGTTCTCGTCAGCTAGGCCGCCCGGCCACCAACATCCGCTCAGTGTCCGCGTGTTTGTGTATGTGCCCGTATGTGTGTGTGTTCGGGCGTACGCCCGACCACTGGCCTCATGAATGACTAATGTGCTTCCTCCTCCTTCCTTTGCACAATCCGTTGCTGGTGCTCGGGTTATGTGTGTCCTAGTTTGGCCGTGCTAAAACTCCCGAAGAACCACCCCCTCAACCAACCACCCCCCCCCTCCCCACCGCTCCTTTAACACACTGCTAGCTGGAAGTCAAAATATTGTTTCAAAAAGCTCATAAAACGCACAAACCACGCCTTGGGTGGAAGCGATCGTGCTACCAAAAAGACGGTGGTGGTGGTGGTGGCCTCATAGCAGCGCACCGTTTCGGGTACGCACTGGCGTGCTGGTCTGGCCTGGGTCGCCTGATCGAGCGGTCTAAGGCAAAACAGTTGAATGAAATAAAAACAACAATAAAATGCAAACAAATTACACCCGTCCCGGTCTCGGTCGCACATAGTAGTGCGTCAGTGTCCCGAGGTGGCTAGAAGGGAGCACCGGGGAACACCAGGAGCAGCAACAGAAGCAGTAGACCTAGGCAAGAGTCGTTTGCTTGAAATATGCTGTGCCGTAGTACAGAGAGGGCACACTACACGGACACACTAAGCTGGCTGGCTGGCTGGACGGAGGCAAATATGACACGCGAAGAAGGGTTATTTATAAGTTCGATCACGTTTCACGTACGCTCGGACCGGCGAGAACCGACGTCGCGTCTCATTCTAAGTTTCTAAACTCCCTAAAGGCCCCCGAGCCGATTTGTTGCTTCTTGCGCCACGCATACCGGGGAAGTTGTTTAGCGTTTGTCAGCTCGGCGATCTTCAGTTCTAAGCGCGGTGGCCGCAACATATCACTCCCGGTACTGCACCAGGAGGAGCATCAGTACGCATCAAGTGTACCACGCTGGACTACAAATGGAAAGCGAAGAGTGATTGGTGAGAGGATCGTCATCTATCGTGCGGTTGTTTCGGAGAGATCGGACCGGACTCGGCGGAATGGTCATTAATGAAAAGCGCAAGCGAGCGTGTCACGGTGGTGTCCCTGAGCGACAGAACAGGGATATCAAGAGGCGTTGTGGAGCAATGCAAATGCACGCACGAGCGTGCACGAGCGTCTCTATAATCCTCCGTCCGATCCGGCGCCTTCGCTTTGATCATCCCTGACGCACCGGACAACGATGAACCCGGGACGCCGGGACGCGGAGTGTCTCAATGTCATCGGCATGCATCCCGGGGTGGGGCACCGTTTGTCAACGACGCGTTTAAATCACATTTCGGACGATCTTATGATCTCTATCCCGATGAGACGATCGTGGAATGCTAAGCAACCGCCTCGCTCCCTGGGACGATCGCGGAATAGAGCGCCTGATGAAGTTGTCGTAGGTGTATGCGCTCCGGTCCGTCCACAAACCGGTCCGCTGTGGCAGCTCTTCTTCACAAGCGATACTTCCAGCTCCTTGCTGCTGCTTCTGCGGCCGGGGGTTACGCCTTTTGCCATCGTCATCACCATCGCCATCGTCGTGTTACCGTATGTCACGTCGTCGTTGACATCGGGCGACATCGGCAATCGGTTGATGGTGGAGTTGCGTTGTTTGATTCCATATTAGATATGGAGACGCTGTCACCGAGCGTCCTCCAAACGAACGACGCGGGGCAGCGTGAGGCAGGTGTCCTGTTCGCGGTGGTAATGGTGATAACTGGCATTTTATGGCCGGTTATAAAATCACTCCATAAAACACACAACATTGTATCGATATCGGAATGGACGGAGGAGGAATGGTTGCGCTGCAGGTGTTGTTTCGATGCGAAATCCGGGGAGGACCTTGCGCCACTCGAAGCGCCATTAAGGAGCTGGACGCACGTATGTGTGTGTGTGTGTGCATGGTGCGGAATCGGAAATGAGTGTCACCTTAATCGCGGCCTTATGCGGAGATGCAATTAACGCCTTTTCTGTCTTTTCGCTCATCGCTGCGCACAGGTTTGGGGCTGACGCCGGAGTACATCAATGCGCGGAACGCAATCGCCGATCTGCACCCGGCCAGCTCGCTGGCCAGTGCGGACTTCCACTTCAGCATCGACGCGGCCAGCCGGTTGAACAGTCCACGGCCGGGCAGTATTCGGGCCAGCGTGAGTCGCAAACGGGCCCTCTCCTCATCGCCATACTCGGATTCGTTCGACATCAGTTCGATGATCCGCTATTCGCCCAATTCACTGGCCTCGCTGGTGAACGCTTCACGGAGCAGCAGTACCAGCGGTTCGTACGGTCATCTATCGGCCAGCGCACTCGGACCGGCGGCCCTCGGTATGCACAGTGCCATGGCACCGCATCTGCAGCATCTGTTGCGCACCAGCAGCTTCGCGTTGCATTCGCTCCCTGGCCATCACACACCACCGACGGCTAGTATGTTCTCGCTGCATCCTGGACATCCGCTTCATCCTGGCCATTCGTCGATGAGCAGCAGCAGCAAACCACAGGTAAGGTCCCCACCACCATTTGCCATTTCGATGGGATGAATTTTCATGTTTGTTTTTCTTTTGTTTTCCGTTCCGCTCCATTCCACGCTACAGCAAATTACGGATCTCTCGAGCAAGAAGCATGAAACGCCGACTTCCAGCTCGCAAGTGGCACGCGTCGAAGCGGACAGCGCAACGAACGCACAGCAGAAAAAGTCGCGAGTCAAGCGCGAAAGCATTCCACCGCATAAGGCTAGCCCACCGTGCGGATCGGCAATGATCACCTCCAACCATCACCTGAGTCCAACCTCTACCCAGGGCGGACCTACCAACGGTACCGTGTCGGCGACATCCACCACACAGAACGGAGGTCTCAATCTCAGCCCATCGCACCCGGAACATGGTGCCCGGGGAGGATCGGATTCCAATGGTCCTCCAATGGGCGGTGGTGGTGGTGGTGGTATGATGAGCATGGTGGATTGTAATGGAACCATGTCCGGTGGCGATCTGATGGCTGGGAGTGGCTTTGGCGATGGTGGTAGTGCACGCGATGGTCGCGGTTCGCGGGCGGATACGACCGATCCGAAGGATGAACCGGGTGACTTTATCGAAACCAACTGCCATTGGCGGGGCTGTGCGCTGGAATTTAACACCCAGGACGAGCTGGTGAAGCACATCAACAATGATCACATTCATGCGAACAAAAAGTCCTTCGTGTGCCGGTGGGAGGATTGCTCGCGGGATGAGAAACCGTTCAAGGCGCAGTACATGCTGGTGGTGCACATGCGACGGCATACGGGCGAAAAGCCACACAAATGCACGGTAAGTACGGGATTTGGGATCGATCGTACACGATTGAACACCGGAATAATCGTTTATATTTTTTTTTTCGCTGGTTACATTCCAGTTTGAAGGCTGCTGTAAGGCGTACTCAAGACTGGAGAATCTAAAGACTCACCTTCGCTCGCATACGGGCGAAAAGCCATACACCTGCGAGTATCCTGGTTGCAGTAAGGCTTTCAGTAACGCTTCGGATCGAGCCAAGCATCAAAACCGGACTCACAGTAATGAGGTAAGTCGGATTGCAGTACACGCGGACGTCGATACACCAAAGCACGACACTAATCCTTGGTTCCGATCTTTGCAGAAACCGTACGTTTGCAAGGCTCCAGGGTGTACGAAGCGTTACACGGATCCCAGTTCTCTGCGGAAGCACGTCAAGACGGTACATGGGGCCGAGTTCTATGCCAACAAGAAGCACAAGGGCAACAATTACGGTGGTGGCAGTGGTGACGGTCTTGGGGATGATGGTGAAGGATCGAACCATATGTTCGATAGCAGCCCGCGAAGTGAAGACAAGACGACGAGCATGAGCAGTCCCAGTATTAAGTCCGAGTCGGATGCCAACTCACCCAGCCATCCGCCGATCAGCAGCCCGATGTCGATATCGGCCCTCAATGCCGGTCTCGGCGAGGACTTCCACGAAGGTGGTGGTGGTGGTGGTGCTGGTGCTGGTGCTGGTGGTCTTGCAACACTGGATGATCCAGCCTGGCCGTACCCGGACGAAGATCTGGAGGTTGCCGATCTACCGTACGTACTGCGCGAGCTGGTTGATCTCGGTGGTGCAACTGGAGCCGCCACCGCGACCATGTCGGTGCGCAACAACCCGCGCAATCGGTTCAAGAACCGTATCAACAACAAGGGTGCCCTGCTTGGTACCAGTCCGTTGTCCAACATCCCGGAAATGAACAGTGGAAATGTGATGCGCAACTTCGGGCTGGGTGAGCTGAACAGAAAGATTACCGATCTCAAGATGGAACCGGGCACGACGCCACCACCACAACCGATGGCACTACCCTCGCCAACGACACTAATCACCAAGAACAGCCAAATGGAGCCGGGAAGGACGACGTTGCCACAGCCACCCTCGTCGAATGGCAACGCTACGACGACCACGACCACGATGATGATGATGAATGCGTATCTGAATCCGGCCGCCGCACAGAACCGTCGCGATAGTAACAACAGCACGACCAGCAGCTCCTACTACAGTATGCGATCGGCGGATATTAGCCGGCGTAGTAGCCAGGCGTCACAGCAGAGCACGATCTCCACGATGCGGCCGACTTACTACAATTCCTCGTCCCTGTACGATCCGATCTCACCCGGTAGCTCGCGACGGTCTAGCTCCATGTCGACGGCTACGAACGGTGGACAGAGCCTACCGCCGCCACCTTCTTCGCATCTGATCGCGACGCATCTGCAACGATACAGTGGCAATCATGCCGCTAGCACAATGGGAGCATCAGGTGGTGGCCATCCGAGTGGTGCTAGTGGCGCACGTCACTCCATTCCCAACAATATGAGCAGTGGCAGTGGTGCTGCAGGTATGGGTGGATACTACGGTCAACAGAATAATGGTGCCATGGCAGGTCACATGCTTGATCGCCGCATGTCCGAACCGGTAGCAAGTGGGTCCCACGTTGGTGGCAACGGTGTGGGCGGTATGTCCGGAGGGTCGATGGTCGGTGGAATGAACTCTCAGTATCTCAATCGGCGTCCCATGGGAGGAGCTATGCACTCACGTCCTACCGTTTCGAATGCACCACCATCCTGCACCGCCACCTCGGCTACGATAAATCACACGAAACCTACACCACCGGTCACTAGCAAACTGCATCCCAACCAGGAGGTAGTGCTCGATGAGATGGACGAGGGTGAAATGGTGGAGAACAAGCTCGTCATACCGGACGAGATGCTACAGTATCTGAACCAGGTGGCGGATATGGCTGGTGAGACGGCTGGAAATGGCAGCAAACCGGACAACACCCCTAGCCCGGCGCTGGCAGGCATGGCAGGCCCTAATGCTGCTGCTGGCAATAATGGTAGCAATCCGTGGAACAACACGCCACAACCGAACACCGGCAATGGGACCAACCAACTGGCCAACTTTACACAACCGCAGCAGGCCAGCATGCTGATGAGTCCACAATCTCAGTACAGCAACGATGATTGCAGTCTGATGAGCAACGTCATGTCTCCCCAAACGCCGCAACACCACCAGATGATGTCACCGATGATGCCCGAGAATGCTAGTGCACCCCTGACGCCGAGTGCGACCAACAACAATGGATTTGCCGCAGCACAACCTATGCAAAACATCCAACCTACACCAGTACAGTGTTCGGTGACTCACAACAATGGTAACGGTGTGCAGAACTTCAATCGTGGACCCAATTACGGTCTGAACAATGGTGCTCAATGCTATGCACAACACCAGCAACAACAACAGCAACAGCAGCATCAACAGCAGCAGCAGCAACAGCAACCAACGAATGATCTTAGCCGCCCGATTGCTTGTTCGAATTTAATCGGCTACTATCATCGAACTGATCAGAGTGCACACCATTGCTGTTTGGCAATGATGATGCAAGGATCGCTTCATATCAACCAACCGCCGACGATGGCCGTGGGACCCAGTGGCCAACAGCAGCAGCAATCACAACAAGTGCACCAAGGCCAGCAGCATCAGCAACAGCAACAACCACAAAGCAATCAGTTCAAAAATCCGTTCAGTCTAAATGTAGCCAGCTTCGCGAACACTGGCCACCATCAAAGGGGCGACACGCTAGATGCGGGTGCCGTTTGCAGCAACACAAATACCGAAATCCAGTGTGGTGACATCAGTCAATCACAAATGTCTCCGGCAATTGCAGCGATGGCTCCGGTGGCCAACGCAACGATGCATGGACGCCAGCAGCAACCACTCGTCTCCAATCCGACCGGCGGCATGCAGCAGCAACAGCAACAGCAGCAGTCATCGGCGCCGGTGGTTGCACCGACGCAACCGATGGAAAGCAGTTTGCAGACTCCACCCCTACCATCGTCACCGACCGGCTTCGGTGATCTGGCCGCCGCTGGAGCTCCACCTGCACTACCGATGTCGCTAACGGAGGACACTGGACTGGGGACGATCACGGCAGCCGCAGCGGTTCTAGCGAATGGAGGTAGCAGTGCAGCGATGGGTAGTGAATCATATCAACGTACTCTCGAGTATGTGCAAAATTGCCAAAACTGGAGCGAATCGGCGGCCGATATGGTCAGCAGTAGTACGCACCCATCGTCGAATCTCGTCATTAACGACATGAGCACGTCGCTAAGCTCATACTTCGAGGAGGATCGTTATTTGCAGATGATCCAGTAACCATCCTAGTGTTTTGTGACGTCCACATCGTACGTGCCATAAACGCTTGCACGTGAAACTGTATACAGAGAGAACTAGAGAGAGAGAGAGAGAGAGAGAGAGAGAGACACATCTACAAGCACAGGCTACCAGGTAGATTGATGGTCCAGAGATTCCTATAGATTTTAATACTTTCCAGTCTTCCGGTGCAGGAGGAGCTGGAGTGTGAATGACTGTTTGAAGCTACGTCTACTCTATCATCCCATCCTTCTCGTGTAATGTAAAGAACCCGTGTAAAGTTAGTACCTTAATGATAAAACATTTTGTAAGGAATATTTCGTTGATTGATCGTTATCAAGTGAATAAACTAGGGGAAAGAAGAGAGAAGCCATGAAGCCATGGAACTGGCAGTTACTGAAGTAAAGGGTATGCAAAGTAGAGCAGTAGTTGTAGAACGTAAGGTACCAGTTTGAGAAGGAATCCTTTTTAGGCACAGGATGCTGAAGGAATGTTGAATTTAGCTGTTTCAACGTAAGCATGAATTAATGAGATGAAATAAATGATACACGAAAGCGAAAAAGAAAAATATGTTGCCACACCATGTTCATTCCTTTTTTTGCTCATTGCTCCGCTGTTACTCCACCAGAACGGAAAGAACGGAATTCCCATCCCCGTGATGGGATACTCGTTGTGGAGAGCTTGTTCTTACACGCCACTCTCATCGTTATCAACTAGGGTTGATGATGGGGACCGACGGCTTTATGATTCATAAAAACGACGGCACTGCATTGAAAGAGAAACGTTGGGAATTCCGCAACACACACGCAATTCGACATTCAAAACAAGTACACACACCGATAGGTGCCATCTGATCACGCTACGAACGGCAGTCGTTGTGATGCTGTGGAACAGTCTCGTGGCAACATCCAGTGAGCATTGCAGGGCTTAAGCATGGGGCTCTTTCCCACTCGATTCCGCGGAGTAATCTGTCTGCTTGCACTGACAACAAGTGTGCACGGAATGTGTATGTATTTGAAATCCATAGAAAATAGTGTACCAAGCAATAGGAAGTGTACATTTTACTCGTTATTTATTGCATAGGGATATTTCCTGATGCGTTGCATCTGGATTCGAGCGATGTGCTAAACAAGAATTGTGGAGAATCACCGTACACAGACTGGCATAAGCCAGAAGATGCCAGGGAATTCGAGAATCCCTGGTTAGCAGTGTTTCGACACCCAGAAGAACAAGTACCATTTTGTCATGGAACGCTTATTACCGAGCAGCATGTGCTAACGACAGCCATCTGTACAGAAGCATTCACTATCAACGAGTATGTTTGTCGGGTTTACCACACAACTTGATTTGCTTAACAACTTGTTTCTCCCTTTCTTATTTCAGGACAATCATTGTCCTTGGTGATTATGATCAATCAGTAAACCCTGACTGTAATTCTGCAGGAATTTGCGCGTCAACAATTGAAAGGGTAGTGAAGGATGTCATTAAGCATCCAAAATTTATTGGCGAATCATACCAGTATGATATTGCCATAGTGTTGCTCCAGCGTCCAGTAATCTATAGAAACAGTTGAGTAATGAAAACAATCGTTTTACAAGGAATTAAATGCTGATACTAAATATCACTTCTTCATAGATATCAAACCGATATGCATACCGTTGATCCCGATCATACCATCGAGTGTCCATCTGCCGAAAGTATACAACGCACTATGGACTGATAGCAGCAGTCGACCGAAGCAAATCATGATGGACTACATCTCTCTAGATCAGTGCCGTGATTTAACGCAAAATCAGTTGGTTTTGCACCAGGAACAAATGTGTGCGAAATATGCAAGGCAATCGCCCATAAAGCTAAACGGGGGAGCTGGATCACCGCTGCTAGCAGAGCATCACGATCGGTCATTCCAGTTGGGTATACTCTCCATCGGAATGCCCGATGGGGATTATAGTATGCCGTATGTGTATTTGAACATAACTGCTCACATTTCTTGGCTCCATGACACGGTGAAAGATGCGGACATAGAAGCTCAATAAAACAATCTGTGCATAAACATCACAGAAACGCTCTTATCGCGCTTATTCACCGCTCTCGATGACCTCGTGTTGATCAACGCAACGGAACAGGCACGAGAAGTGATAATAGTAGTGGTAGCTATGTTTTGGTTCTGGGTTTTACTTTCAGAATTACAAATTTCTTGACTTCGTTGTCTCAGATATTTTGGAAATTTGTGGATCTTGATATATCTTCTATCAAATACTTCAGTTTTTTGATAACATTAGCTCGCTTGGAAAGGTAAAAAATAAAAATAAAACGGGTTAGTAATGAATGTGTCGTGAGATTTTAAATCAAACATTGTCAACTATTTATAACAAATTGTTTGGTGCGTGTTTGGTCATTTTTGCAAGACAAACACAAAACGAATGTAAAAATTGTTGCACACACATCTAAGCATTCATCTTTATCTGAAGAACGAACGTCGGATGATCCTTCAAAAGACGATCGTCTGAGGTACAGATTTGTAGCAGCTTCTACCGTGCATCGATGTGCGTTAAAATGCAGCTCATTGGGACGCGTTTCGTTGGGATTATATGGTTTCTAGCAATGTGCAACAACTGTTGTGGAGCAAGTATGTAAAAAGGTTCGCTTGGTGTATCGCAGAAAGCTAATGTTAGTCATTACTCGTCTTAATTTTTCCGCAACTAGTGAACAATCCAGAAGGTGTTCATTTTAACACTAGCAATGTATTAAACAAGAATTGTGGAGAATCTTCGTACCCATCTTGGGAGAAACCACCGGATGTGCGTGTAAATGAGCATCCCTGGCTAGCAATTTTCCGACACCCAGACGAACAATTACCATTCTGCCATGGGACGCTAATTACCGACAGGCATGTACTTACGGCGGCCACCTGCACGGAAGGAATAACGCTCAATGAGTAAGTGCACTGAAGGATTGTTTGATCTTTTGATTTGCAAGGAATCTAATTATATTTAACTTTGTTTTGTTGATATTGCTAATCGATTTTGTAGGACAATTGTTGTACTTGGCGAATATGATCAATCAGTGAACACTGAATGTGATTCTGAAGGGAATTGCGTTTCAATTGTAGAGAGGGTGGTAAAAAATATTACGACACATGCACAATTCAAAGACGAATCATATCAGTATGACGTTGCAGTAGTGTTGCTCCAGCAGCCAGTGAGCTATAGAAACAGTTAAGTTTACTTAAGCAAAATATCTTTTCTTAGCAAAACATGACTTTATTCAGGCTAGCTATCTTTCGTTCACAGATATCAAACCAGTATGCTTACCATTGATTCCGATCAGTGAAACACGGATCCACAATGTTCTCTGGACTGAGGATAGCCTTCGACCGAAGCAAATTATGATGGACTTTTCACTGCCATCCCATGAGTGTAGCAAGCCCCAGAATAATTTGATGGTGGACGAGCACCTATTTTGCGCGAAAATCCAGAATCCTGACATGGATCGTATCAACGAAGGCGGAGTCGGATCACCACTGCTTGTACAATATCAAGAGCGATATTTTCAGTTAGGAATATTGCTCTTCGGATTGTCCGATGACGATTACAAAATATCGCATGTATATTTGAACGTTACTTCTCACATTGCTTGGATCGAGCAAACGGTTGTTCTGGGCATAAAGTCTCAATAAAACAATCTATCACATTAATCAAAATGCCAACGGGCTTTAATCGGGGGAATTCACCGCTCTCGATGACCTCTGGACGACCAACAACAGCGAGATAACGATAAGTTTTGCAAGCGTGGTTATGCTTTCTCCCCAAATCGGGCGATCACTGTCTCGATCGTGCTAAGCATCCAATCGTAGTATGGAGCAACGGACGTTATAATGTAAGGCTCCTCGAACTTTGCCGGATACCTTGGACCGTACGATAGCAGACCAACGAGATGGATTCGATCTTCAAATTGCGTAGTAACCACCGGTGCACCAGTACTTCCTCGCAGGTTTGGTTCCGGGATACTGGCATTGATTGGTTTGTAGCGCGAATCGAGTACCACACAGAACATATTATCATCTTGCTTCAACGAGTATCCTTTCAGAAGATCTCTGCACTGTCTGGGATTTTTGGGAACCATAATGTACTGCTTTGGAATCTCAGAGAGACCTGTTTCTCGTCGACCACACCACGAAGCAACTAGCAGCAAGGCGGCTTCTGGTTCTACATCTTGATTAATGCATATCGGTAGCACCGATGGTGGAGTAATTTTTGCCCGTTCGCTCAGCTGCACGAGGGCAATATTGTTGACCTGTTCGTACGAATCGTACCCCGGATGAACGATGGTTACATCGACGGCGATGTCCTGTGTTGGTGGTGCGCATGTTTCCCTGTCTCCAGCTTTGATTATCTGGCAATCAGGATCAGTGGTGCTATGGAATTCACCCAAACGGACGAATGCTCTGCCAGAGAGAGATTAACGTTAGACAAGTTTAATGTGGAAATCAAGTTTAAATTATCCTTTTGCTAGTACTCTTACAATTGACCGTAATCGGTAAATTTGGTAGCGAACACCGTGGTCACTACAAACAGTTCGTGTATTAGGGCTCCTTGGAAAAGGTAGGTCACATTGCCGTTTCTGTTGTAACCGAATCGCGCTAACCACGGATGTTCGTACAATCTGCTATCGATAGGAAGCTTCCCTTGATAATTTCGTTGGCCGCAATTTTGTTGATTGAGCGTTGGAGAGCTAGTATCTTCAGCCGCGCCACCGAAAGGCACTGCTACCACAGCAAGGATCTGCAAGATGGCACAGCAAAGGAATGCTGTGGTTAACCGCTTCAGGAGCATTTTCGAAGCTTCTTGATTCAGCGTCAAGACTGTACTGCTGCTGATAACGACAATCAATAGCCCTAGGCGAATGCTTTGCCATTCTGGGCTGTGTTTGTGAATACAATGCGAGTTGTATTGAGATGCTGCAGCAGGGTAAAAATGCATCGAATACTGTTGAATTCCCCAAGAGTAGCTATTCTCTGGACTTCATTTTGAAATTGAATTTCATTGAGTACCCTTGCACGCAATAGATACTCAACAGGTAAGTTGAAGGATTCTATTCGAGGATGTGAGTCTTTTTAAACACATTAATAAAATAGAAGTAATACAAATTAACGCTACCATTTGTGCCAGCAATTTGCGGAAGGATCGCAAGCGATCAGTAGATGGAGTGCTTCTTTTGACGATCACTGTCTGATCGTAAACATCCTCATCTCATTTTCTACGAGCAGCCTCCGCTCCTCATACTTGTGTCACCAACGATGCAGATCATTTGCATATTGGCTGCGACTCTGTTTGGTGTTAACGGGCAATGTATAAAACGAAAACCAGTGTTTAGATCCGCCAGATCACCGTCTCCATTTCATTCCAGTACTGTTCCCGGATGATTTACACTCGTCGTTGAGCAAATCTATCAATAAAAAATGCGGCGAAACGCCGTACGACTACTACAAGCGGCCAGCGTCTGGTCGGATCTACGAAAATCCGTGGCTGGTTTTGTTGCGTCACCCGGGTGATTGGCTACACTTTTGTCACGGAACGCTGATCACCGATCGTTTCGTACTAACAACGGCTAGCTGTGGAAGTGATATTGTTACAACAGAGTGAGTAGCAATCACGCCTTGGACTTTGAACAGCTGAACGACGGTGATCATCGTCTCGGGGCCGTTTTCAGAAATTCTTCAACCGCGGACCCACCGACAGAGATCGTGCTGGGGGAGCATGATCTCAGCACCGATCCGGATTGCGTATCCGAGCAAAACTGCTCGCTCGCGGTTCAAATACGGACCACCGATAGTGTTATCCTGCATCCAAACTTTACCTCTACCTCGTACGAAAACGACATTGCATTACTCGTTTTGAATGCGTCAGTGGAATTTAGTAATAGTTGAGTAAAGGGAATCATGAACCCTGCAGCAGATTCTAATTTATCTTTACATATTTTAGGTATACGGCCCATTTGCTTGCCGCTCTATCCTATCGTCACGGATTGTGATGATCATCTGTTGAATCTGTACAACGTTATCTGGGCCACGGGCAGTCGCCCGACGCAGATTTGGATGAGGCTCGTGCCGCGGGAAGTATGTAGAGAACGGCTCCGGAATTGGACCTCGGTCAGAAATGGACAAATATGCGCTCGCATTCATAACAGCCTTCCGGTGGACATGAAAGGCAGTGCCGGATCGGCTCTGCAGATAGATTATCACGGTCGCATATATCAGATCGGGGTGCTTTCCGTCGGGTTTAGCGACACTTCGTACGATAATCCCTACATTTTTATCGATATACCCAAACACATTACATGGATAAACGATTCCACTTAGTGATCCATGTGCTGTGGTTCTTGAAAAAGAACCGTTTTTCGATGTTCTTTTGTGATAATGCGGGTACCGTGGCGAGGAATAGAACTAATTTTATTGGAATCACAAGGGCAAATTTTATGTGATACTTTCAAGGCATTAAAAACGAGTAGCTAGTGTAGTATAGTGTATATTTTATTTAGTAGTTAGAGGTGGAAACTCTCGCTTGAGAAATTCTAAAAAACTCATACTCCATAAGGCGGTGCCAGACGGGACGTAAACTCTAGCGTAAACGTAAAAATTAATGCCAAAACGTTTACGCTTGCCGTTTACATGCTGTCAAACGTTTATTGGTTCGTGGGGCGTGAAACCTAACGTAAAGTCTTTTTGCAAACGGGAGGGCTCGCAATATGTTATTTTTGTGGTTTTCATCGATAGTGTGTGATCATTGCTAGTGTGTTCAATTCTTTTCTTAAAAAAAAACGATTTTAATTTTCTCAACCCGGCCATGTAAACATATCGAAGCGTAAACGTTTTGGCATTAATGTGTAAATTTACGCATAAATTTACGGTTCATGTAGCACCACCTTTTGCGCAGTGTAGAGACACCCTAAGAACAGATCGCTGCATGGGCAACGCTGATTTCTGCTGAGAGGGTTTGGTTCGGGAGTTCAGGAATTGTTGTAAAAAGTGTGAAATTTTTAACTTTTTTGAACTGTTTTGTGCGCGATAAGAGTAAACTCCCGTCGTTGTTCTCGTTAGAAAAGTCGCGAGGCGTTTTGCGTTGCCGAATTTCACCTTGATACACCTAGTTTTGGAGGACAAAGTTTAGTGAGAAAAATCACAAAGTTTCTTCAAAAAAGACCAAAAACAACGCAGAAACGGAGTTAATCTTGCGAAATAAAGTTAAACGGGCTTAATTGGATGGTGTTGCGGTGCAGTTAAAGTCCATGAAAACAGGTACGAGTTCATCCGAGATGACGAAGCTGATTAGCAGAGTAGAAAAAAATAAAAGACAGGCGAACGAAGTGATAAAGACAGATTTTGTGTGGTTCAATCTGCTGTTTTCTAGTCATCTCCGTTCGTCAACCCCCCCGCATATCCGGTCCAGTTCGGATGATGCAAAAATAGTTGATCGTTGGGTTTCATCTTGAAATCGAGAGTGAAAACGGTGGTACTTTCTCTTTAATGGAGTTCCCGCAGCAACCAGAAAGACAGGCAGACGGGCTAATCGTGTGATTTCGAAACGTAAACAATTCCCAAAGTAATCCAGCTAATCCGGATGAGTCATCAGTTTTGCTGGTCTGCTATCGCTAGAACCTGCGACGTGTTATGCATTTTATTTTCGAGTGACGTGCACTCTCGGGGGGGTTGAAAACCTGTTCTGGGTGGCGGGTGTCACGTGCAAATTAGTAATTCTTCGGTGAATGTCTCGTTGCAGATCTGCAGGAAGCGGTTGACCAGGAAGAGAAATATGTTGCCTCGCGGCTGTAGCGGCCGTAGCACAAAGTTCCGCAGCACACCTTAGGGTGGGAAAAGAAATCGTAATTGAGACACGGTTCGAATCAGAGAGGAAACACCGAAGCACCGAAAGCAACTGGAGACCGTAGAGGTCATCGGTGTTGGTCGTCGTTGATACGTGTGTAAAATGTCCGGTAAAAACCCCGACACTGAGCAGCAGATAGACAGCAAAACGCAGGAGCAGACAGCGGGATCACACCAGAGCGAGCAGGAAGTGCGAGGCACGCCACCGAACGAAGTGTGCCGTAATCCTGTCGCCACGGAAACTAACTCCACGACAACCGATTCGGCAGCCAACAGCGCAGATCTCACCAGCGTCAGCCTGGCGAAGGAGCCTCAGGGAACACAGGAACGCTCCGAAGCAACAGCTGACCAAGCTTCAATTTCCGGTGCCGCTGAATCAGCCTCCGTCGCGGTCGCCCCTACAGCGACGTCTTCGGTTGAACGGCAGACCTCTATTGGGTCCATCGAAAGCGGAACGATGCCTAGTGTTGCTGATGGCGGCGGTAGCACGGGAGGAGGAGGTGGAGGAAGCGGATTCCGAAACTCGTTGAATAATGGACGTGTGTCGTTTTCAAGGTTCATCTCGGTGGATCGCGCACGACCGAGCAATAATGACATGTTTAGTGAAATTCTGACGCTCATGCAACAGGCCAGACATCCGGGATCCTTCTTTTCGTCGGAACGTAGAGGCATCTTCCTGCCATCCTCGGGCTCGGGACGATCGCATACACCCGGAACGAGCACACCACCATCGGCCGCCGGTCACTCTTCCAGTGAAGTAGTGATCGATGTTGATGGCGGTAGTGCTGTCGGAGGCACCTCCCTCCGGTCGTCTCAGAATGACCTGTACCCAATGTCGACATCGACTTCGTCCGCTAGTGCGGGTCTGCGACCTTTCCTGTGGATGCAACCAACGGAGGACGGTGGTCAAACGTCGGGTACCGCGAACGGTGGCGGTCGTTCGCCACTGATGCCTAATTTCAATTACAACCACCACCATCATCATCATTTCCACAATCATCAACCGTTGTCAATGCATCAAAATGCCCAATCATCGGCCGCCGGTGTGACGATAGCTGGACAGTCACCTTCATCTACCGTTGGTGATATTGGCATTCCATCGGCGGGCACCGGTGAACCACAACAATCGCAAGGCGTTGGAGGCGGTGGTATTGGCACTCCCACCGGTTCGACCATGCCTACGGGAGGTGCAGGAGCTACTCGCAGCAATAGCTTGAGTTCCAATCACCCGAATGATGAAGCAACCGTACACGAAGCTCTACATCAAATTCCGGAAGCTCGCGCCATGATGGACACTCTGGCCCGATACACACCTTTACTGCTGATCCTGGTGGCCAAACTGTGCTACGATCATCTGGATGGTATTATCTATTTCTTCATGCTGTTGATCACGTTCTATCACGCCAACTGGGTGGTACGGCAGGAAATTTCAAAGCAAAAGCAACGCCGTCTTATCGTGTTGCTGCGCGAATTGGCACTGATCGTGCTCGGTTTGATGGTATTTGGGTTCGTTTTCGAGTTCAGCAACATCTGGTTGGTGGTGCTGTTTATGCCCGTCTCGCCGCAACCTCAATCGCTCAAGTCACTGCTGTATTCCGTCTGCATTACCGACCTAATTCTGAAGCAGATAACGATCGTGATTAAAATCATCTTCACGCTTCTTCCACCCACCGTGGTAGATTACAAGAGCCGGGTAGGTAGAGCTGCTCGGGATTTCATCCCAGTGGCGTTACCTATCGCACGTGATCTAATCTGTCGATTTTTTGTTCCAGGGTAAAATCTATCTCATGATAGAATCGTTATCGCAGTTGTATCGTGCAGCCGCTCCCATACAGCCATGGTTGGTGTTTCTGTTTGAATCGTACTCAGGCTCGGAGAAGATGGTTGGCGTTATCTTATCAGCCGTGTACATTGTTGCAAAATCTACGGATCTGCTGGACAGGATCAAGTTCTGTCGTCGATCGTTCATCAAGTTACTCCAAAAAACGGTGAGTAGTGGCGGGAAATAATGAAAAGAAGATAGTTTAGAAAAAACAAACCGATTTCAAATTGTACCAAGAGAGAAGCGAACTGACGGCTTTTGCGTCATTTGCAATGCGCTCTAAACAGCCGTCACGTGTGGCAAGTGATTGCTCATTTTACAAAGACAAAGAGTGGGGGGCTTGTTTATGACTGCATTGGTACACGATTACATTATCAATTAGTTCGAATTGAGAGCAAGCAGTGCGCCGCAGTATACAGTATTGCTAGAATCATTGGTTTGGCTGGATGGCTTTCGCTAGTCAGTCGCTCGAATGTGTCGCATTGGATTAGACCAACGTTTTGGTGGGAACCGATGGCGGAAAAATACCAAAGAACTGTAAAACGAACGATTCGTAAATCTCTCCAAATCTTGTTTGGGCGCAAGTCTGTGGGTTGAAATGTTGTACTTATCTTCAGCAAATATTCACATCTTTACTAACGCACATTTTCGTTTTCTTCTCCTGAACGCAGAGCTATGGAACGGTACCGACAAAGGAACAGCTGCAAGCGTGCGGTGGTCAATGCTCGATTTGTCACGATAACTTCAACTCGCCCGTACTGTTGGAATGCAATCACATCTTCTGTGAGCTGTGTGTAGGCACATGGTTTGATCGGGAACAAACGTGTCCGCTGTGTCGTGCAAAGATCGTCGACGATCCATCGTACCGCGACGGAGCGACCACCTTCTTCCTGCAACTATACTAAAATATTTGTTGGCTATAAGAGTGATGGCTGCAAAAGAGATAACGTATCTGTTTAAGCAAAATATATCTTGAATATGTATCCCGAACGGAAAGTTGCTGGAATTAGGAACCATCGCAACTTTGAAATCAAACGTTCAACCACATAAAAATGCCAATCCTACCGTCTCTACCTTGATGTGCATTTTACAGTGGTACAATCGGTAAAGTAAATACCATCTTTCCGGAGGATAGTGATAACCGTGAGGAACCATGATTGTGTGAGTGTGTGTGTGGAGGTAATGACTCGTTTTTTTGTCGCCGTACAAACGTACGTGTAGAAAACGCAAGGGAAGGAACACTTTTTTATATACACAAAAAAATTAAATATAAATAAATCACCGGTATAGAAACGTAAGAAAACACTTCTGGAATGAGATAAGTGAATTGTGCCGCAACCCGGCACAAGTGTATTGCAAATAGCACCGTAGGGGAAGTGGATAATACAATATTGTTGCATTATTTCATGATGTTAGTGGCGTAGTTGATGCCGTTGTATGAAACTAACAAAACATTGTAAAATAGAGGTATGTATTTGCAATCAATAAAACAAAGTCCATATCCTGTTGCATGGATTTGTTACACGTTACACTGGTTACAGTTACTGAACACAGCCACCGGATGCTACTCCCGGTGCACCGGGTCGCCAAGCATTTGCTGACTGGAGCCATTCAAAGAAATTGTATCTTTATGTGTTTTCGGATATTACAAAATACACATAATTAAAAAGAGAATCATCTTACGCTCTGGTTGGTGACAAGATGCAATTCGAATTATACATTCTAGCCAGTGATGCTTTCAAGTTGATCTTGCACCACTAAAATGAGTTCAGCTACAATATAAAAAGTTGCAAAGTGTCATGTCGATACATAAATATTTTGTGTGCCAAGGACTAGTTTAATTTCTATCGTATGTTGGATGGAAAAGATGTTAACGACTTTAATCGTGGACGGGTCGTAGATTCAGCTTTTGATTCATTTGCCTCGGATCAATGTACTTACTGTCCTGCACCTTCTTGCAGTTTTACTGGATCACCATCGTGAGGGTCATTGGTAGAGAATACCCTTACAGGCAAATCTTACCTGAATGAATGATCATGTAAAGAAGAACATATTGCATGCCGTCGACACAGGATCTATAATGGGCACCATCGTCGATGATACTTCCCGGAATGTGAATTTTGAACTCGGAATTTCTTTCTTTCAAACCCCGTCAGCACAATGAAAGCCCAACCAAAAGCTTCTGTTCAATTTACATACATTTATAAGAATTTTATTTTTTATTATTCCATTTTTTGAAGTAATTTTCATAGTCCTTGCTGTCGCTGTGTCGTTGGTTGCGTGATTGGTTCGTGTGTTGTTGTTGGTGGAGTTTCATTTTCTGCTTCTTCTCTCTCTTCAAATAATGTTTCGTAGAAATGTACAGTTACAACGAGATACAAATAAAAAAAAAGAAGATATTTACGATTTCTGCCGAGCACCGTTGCTGCACGGATGCTCATTTTATTGTATTCTGACGATCGCCATAAAAGAACGCGAGAACACTAAACACTGATAAAGTGACCGCTGGTAAGTCGTAGTAGGTATTGGTGCCCTTCTTCGGCCACCAGTTTTCAGCACTCTGCCCTCTGATCCTTCATTCCGTGTACTTGCTCCTCCCCGGTCTGACGATAATAGTGCTTTACCGAGATGAAATCATCCGTTAGCAGTGCCAGTGAAACGGCAACATCCTTCGATTCCAACGAAACGTTTATTCTAGAAGAATCTATATTTATCTGTTCTTAAAACTAGTAGTGTCCCTACACATCATCGACTCTTCAGGCGTCCGCTCAGCGGGCTAGATACTTCACTAGGGGGCATTGACACATCTGCTCTTCGTTGGGCGATCCTCGTTGCGAAGGCCTCGCCCTCGCGGTCGCGTTCAAGCGAGTCCCTGTTACTATTATTATAATTATTCACAGCATACCCCCGCTTAGCCTTCAGGATGCTGCTGCTGCTGCTGCTGTGATGACACCGATGGTAGTGCGATAAGTAGAAGTCGAAGGTAGGATTTGATAAAACGTTTCTCAATAATGCTTAGTGATTGTATTACTCCCTAGGACGCAAGACGGGATTCTGGTTCACAACTCCGGGCATCAAGCAATTTTAAGGGAAGAAAGCTTTTGACGACTTCAAACAGCCATCCCGGGAATGTAAGCGATCGTGAGAGACACACGAGCTGCGTGTTGTATTGTATTTCTGCCCTAGGACAAGGCTATTAGTACGGATTAGAAGTCGCAAGACTGGATCGATTAACGATAAACAACCTGCGAGTCTTGCGGGATCGATGCGAATGCGAAGAATAGGGAACGAGTAATGGGAACCAAAGAGCTTGCTAGAAAACATGGGAAAATTGCTTATCACAGTTGTATGTAGGAAATAAGGTTGCAAAACAGCGAGCTGCAGTGTGGCCGCAGCACCGTCTGCTGAATCGGAACGGGAGTACTGTCGCGAAACGAAGCGATGGTATCGTGTGGACGGTCATGTAAAAGATACTCTTTCTGTCTATCTTTGTTTGATGCGATTGCTTTTTGTTTAATGTTTAATTTAATACAGCCCCTACGGCACTTAGCCTCCAACTACTGTCCTTCCACAATGCATTTCGCAACATTTCGATTCGGTGCCGCGATCTTCTGGATTTACTAGTTCGGAAAAAAACGAAAAGTTGATCGATGTGATGTGGATCAGTGAGATCTCTACGAGACCGGGAAAGCATGACTGTGCCATAGTGTTGGTTGTCGTTGCAGTTCGTATACTATCAAGTTATCAAGTAATCGGAAGTATTCTAGCGTCCGTTCGGGTTAAAATGCACGAGATGTACCCAAGCGCCGAGGTCGAGTGCCTGACGACGATCATGGCCGTTGGGTTAGATCCGGGTGGTTTCCATCTGCTCATTAGCCTCATGCTTTATCTGTCGGATGCATAGCACGTCCGTTGTAGTAAAGGATCGTATACCGTATGTACAGGTTGCAAAGTGGGAAGGGAGTGCTCATGGGTGTACGAGCCTACCACCACGCACTGGCGTGAATCGATGGGAATGCGGGAATTGATAGGACTCGAGAAATCCTCTTATACCTCTCTAGACATTAGTCAACATGGTCTAGGGTTGGTGATGGATGCAGGAAGCCGGGAACCCACCGTATTAACCCTTATCCTTCCCACCGGGACCAACGGTGACACCTAGAAGGTGTTCACTGGCCATCAAACCACCCGCCGGTTGATGTGCGTAGTTGCGAATCTGGTGCAGCGAGATCAGCTGATTGGGGAACGCGTTCGAGGGGCTCTGGTTCATAGCGGCCGCCTTCTGGTTCTGGAAGCTGATGGCATCGTACAGGTAGGAAGGTCGCTGCGTTGCGGCCAACTGGTGATGGTGCTGCAAACCTCCCAGATGCGGTGGCATTGCGTTGATCGGTGTAAACGCTGAATTCGGTGTGCCCTTCGCTATGCTATTCGTGTCGTAGCTGGCAGACATAGGAGTGGACGATGGTGGGAGTGCCAGGTTGCCACCATTCATCGAAGGGCCATTGTGTTGCGGTGGTTGTTGGTTACTGTTGACGGTTGCCGTATTGCCGCCATTGGATTGTGGTTGGGTAGTGCTTTCGCTTGGACCCCGAGATGGGACCACGGAACCACCGACCAGCTCATCGACCGCTTCATCCCGTTGATGATGAGATCCGGGGTGTTCGGAAGCCTGGCTACCACTACCGGCCACACCATTATTGCTACCATTGCTGCCATTCGTTTGGCTTCCGTTCGGCGTTAGACTAAAGTCGTGATGATTGTTCTGCTGGTTGATGACCTCGTTGATAGTGGCCGCGGCCGAATCTGGGCTAACTTTGGGCCAGTACGAGCTTTCGACCGCCATTGGCGCTCCGGTAACGGTGGCGGATTGGTTGGGGACACTCGGGACGCCATTGCTACTACTGCTGTTGCTACTGTTACTGCTCGTACTCGAGCTGCTACCGGGTGTTGTAGCACTCACATTGACCGTGTTAGCGGTACCGGAACCGTTGTTGCTGTTGTTGTTACCGTTGCTGTTGCTGCTACTGCTGCGTGTCCCGATCGGTGGCCGTTTGTCCGTCCGTTCAGCGTGCTTCTGCATGTGTTTGGATAGATAAGTTTCCTGGGTATAGGATTTACCACAATACTGACAGATGTGCGTCTTCAGGTGCTTGGATTCTTTGTGCTTCGGGATGTGCTCCAGTAGCGAGGGTTCGTCCGAGAAGCATTTGTAGCACGAGTTGCATTTGAACGGTTTGTCCGTCTGGTGACACCGCGAGTGAGATTGGAGGTTCGAGAGCTGCGAGAACGCCTTCATACACCCGGAATGGCGGCATTTGTACGGTTTGTCACCGGTGTGTGTCCGGATGTGTTGCTGCAGGTGCGATAGTTGCGTGAACTTGCGCTGACAGATCTCGCACCGGTACGGTTTGATGCCGAGATGGATGCGGGTATGCTGCGATAGATAGCTGGAGTTGGCGAACGCCTTATTGCACTGCGAACACTTGTACGGTTTCGCTTCTCGCATGTGGATCTGCGTGTGAAGCTGGAGATCTGCCTTCGATGTGAATATCTGTAAAGATGAGGGGATGACGGAAACAGGGGTAAGTTAATGTGAACGAATGTAGTTGGATGTATCTGGTGATGCTGGCAATATGTAACACAACCGATGTACCTAAACGACGATTCAAGCAACATTGCATTTACTTTACCATTCAACATTTATTACGGTGTCCTGGCCAAGTGTTACTTTTTAAGCTAGAATTTTTCTACAGGAATCTTGAGAATCTTCCACAGGTTCTACATACAAGCTCTGAATATTTGTTTGGGAACAGTGCGAACAGATTTAAAAACGAAGATCGTGCAATAAGGGAAAGACAATTATGAGCAGCGGTATATTGTGCAATTTCCTTTCATATGGAATGATTAAACAGACTATATTGTGTAACTGAGCGTAGCATTGTTAAAATTAATCTCAGCGATAGTGGGTTTTACATTTAAAAAGGATACTTTTCCTGTTCATATCTTCTATATATATAAAAATCTCGTGTCACATTTTTTTGTGTCCAAACTCCTCCGAAACGACTGAACCGATTCGAACCAAACTTTGTGTGTATCTTCTGTAGGTATCAGAATCGGATGTAAACTATATTTCATTCCCCTTACTTAAGTTATTCAAAAAATAGAAAAATTATTTTCCGTAACTTTCTGTTATCCTTTGATTTGATATTTTTCTTAGATTTTTCATACAAAAAAACTAATACTCTCAAATTTTCATAGCCCTAGCTCAACCAGTTATTTTTTAATGATTTTTTGAAAATCCACAAAATCACCGAACAGTAGTTGCAATACTGAGCGCCAGGGAGCGTTGACAGCGCGAATAAATTTAATTGATGAGAATTTTATCCTAGAAGGCTTAGCTAAAACCGGTTTAAGCATACTCCGGCAATATGCACAATTCGAATTTTCGAAATTTCATCAAAGATAAAAAAATTATGTATAAAAATTCAAAATATGCACACACACATTACTAACACCTCATTAACATTTCCATGAGGGCTTTTGCGCGGGGTCCTAACTCCAGGTGGTAGCATTAGGAGCTCAACACAGTTATGGGAGAAATGAGCCGTTATGGGATGTATGTTCCGAAGAGGGACACCGGCCGATCCGGGGTGTAAAAGGGCAGGGTATTTGCGAATAAAGGGCAATCTGAACAGAAAATTCCTCTTTTCGGTTAAATTCTTTGCGACGCCAAAAGTCTTCTAAAAACGAGGTGACTCCCTTCCGAAGGCATAGCACCCAAATCTCAAAGAAAAGAAATCTGAGCTCGAGCCCTGCCGATCCTTTGCGCACAAAACAGAAGCGTTTCAGCCAAGTATTAAATGCTGATGATAGTTTAGTAATTCTCCTCGCTGGCCAATCCATGAAATTCAAAAATAAGCTCAGAACCATGGTTGGTGTTCATGTAACCAATGTAAAATCCTCAGCAAATATTAACAACAATCATCACACACAAAGCAACAACTCAAAAAACATCTAATTTCAAATAACCATCCTCTTTTAAGCGTAGCGACGCACGCTGGGTCATGCTAGTAACTAAATAAATGTTGTTGTATTGAGCATCCATCGCACTCCTGCTTGAAACGCTTAACTGCATTTAACTTCGTAGCTAAATATATACTACTTTTTCTTTTCTACTAAAATATATTTTTTCGAATATGAAAGTACGGCAACAGTACCAAATGTTTTAATTTTTCCGATTGGGTTATATCCACATGCCTCGTTTGAGAAGTTAGATAAATTATACAGAAAAACATTGAGAATCGTGACAATGTTGAATAATTAACAGTTTAAAGAGGACTGAATATCGAAAATTTGCCATGTTTTTATCATAAACTGGTACAAGAATCGCAAAAATAGTTGCCAAACATGCCATTGGTCGGCAAATTTAAATAGAAAGACAAATGATACCAGCTTCACATCGTAGGACAGAAACCTATTCTTTTGCTGTTCATATGTTCCGTTTCATTTTTAATTAATTCTTGGCGTGTACACAGAAATTTAGGCAGTTTTAAAAGAAAATTGCTAATTGCATTTATCTTAATCGATTTTAATCTTTTTAATCGTTGATCCAACCATATATTCGTTAACAGTTGACGCTCAGCGTCTATTGGCATGACTCCGTAAGGATCCAGTTCACGTATTACTCAACAGATTCACAAACTCAAAAAAATCATGAATTATTTTTTATTATGTCAGCAATAACTAACTTTAAAGGGTTTACCAATAACGTTTACTACTAATATCGCTCTTCTTTTCATTTTTTTCTATTTCGCTTGGTTTCTAATGAGTGTTTATGAAAGCAGTAAAAAAAGCGGAGTCCTATATCTTAAATTCAAGTGTCTATTTAACACCTGCAGAGGCCAATAATATACAAATCTCGTGCACAACGAATACGAAACGAAGAGGGCAGAGATTAAACATCAAGCACAAGGACAGTTAATCTAGGTGATTAAAAAGTCTGGCCAACTGAACGAAATGGGCCTCTGGTTGGTGGCGCTACGTTAGAATGCTCCATGGTACATTCTCACATTCTGCTCTCCACGCAAACCATCTATTCGGCTAAGCCGTATTGAAAGTAGGAAGCGTTAACTAGAACGCTTGTCCTTAAAACTGTGTAATTTTACGGAGCTCTGAGCATGTAGGTAGCACACCGTCGCTGAAAGCATGCATAGCGCGAAGGGCTGGCGCTGTCCATGGTGCTGCCCACGAGAAACACAGAGACGTTCTTCTAGACCGACGTGCACACTCGCAGGTTCAAAACGGCGGAAGGATCACTGACGCCGGAAGTGTTGGACTGCGAGGTGCGCGATGATTGCGTTTGCTGGTAAATTTTGCACATAATTTCCACCTCTTTCCCTTGTGAGAAGAAAACACCTCAACAGCAAGGCCACCGAGGACACGGAAGCGGTCTTCCATGTCGCTGTCATCAACGGGAAATCGCACGGGAAAGTGTAATTAAAACCGACAAAGGCACCGTTGCTGCCGTATGCCGTTGTTTTTAAATCAAGGTTCAATCCTGCGCTTTACAGTATTTGAATATCGTGTATTCACTTGTGCTCTGCAAATCATAAGCAACGCTGCGGTTGATGGGTGCGTTGTTCATTTTCTAAAGATGATATAAATTGATTAATTTGACCCAAGCGGAGCTTAATCATTGCTTGCATTAAAGCTGCATAAGCTGTAGGAACGCATTGATTTGATTTACATGCGGGGCTTCGATCGCTTTTGGTAAATTTCTGAGAAAACAATGCCATTAGGTTGTTTCATAAGTAATAGCGTTTTTTTTAATTTGATTTTAGTTTTGAAATTGTTATAATGGACCATAATCAATGACATTTATTTAATGTTGTTCTAAGATATTTTAACTTCTTGTTGGCATCTTCAGAATTGGCCAGTCATTGAGCTTCCGGTTAATGTCTTTAAAAAAAAATTGAACGAAGTGCAATTTAGTAGTGTCGTCTGCCTTAAAAATTTTACCGTGCAAGGTATTATCAAATATAGAAGCAAGTGGTAATCTGATAGTACTAAATTGTATGGTGAATGCATGAAAAGTTCCCAGCCAATTTCTCCAAATTTTGGTAGCCCTGATGTAATATGAATTATTTGCAATTGACAAATTCTTATCGTTTCTCGTTTAATTAAATGGAACCATTAATTCTTCTGATGAATATCAGCTGTTTAGGTCGTTTGGAGTAACATATCAAGTTTCGACCACGATCCTTTCCTATTGTTATTATTATAAACAATTCAAATTTGAATACCACAAATCACGAGCGTTAAAATGATTAGTTAAATGAATTGCATTCAATTCATATGGCATCCGAACATCAAGCTTTGTTATGAGCAACAAACAATTTATGTGGCGTCTGCCTCTTTAATATCTTTAACCATTCTTCAATTAATGCACTGTTATAATTTTTTTCAAGAATGGATTTTTCAAATCAATTTAGACAAAAATGTCCTTTAATTATTCCCTCACTCGTCACATATATTTTTTGGAACATGCGTGACGGTTTTCTTCTCTAAAGAAAATGTAATAATATGTGTTGAAAATGCACGCCTTACTACACCATATTGACGCCACGCCATTAACAAACAAATACAAACAAAATTAAGCTAACTTTTAGTCCTAAGACTAGCTAAAAGTTACAACTGCAATAAATTCAAAAAGAATAAATATTAAATGTTGCTACAAACCGCTAAAATATGATCACTTCCATATGTATGAAAAAACACAACTACTTATGAAATAACCTAATGTGTACTATTTTCGTTATCATAAAGTATTTCAATTAAACATACGGCTCGTCCGTCATTATATATGTTAAAAATAAAGTATTTCAAGATGGTTTTATCCTCGAAATGATTTTCTTAATTTTGAACTTATAAGAACATGTTTTTGTTAGAACGAGTAACTAAGCTGTTACGTTATTGTAAGTCTCTGCAGCAATTTCATTGTTCGCGATTTGGATTGCGAAGAAGAAAAAGGACAAACTGTGACTTCGTATATCATTTTCCATCGGTGTCAGTAAAATAATCCGAGACCTGTGGTTCCCGATTGTAACAGCTAGGCATGTAAGGTTATCGAATGGACCGCTATATTGAAAATACTATCGAACAGTTGTGAATTTGGAGAAGTAATTTGAAGGAGTTTTTTAAAAAAATGCTGTAAAATATGTCGAGATCCTATTTTTAGTCGTATGTGTGAAAGGAGAGACCATAGGTGTAATTGCCACAACTGCTTATGGTAACTTCATTAGAATTTTAAAATACGATTTTTACTCTTTGCACGTTAATCATCGGTTCAACTGTAGCTTCTACGGAAAATTTCACAGTAAATGAAATAATGATCAACGTATAATTCAAACACTCGACACAGTTCTGTTCATGATCGTAGTCCTTAATTATGATTAAAGTGCAGATTTGCGACGTACATAATCTCGATGAAGATAATTAGAAACGAATCACTTCCAATCTATTTAGCATAACGTATGTTAAAATTCTTCGCTTCAAACGGCACATTTGATCCAATTTTTATCACAATATGGTCCGTTTGTACGTAACAGACGCCTAAAGTGATGTGATGGTGGCCCTCCAAAGCCCCTTCACCTTACCTTTGCTTCCTTTGTGTCAAGCGGATCGTCGGAATCCTGAATCAATTGTTGCGCGGCGTGCTGCTGGTGGATCGCAAGGCCACCGTTCGTTGGCGAAGGAGGGCACGAGGTATCCAGCTCCTTCTTTTCTACGATGAAATTCTTAAGCTCCAAATCGAGGCTTTCGCCATTCGGTGGCACGCTGCTACCAGACGATGATGCTCCGTTTCCGACGGCCGGCGGCGGATTATTACCATTCACCGCCGTACTCACGATATTGGAAGCATTTCCATTGCTCCGTTGCGGTGCTCCACTGTTCTGATGAGGAGCAGTGCCCACGGCTAGATGATTGTTATTAAGCCGATCATCGATAAGCGGTACACCATTGCTGCCTATCAGCAACCCATTTACGGCCAGCGAAATGTTGTTGCCGGGTGTCACTCCGGCGATACTACCGGTCAATCCGTTGCCCGCTTTGAGTGTAAAGTCCAGCCTCGGTTCATGGTGCGCCACAAGTCCATTGTTGATGAACTGTTTTGGCTGTTGTTGTTGCTGTTGCTGCTGCTGATGATGATGGTGCGATAACTGTGTGTGTTGCTGATGCTGTAGTTGCTGTACTTGCTGTTGCTGCTGATGCTGCTGTTGCTGCTGTTGCTGGTAGTCCAGCATTCCAGGGTTGTTGCCATTTGGCTGGATAGGCGTGAATGTGACGGTTAGCTGTGTGTTTGGCGTCGAGGCTAGGATGCCACGTTCGTTCAGCGATCGTAGCTGATCGATCGAACGGTGGTACTGGGTGCAGTCGCCGGAAGCTGCTATCTCACCGATCAGCGGTGAGTTGTGATAGTCTAGGCCTCCTCCCGGTCGGGAGTACTCAACGATGCGTCCCTCCAGCTTGACACTGTTGCGAAACTTGTCACTACTGCTTACCACCTCAATTCCTCACTTCACTTAATTTCGGGTTTTCTGATCACGTTCAACATTCACCAAACTATCACAAAACGGCTATTAGACAAAGCAAGAACCATTATTCCAGAGATATTTTCTCCTTTCCGTTAAGAATAGTACACAGGACACAGGAAGTTTGAATTTCATTCCGGTCTATCTGTTCTCATTTGTGTAGCTCAACAGGAAGCTTGTTAGGGTCACGATCTCATGTCACTGAATTGCAATCCTTCGACACTCGACAATCACTTGATACGAACTTATGATTCGCTTTTGACGCTTTTCGTTGTTCATTTATGTTTCTCCGAGTCAAAGATACATCTTTGTCCAGACTATAATATATTGTCGAAAAATGTACCGCACATCTGTCACTACGGTTTTATCAATCAGCCTTAATCCTGATCGAATGAATTTGAACAACCTTGAACGCACCTCACCTTTGAACCTTCATTTTCCTAGCTAATCTAAAATTTATTACTCCTATCAACACTTTGGATATTAAAATTTATAGAGCAGCTACGATCAATTTTCAAAACATTGACGAACGGTTACTTCTCTATGGCTTCGCCAATTTCTAAGCATAAAATTTCATAATTTGGAACCTAATAATTTCCACAGAATGATGGCTTCGAGTATTATAATCTGGACGAGGGGTTAAAACCATAAAGAAATCCGCGAAGAAATATGAACCTTACACGGTTCGTTCTATTACCGAAGTGATTCCTAAATTAACATACAAGACTGTAACTAAGTACCAGCAACATCTTGCACCGTAAGCGAAGAATTGTTGTTCCTTATTTATCCTTCAAGCAATTGATCACAATTCCGGTTCGCTAATACCTTAAATACAACATCACCTTACACTACAAGCATGAACATATCCACATTGTTCATCCGTTATTCAGTATGCGAAACGATCACATGATTGCTTCTACAGATCGCTGCACGCTGCATTCCACTGCACTGCGCTAGATTATCTCATTCGATAACGAAATCCATTGAGCGTTTTGTCACTAATTCGGGTCACATTAAGCAACGAAAATCCAATCCAAACACACCGGTAATCCTAAACCTCGGCACAAAACGCGCGCACAAAGCGTTTAGCGCGCGTGATTTAGACACCACCGGTACTGGCACCGGCACCGGGACAGCAGCAGCATCCAATCAACCATTCCCTCCGTCGACGGAGGGAAAGGTTGACTGATGGTGCGACCAACACTGCGACCAACAGCAACTCCGAGACTCGAGCCGCGAAATCCCGCCGCACTCGAGCTAACCATCCTTCTTCCTTTCATTTCCTTCCCCCCTGTTCCGGGGAAAACGGATTCCCTAGTTGCGATTTCTACAACATTTTTTGTCGACCGTTTTGCGACCGGCCATTCCCCGCCTCTCGGTCTCGGCCCATTCGATGATGATGACATTTCGGTTCGTTCCGGGCGTTCCGATGTTTGTTTGGGTTTTGTTTTCCACCTTCCACGGGGAGAGGGCCCCGTCGGCGCATTTATTTCTGCTTCTTGCGCCGGTTGATCTGTGTTTTATTTTTCACCCCCACGGCGCGTTTTCCACGCGTTGTGTATAGTTCGATGGCGGGATTTCATCGTTTTTGTATGTTTGCTTCTTGCTCGTCCCTCGTCGAAGGATTTTCTTTTATGTCCGCGCACAAACACACACAAACACACACACACCTCGGCCACACTCGTCCGTGGTCCTGGATATTGGTTTAAGTATCCGTTTGTTTTTCTTTTCGTCTCGCCTTAGGTGGCGTCTTTCTCGTGTTCGGCGGTTATCTGGTATGGCAACAGTGCGGTCGCGATTCGTTCGGAATGGCGCGAGAATATCCAAGTCCCTGTCCGAAGTCCGTGGTGAGACCGAACCGTGATTCTTAAGCCGGTTGCTACTTCTTCATTGTTGCATTCAAAAAAAGAAAATCCCGGTAGGAAAAAAGCCCAGGACAACACTCACAGATGAAGCGTGCGAGGACGGCGCGGACGCGGCACAAATAATAATCGTTTGACTCACATTTGCGCTTCACTTTCTCACTTTACTCGCCGCCGCCGACGACACACACAGACCGCACAACAATCGCACTAGTAAGAGAACAACAACACAACGACGGACGATGGGCGATGGGCGATGGCGGTGGTGGTTTCGGCGGTGATTGTACGATGTCGCGATGCCGCCGCGATATCCTGCCACGATGATGACCGTCAATGTGCGGATGGAGTGCGAGATCTGTGCGAGTAAAAACTCGACGAGATTTTTATGCGTGGCGTGGCCTGCTGCTGCTGTCGCTGTCGCTGTGTTACTCATTAGAATGTAAAAACTCGACTGGATTTTTTGTCCGAAAAGTCCGTCCGGCCTGTGTTTGAGAACATCCCTGGGTCCCGGGTTCGGAGTTGCGACGGAGACTCTCCAGTCCCAGTCCCAGTCCCAGTCCCAGTCCCGGTCCCAGTCGGTCGCAACGCAACGCAACGCGCGGATCCGCACACCCCGCACCCGCCCGGTCCTCCACCGGTGGCGTATCCGGAGAAGTAGCCGAGGCCGAAACCGGCCGAACGCCCGGTTACCACCGCCACCACCACCACCGACGCCGACGCCATCTCGAATGGTGGCGGTTGTGGCTTTCCATCCTCCCTTCATTTTTTTTAGACACGCGACACGGGGCAAGGGTAGAGAGAGTGGGTAGAGCGAGGGTAGTTAGCTCGAGATGCGGGACGCGAAACTCGCGGGGCCGCCCAAGACAGGTGGCAACGTCCTGCCGCCGCCACCGCCACCACTACCGCTGCTGATGATGATGATGATGATACGATTGGGCGTTTGTGGCCAAAGCAGGACGAACAGGGGGTGTGCAAAGGGAGGAACAGACCCTCTCTGTCTCACTCTCTCTCTCTCTCTCGGGTAGAAGAAAAAATGGTGTGCAAATTTTTAACCCTGTGCCTGGAGTGGAGTACTGACCACCCACCAGACCCGCCGAGCGAGACGATGACACGATCTCTGCGCTGGTGGTGGAGGACGGACCAAACGCAGGATCGCGGTTCGCTGGAAAGTGAGAAGGAGCGGGCGCAACGCAAATGGGGGGTGGAGAGGGCTGATGTACCATTCCGTAAGGGTTGTTTCGCACGAAACCGGTAGAAACGGTGCGAAAGGAAATGGTGAAAAAAAAGGACGAAGAAAGCTATACCCCGAGCGAAGGTCCGCAGCCACCGAACCGATCCTCCTAGAGTGTTGGCTGAGGGCAGGATCCAGGACGATGCAATTAGTGTGTAGCAGGCGGTGGTTTGAGGTGATAGAATTTCTTACAAGACCGATGATTAATAGAATACTGTGATCGATTCCGGCGGAGTACTATCGTTTGTTAATACTTGTTATTCTAATTAGTAGTTGTAAGTAATGTTTTTAATTAAACCATCTCATACTAACTATCAAACAGCCGTTGCAAGAATGTTATCCTTCGGAATACGAATGACTTGCTCGAGGGTTGCTTGGTTCCAAAATGCCTTCAAACTCCAAAATAATGGTTCCAAATTGTTAACAAACTTAGAAATAGTTTGGAATTGTTTCAATTTAGGGAATGTTTTGGAAATACTCAGCATAATGTTGGCTACAGGGACCTGTTCCGAGAGGCTTTTCTGTTTGAGAATTCTACTGATGGTTATGTTGGCAATGACTAGTCATCATCTGTTTCATTAAAGTGAAATACCTTTTACACTGAAATTAGTCAAAGGATCTGCAGCTCTAATGCAGATGAATTAGTGTTCAATTGTACATATTTTTACATAGGATTTGATAGAAGAATTGTGCGACTAAAACCCGGTTGCGTTCGGGATCCCAAAACAATCGTTTCCAAACACACACAAGCATACGCGAGTAGCTAGTTGTGCTACCAACAGATTTATTGCCCAACTTATGAATTTATGATTGGTCAAAAGTAAAACCTTCGCGATAACTGTTTGTACTACTTATAGCCAACACGAATGTCAAATCCAACAACGTCTGCGCCATTGGTAGTAGTGACGAAAATAAAAGCTTAGTAGTCCTCAAAAAGAAGAGTGCATGCGAATAGAGGTTCACAATCATTGACTAATTATTCTCTTTTTGGATGTAGAAACTGCTACTAAAGCTGTTTTAGATAAGCTGTGAATACAAACAAGGAAGGTCAACAAAATTGCTCATAAAATGGTATCACATAAATGATAACATAAATGATAACATCACATTTCCGAGTCACATGGCGGCTCGTTTTGCAATACTTTTCCACGCACAACACCCCATCAGCAGGACCGTAATGAGTAGAAATTAAAAAAAGGAAGACGCACCAACAGCCCCCCACCCCCAACCACCCCTCACCTTCAGCACCAGAGGCGCACCAGAAAAACGAAATGAGTGAACGAAGAGTGAGATAGCGAAAAAAAGAATGCTCCACGGATGGCGCGGATGCGAGGATGCTGCCCCATCTCTCGGCTGCTCGGCCACCGGTGCCGGTCCGGTTCGGATGGAGAAAAGCGAGCAAGAAAAATTGGTCGCCTTCTCCTCTCGCCCACCGAGGGGGAGCAAAAAATCCAGATTTTTGCATGTGTTGCACTTTGGAGCAGCGGAGGGGATGCCGCTCTTCGGAGCGGCGAGTTTTCCCTATGTATATCTGTGGCCGTGGCCACTTTTCCTGGTTTCCGCCGATCTCTCCGTATGTTGTGTGTCCTTGGTCAGTAGTGTGTGTGTGTAGGTGCACACAGCGGCCACCTTGCATGCGGCCTTGCACTACCACCTATTGCCACAGCGCCAGCTGGAAAGGATATCGCCGTCGTCGTCGTCGTCGTCGTGGTCGTCATCATCGTCATCATCATCATCACCGTCGTCGTCGTCGTCGGATGAATCGGAGTGGCCCCAATGTCCTTACATACATACACATAGCATCGCTACAAACACAAACACAAGCGAATCGGGGAAAAAATGTGGATGCCAGCGAAAAAATCTGCCACCCTCCCCCGGTGGGAGTGAAAGAGAAAGGCAACAGTGAGAAAGAGAGAGAGAGAGGGTCGCATTTTTTCCCCAGTTTTGCGTAGATTTTTTATCCTTTCGCGGCCCCTCACCTGACGCACCTTCTCCATCCCCGGAACGTAACGCAACAGAATTTAAAAATTCTCTCCTCTTTCTCTCTCTCTCTCTCTCTCTCTCCCCCTCTCTCTCTCTCCCCCTCTCTCTCTCTCTCTCTTTCTTTCTTTCTCTTTCTCTCTCTCTCTCTCTCTCTCTGTTAGGTTTCCGGGAGGTATTTTTTTGGATTTCTTTTAACCGCTGCTCCTCGTTGCCTGTTCATCCTGTTGGTCCTTTTTTCCTTTTCCCTAACAACTGGTCTCAGTGAGCTTGGCTCGCGTGGCTGCTGCGAGGACGACGACGTTGATGATGATGGTGATGATGATGACGACGGTGGACCAGTAGTGGTGCGGGGTGGTGGGGTAGTGAGTTTTCCTGTCCGTTCGTCCGTCGGTCCGTCGGTCCGTCGGTCCGGCGAGTGCGGCACAATGGAATAAAAAGAACATTAGCGTACATAGCGAGCGTCCTCGCCTCGTCGTGGTGACTACTCCGCTTCCGACGGTGTTTTGGTGACGATGTCCGAGTGGGTGAAGGGGTGCCAGTTCTTTTTTCGCTCGTGTGTGTGCGTGCAATTTTTAAAAATGCTTCTCCAAAGAGAAAGAGAGAGCGCGTGAGATAGAAAATGTTGTCCGAGCGAGAGGAACACTAAACCCGTTCAGCAAGGCATCAGCGAAGGTTTTCCCCCCAAAAACCCTGGGTGGTTGGTGCTATCTAACCCGCCGATTCCGATGAGTCCCGATGAGAGCAGTGCGTAGAGCGCGTGTACCGAAACGCGAAGAACCAGCAGCAGCACACACGCACAGCCTCACACACATCACACGGAACAGAACCAGGGGGGGGAGGACGAATGAGTAAAAAATAGTGCAGCATAAAAAGAAAAACACACTTTCCCGGAACCGACAACCGACCGACGACTGCGGACCACGGCTCGGAACCGAACCTGCACCAACACAGATAACTACCACGTTACGTCCCGACGTCGACGTCCTTTCTTCGTTTATCTTTCTTTTTGATTTTCGTCACCGCCATCCCCCTTTAAAGGTCCTACAGGACTCCGATGCGATGCGTTCCGATGGATGCGTTTCGATGCGTCTCCATCCCCCGGGGGGAACGGACGCGGTGGCGACGCGGTTGGGATATTGATTGCTTGGGAGGGTTTTTCGGCGGACGGGTTTCCATCTACTGCTGGTGGCCGGTGGTTCGGCAACTGTTTTATTTCGTTTCGTTTGTTTTTCTTCGTTTTGCCGTACGGGAAGGGCAAGGACAAAGCATTCGGGTTTTCGGGATGCCTGGCACCAGTTCGGACCATTTGCGTGGTGCATTTGGAATTTCCGTTTTCGGAAAGGAAAGTCGCTGCACACGCTGGTGATCGAGTTTATCATTGTTTTGACAGCGACATTGAGTGATAAGCGCAGGCATACCGTTTGAATTACTGCCTCGCAGATGAAAGTAAGATTGTTTTTGTTTCATTTTGATCGATTATCGATAGTATTACTCGCTAGAATTAGTGAGGGATTTTCTTTACTTAACTACAGTACAATAAATACGGCGCATGTTGATAATAAGCGAAAAACTTCTCATTGTTAGCTGTCTCCGTCTAGTAGCCTATTGCTAAATAAATGTATCGCAAATTCTGAAACTTCAAAGTTCACTTTGATCGATAAATGTCTCTTTGATAGATAAATCAATTATCTGATCTGGAATGTCCGGTCCAAGGGATGGCCCCTCTTACCAACAATGGTAGTCGCATTACGCCCGAACTCTTGCTGCACAAAACCGAACCGATAGCAACACATAGAAGATGTGGCCTTTTCCGACAACCTCTGCTGGCCACATGGCGCATCTACACCGAGTCGACGCACATTCGATCGTGCGTCCTTGCGTCCGTGCGTATCCTCAAAGTCCACATACAAATGCCTTCATCGAACCGGCGTCATCGAACGAAAAGCAATTTTTCCCAACTGACCGCCACGGGGGTTCGGAACCCGGACAACAGTAAGAATCCCGATGGTCCGATGGTCTCATCTTCGCCGTTGAATGCACCAACCAGAGCCTATACAGTAGTAGCAGCTGCAGCTGCTTCTGCCTTGATGCTACCACCCCCAATGCCAGATGATGATTATCAGGAACATCATCCGGTTCGGTTCGATTCGTTCCAACCGAAACACGATGGCTACATCCAATCTGCACCTGGAAGGAACGTGGAACGCACCACAAACGCAACATCGAAACCCACCTCGGTAGCCCCTCATCAGCTCAGTTCTCGTTTCCAAAAACCGGGTGTATCCGGGTCCGGTCTTCAATGGATTTTGGGGAAGGTGGTGGATTGATTAAATGATAGGAAATGTGAAGCCCACCCCGTAGTATGGGAGGAGCTAGAGCTCTGTTTCGATCCCGTTTGGGAAAATGGCACGAAATGAGAGACTCAGAATGAAACGGTTGATGCAGCAGCAGCAGCACTGATGGTTTCTCGTAGGTGCATTGCTGGACAAAGCACGAAACGGAGAAACTCACAATGCCTCCGGAAAGCGCATTATTGCGCAGCAAACGAAGCCAAATATAGAAAGAAAGGCTGGAAGGTATGAATCTAAGGACCTTTTCCTTGCATTTCCAATTGGAAATTATCAAAAACTATCGCTTTACTTATTTTATGTTCATTTGCTATCCGCGTAAATGCCCAAAATGGGTTGAAGCCTCTTTTGAGGACCTCTATGTCATCATTTTGGTTTCAATTTTTTTTTTTAAATACCAACTTCATTTGACCGTGGCATGTAAAACTGGGCGCGCATCAGCAAAAAGCTGCCTCCGCCACCGCCACCGCTGCCGCTTAATGAATGAGAAAGTTTTGTTCGTCGTTGCAAAATAATTGAACCCCGCGCGCGTTAGGACCGCGCTTCGTAGTCGCCGGATTGGATGAACTTCCGGCGTCGTTAGGCAAGTTGTCACACTTTCTGCTTGCCTCTCGGAACCTGGGACCCCGAACGAACATTGTTCTATCGCATGTTTTCATTTCGTTGCTGGGCGTCATGGAAATGGAAAAGTTTCGTCCGGCGTGGCGACGGTTAGGGGCGAAGTGCAGTGTCCAGCCGGAGGAGTGTCCGCTGGAAGTGATTTTTAACTATAAAAGCGCTAAGCTCGAGTGGGGGGCGGTCTTTTTTTTTGTTACCCTTTCTGCCTCTTCATTGGAGTGTCGGCATAAGGTATGAGGTTGAGTCGCGAGGCATTTAGACGAGAAAAGAGAGGCTACAGAAGGGTTTTGTGAGTTTAGTTGCGGCATCACCATAGAATGTGAGCTACTGAATATGTTTTAGAACGTTTACGATAGTTCTACATAACAATGCAATCTGTAGAACGAAATGATTTCATGCTTACTACCCTTTACATACCAGCAGGAATAAATTGAACAGTGTATGATAAGGATAGCAATAAAACAGACAATTTCTCACAAAATCAATAGCAGTTTTTTATATTTTCCTTCTAATAAAAAACTGCAAACCGCCACAACGTTTACTTAATTCGGTAATGTTATCACGAAGATAGTGAGCTTCAATTAAAGCGTGAAATAATCATTGATCATTGAACCCGTCATTCAACACTTTTGTGAACACTAATAATACAATAATACTAATAATACACTAATTAATACAAGATGTATTAATTTCAAATGAAACTACTAGTACTACTACCGTTTTAGTAGTAATGTTGCATTTGTTTTAGAGGCAATATAATATACGAAGAACGATAACGGTAATTTTAGCCGGGCAGCACCTAGATACACCATTTCAGCGGCCACAGTTTGCAAAAGGCTCGTCAAGATATTGTTGGACGAAGTGTGCAAGACAGGAAAGCGCACGTGGCCAGCGCGCTCGGGGTACAAACAAAGTAAAAAAAAAAAAAGGTAAACCGAGTTTACCGGGAGGGTTTAATTATTTTTTGATTGAAAGCTCTCCGTACAATTTTCCGAACTTTCTCGGTCCGTGGAAACCGCGTGGGCTGAGGGCGAAGGAGTTGAGAAATTGTTGATTCCGTTGAGTGCAAACTTTTCGAAGTCGATTTTTCTTACACTCTCGCACCGTCTTAATGTTTGCTGCAGAAAAGATCCGATCTCGGCTCTCTATCCCCACCAGGGGGGTTTGGTTGGAATTTTGGCGCAAAATTGGGCTCAGCCCATCGCAGGTGAAGGTGCGATGACCGCTGGAGATGTAAAATGCAGGGTTCCGGGTTTCTTGCAAACTTCGCTTAACTCCAGCTCCAGCCACAGGTCCACTTCACGCGATGCACGGCGCAGAGAGGGACGCGCTTTGTTTTCGGCTAGTAGCTGACTCTCGAAACCATTTTTACGTTCGAATCAAACCAAAAAAAAAACACAAAAACTTAAAAGTACGATAAGAAAATGGCGGGCAGTTCGCGCAGAAGATCTTGAAAACAATTTCCAGGCAGGGAGGGGGTATAAGGGATGGGAGTGGAATGGCGGAGATAAAGCAACCAAGGGCCGGCGGAAGTGGGGTTGGGTGGGCAAATTGAAAAGAAAAGAAAAGAATGTAGTCCAATTGGAAGAAGGAAGTTGGCAAGGCGCAACGTGATAATGAAAGGAGTGAGATAAAAGAACGTGGCCCTAAAGCTGACCCGCGCCGCTTGGTGGTTGCCGGCGTCGGGTCCGTGGTCCTCGAACCCGAGCCTTAGAAAGTAAGATGTTGAAGCGAAGGAGTCCATATTTCGTTTCCTTTCATTAGCTTGATTGAGTGTTTGTAATTAGTTGATAATGAGTTTCTTTTTCCCGTGCAAGTCCGTTTTGCGTCTTCGGACGGGACACCACTTTAGGCCGCGGGTACGTCATCAGCAGCAGCAGCAGCAGCAGCAAAAGGGCGCCTCTTGTATCTGCGTAGCGTTTGCGTGGCCGGAACGATGATGACCGCTCATGCTCGCGGGGTGTGTTACGTAGAAAGTTCGATATACTTTTGTCTTTTGTATGATGGGCACCTGGTGCTATAGGGGGGTTGGAGGTAGGAGGTCAACATCTTCTTCAAGAAAGCTAGCAACGACTTCTTGGTCTTCAGAGGAAGTTGAATATTAATTCGTTGTCTCGTACACGCACCATAAAGAAACGGTATTCAGCATTCATATCAATTCTATCAGCAATGGTCTTTGATAATAAAGAGCTACTCCGTTCTGGTCCACTAAGTTTAATCGTATCCATTTGGCAGTTAAGTAATGGTCACGAAGCCAAGTACATTATTTTCGAATTGCTTTACAAAATATCAACAGCTCACGATTTGTATCAAATAGAAGAGACATTCATTGTAATCCAAGCTTTAAAATCGTCTAAGTTGATCCCATATGACATGGTTGCCGGAGTGAAGAAGAAGATGTTTGTAGATTGTTTCATCTATTTCTCATCTCTACACTCGTCCTTTTCGGTGATACAAAATATCGCCCAGACCAACATTAAATTGCTGGACGTTCAGTCGTTGAATTGCCTAGAAGAATGACAATAAACACAATAAACACTTCCACAATAAAAGGTATGACCTGAAAGCACTACTTCTTTCCACACAGCATAATTAATCGTGAACCGAATTAATTTATTTCCGCATACCTTCGAATTCGCATTAGAATTCAAATTATTCAGGGTTTTCCATTAACTTTTTAGTTTATAAGAAGTACCTAAAGATTTTAAAAATCCAATAAAACTCTTATAACCCATCGCTGTTTATATCTTTAGTCGATTGCTTTTTTTCGAAAGATTTCTTTGTTTGAATTGAATGTCCTCGTAGGATGTGACCTTATTCGGTGTATAGCGAGTGGCTGTCATGTTCATTTTAACATTTCCAGAAAGGATTTCTTCGTAAATTAGTCATTTTCTATCGTTATTGCATTTGGTACGCGATGCTAATAGGCAGTGTATAAAAATCGGTTTGATGGTTTAGTAACCAAGAATGTATCCATGCAGTTTGCTTGTCTAATATCCCTTTTTTATAT
>NC_064874.1:46304402-46339402 GCF_943734745.1 Anopheles darlingi
CGCGGAACTGACCTCACTGGCCAACTGGCCAGTATCTTTTATTTCCACATCGCGATCGGGCGGCAATCGTGTACTGGACGGTGACAACGATTGATCGCGTCGTTGGGCAGGAGAATCGTTAATAAAGGATGTACTTCGCGAACAGTGGCCCACCTCACCGGTGGAATCCTGTTGTTGCGGTGGTGAGCCAACTGTCGATAGGTCTTCTGCCTTTTCTTCGTGGGGAGATGGCGGACCATCTGTCGCTGCAGCAGCATCATCACCAGCAGTAGCGATTGATTGTTGTTTCTTTAGTAGCGAAGCCGATGCGACGAAAAGGTTTTTGTAGAAATGCGCCGGAAAGAGGAACGAAGATTTTGGCGCCATTTTGCATGGCTGACTGTGATCATCTTCCTCTTCCTCGTCATCATACGCTGGTGACGCTTTTCTGTCCACTATCCTTGGTTGCCGTTGCTGCTGCACATCCGAATTATCCTCTAATGGGTCAGCTGAAGCTTTGCTGAAGAATGAGCTACCGTGGCGAATGGTGGAACATTTGAACATCATCATCTCGCTGGATTCCGAGGGTGAAAGGCGATTAAACAGATCGTCCTTGATGCGCAGTTTCGATGGCGTCATTTGGCGTGCGTGTTTTTTATGGGAGATTATCCGTTCTGCTATCACAATGATTCACACAATCACATACAGCAAACACACAGCTGGCACAGGGGATTCCTTTTCTCACAAAGCCTCCTCACTCGAGCTTCGAGCGAACCATCTCATTGACAATCATTATCACATCTCACTGTGAGCAAAGCAGGCCTCGCTCTTTTCGTTGCGCATTTCTTTCTTTAATATTTTCATCAGACCCCCACCAGGCCTGCTGAGAGCCAACGAGCATCAACCAGCACACCACCACACAGGGACCGATGCCGGTTGCAAATGAATGCCGCCGCCACGAGATGAAATAAATGCATAGAAAAAAAAAACAAAAACAAACGAACATGGCGACGAAACCGGCACAGAAATGCAGAACAAAACTCAAGCACCAGGGACGAGGAAACGAGACGCGAGACGAGACGAGAACTTTCACTTTTCCGGTCACTTTTACCGCGTTTTCCGAGGGGCCACGTGAAAAACTATTAGAAACACCCCACCACCCAAACACCATCCCGGGGCGTGTTCTTCCCTTTTCTTTATTGCTCCCGGCCGTTATCCATGGCCACCACCGGGAGGGGCTGAGGAAGGTGCAAAGTTGCTCCAAAACTTTACCCGCCGCCACATTCACGGCCACGCGGCCCGGACACGCACTCTGCTCGCCCGTTTCAATGTTGTGAAAGTAGAACGAGGCCACGGGAAACTTTTCGCGCCGCACACCGGACAGATGAAGGTACGACTCACACAAACACACACACATACACCCCGAAGTAAGTAAGGCCAAGTGACTAAGGGAGACTTAGGACACTTGCTAGGAACTTTACGTTTCGCTCGATCACGACAGCTTCTCTTCGCAGCCATTAGTTAGGAACTTCCGTTAAGCACGCTTGTGCGTAATCCGTTACTGCTTCGGATCGGAGGACACAATTTAAGGCACTTGCGGTGTGGTTCGTTGTCATCATCCCGACCCAACCTTCCCAACGATACGGCGGTGGCGATACGGCTTCCGATCGATTCCGTACATCGCGGCAAATGGTTCTTCACCACCAGCGGCGCACAGCAGCAGCTTCACGACCACGACGGAGTCAGCACGGGCACTGTTTTCGATTCGGGTGGCCGCGGCCAAGAAAAGCGTCACCAACCGAAGCGTGCCACCGTCCATATCCTGGGTGGAACATGTAGCAATAGCAGAAAAGTAGTAGTAGCCAGAAACAGCAACAGCAGCCAACAGCATCGACGTGTAGTTACGGGTAAGGACCGACCACGACGGCCACGACGGCCACGACCACGACGACGACGACGACGACGAGGCAAACGTCTTGACGCTCATAACACTACTTCTGGGTTTCGCTGCTCAAACAAAACCGAGAAAACCGGAGGCGGTGTGCGAGAAAAATATAAGTTTTATATATACACACATATATTTTGCTCCTTCGTCCTCCGTCTCGTCCTCCCAAAAGATCCGTCCGGATCCTGGCCTGGACCGAGGTGGTGGTGGCGCTGGATGGTGTGATTCCGGTGTATTTTTTTGTTATCCTTGCATTTTGTCTCCCCTTTTTTTGCTCCTTTCCTGGTCTCTCCACTGCTCCGCAGCTTCCAGTTCCCTCTTCACACACACATACACACACACATACATACACACACATACACACGTATTCTATCGCCTTCGCTTCGCCTGGTTCGCACCGATTCTACTACTAACTCCGCGTATTACCGCGTCATCCCTAGCCGAACTGGTTCGCGCGATTGGAATGCGGGCCTGGAGTGAGGAGCACCTTGGCCACTCCACTCCACTTGCTTCTTTTCGATTCCCTGCTGGTGGTGGAGTTGGCGGTGTGGCAAAGGCAGGCGATGAGGAGATTTGCTTTCTTTTGGTCCCGGTATGTTGTTGGCTTTCTCGTTCGTGTTAGCTGCTGCTTGTGTGCAGTGTGCATGTGTCTAAGAGTGTTTCCTCCTTTTTTCCCCTTGTGTGAGTATTTGAGGAGGAAGGAAAGGGGGGCTGGAGGTGAATCCCACCCACCGGGTCTTCGCCAGGCATTCTTAGCCACTACTTGCGCTACTTGCTGCTTCGCGCGATTCCCTTTCGCGGTCCACATCCACCTCTCCACATCGGGAGTCGTTCAGAGGTCGTGGCCTGGTCGGGAAGCGGTGTGGGACGGGGTGTGTGTTGATAGTTTTTCTTGTGGCGCAGAGACGCGACCGGGGGGAGGGGCTCGGTCAACCCGATGAACCGCGCATTTCCTCATATCCTTCGCCCTCGCCATGGAGTCTTTTCTCTGCTCTTTTTTTCTGGTTATTTATATTTGCTCGCTCTCTGCTGTCCATCGTCGTTATCCATCGATTTGCTGCTTCCGGTGCCTAGTGGATGTTGGAAGCTGTTGAATTGGCTGTGCTGAGGTTTGTTTGTGTGCTTTGGTATGTATGTGCCGGTTTCTTACACGTGTGAGTGAAAGTTTTGTTGTGTTGTTAACATTTTCTTTTACTTTGCGTTCTGTAGGTTGTTTTCACATCGAATTGAGACTTTCGGGTTGAATAATCCATTATTTGTATGTTGCAGACTCAAACATTTTATTTAGAAGCTGTTGAGCGAACCATTTTTGTCCCATTTCTCTATCCACTGTTCTGCTTCGGTGTTCGTGAGCGCTTCGAGTCTCGTTCTGCTCATCGGAAAAGAGTCGAGAACGCAAAAAAGGATAAACACAAATGGAGCTGAAATAAAATATAAAATTGGCTCCTTACGAATCCTTATGTGCTTCATACATGAGCGGCAATAGTTCGGTATAACCGAAAAAGAAAAACGAAGAAAATAACGTTCTTGAAACGGTTGCATTGCATGTACGAAAGCGTTTCTTTTTTCCTTGTATGTCGAGCGAATGCGCGTCTCGGGGTTTGGTTTGGTCTTGAAGAAAGAACAGCAAAGATCCTGCCGCGAGTAGTGAGCGTGTGTGTGTGTGTGCGAGCATCCACACGAGTTCCAGCATCATCATCAGATCGAAGAAACGGAGCTGCAAACGGGGTTCCCCCTCCCCCGGGAGAAAAGCAACCTCCATCAGCAGCCATGGGGTGCACCAAGAAATGCCTTCCAGTTACTATCTCGTCCGTTTGTAGAACAGCGAGTGGAGGTAGCGAATGGGATGCTCCTCGAATGAAGTGAGGAAAGAGAAATCATGAAAGGAGCTTTAAGAGAGATCGAAAAAAATCAGAAACTGACGCTGACACGTGCAGTCGAGAAATGGAAGAATATATCCTTTACCCTTTATCGATGTGTTTGCACGCCCAGTGACGCTGGGCTTAAATACGATTGCAATGTGTAAGTTTCATTGTTTGTCGTTAGTGTGTATAAATATTAACGTGGATAATGTATTACAAAAGCTGAAACGTTTATTGATTGAATGCTTTAACCCATTTAAAGAGGAACGTGCGTTGTGTGCGTCCTCGATAGTCTGCTGTTTAGGTTGATAGTATGCGAGCAAAGCTCCGGGCTTGTTGCTTCGTATCTGGTCACGAGCAAAGTTTAATTTGATTTTGAATTTTTAATGCTTGCTCGTACGGTTACCCGGGGTGTAGGTAATCCCTGTATCTTTTTTTTAGATAGTTTGGTTCTTTTTCTGCGCAATGGTGTATCCACATACCACGATTAACTTTGTAACTAGGTTTGATGTTGTCCGCGTTCCACCCACAGTAACACAAATTGTAATGTCACGAATCTGAGCGAACATGTTAGTTGGTTCCGTTTAAAAGGTAGAATATAAGGCCTACATTTGTTTGTGATATTGTGTTTGATTTAAGAATCTGTAAAGGAAAATTGCGAAAACTCTTTATCGAAAGAAGGAAAATTGGATTTTATATCTTAGATGCTTCATCACCGTCACTTTTAGGTGACAGTTACCGCCAATAAATAAATTTTAAGATATTCCTATTCCATTTTTCTTTTGTTACTGGGCTCGTTAGCAGGACGTAATGTTACCAGATTGTAGAATATTGGCTATAAGTCTTTTAAACTCAACCTTTAGTGAAGAATTTTTGTTTATTTTACAGATTTGCAGCACCTTTTGGTATGGTCCGAACGAGCTTCTTCAAGTCCCTGCATGAAGATGATTTTTGTAGAAGAAGATTATAGACGATTAAGGTGATTTGGATCGTCACAAGAATTTCTAGCGATCAATGCAGGGGTGAGTGTCGCGATTAATCATAAACCGGCAATTTGTTCCGCTGCACGCAAGGCTACCTCAAAGATCATCGATCCAGTTGACTTTCCAGTCTGGCATGGGACTGTCGTTTCCTGATACATGTACTACTGTGTCCAAAAATTAAGGTAACACGGTACCCAAATGGCCCGCGTAAAGGGATATCTTTAATTTTGCATTTTCGGTAGGTTATCAACACTGTTATTGACAACCATGGCAAGTTTCACGTCAAAATATTCACTAGTGTTTCAGATACGTATTATTTTGTGAACTACTCAAAATGAATTCTTCGTTTTTCGCCATGTCGCAATGTCAATCGATGCAGCTCACGTCCAAAAAATCAAAGATTTGGTGTTGGAAAACCGTCGATTAACAACAAGAGACTTTGCTGATGAAGTTGGCATATCAAACATATCCGCCAATTACATTTTAAAGGATGTTTTTCATCTCAAGCGCATCAGTGCTTGATCACGATAATGCAACATCTCACATTGCGTTGGTTTTTCGTGACTTTTTCGCCAAAAACTCCACTCCACATTGGCTACATGTGGCTTCTAGCTATTCGACAAGCCTAAAATTTCGTTCCTGGGACACGATAGAGCAGATGTATGACTTTTTCACGTGTTTCGCAAAACTGGAAAATTTGTTGGCATAAGTGTTACATTGAAGGCAAAAAAATGATTTGGAAGAAAAATTTAGGAATTTTAAAATAAATTTAATGTCACCTTATGTTTTGGACACAGTAGTATCGTGGCCGCGAATGTGAAGTAAGTTGAGCAACCCTTTCTTCTATCTAACCCTTCGTTACTATCAAACATTTCTTTCGATTTTACAAAAAAATAAACTTGGTTGTTTGTTGGATTGAGAATGTTTATTAGTAGTTCAAGTTATCAGTTTTTTTTAACATATGTAAGGACGGGCGAGCCGTACGTTTAAAAGTACAATGCATTACTTATAAATGGGATCAAGTGTCCATTTTTGACCCAGGGACTTGGCAAGAACTCCTGCTGGTCCGCGGGATCTGGGAAAATATATAAAAGTCTCCATTATAGGATTGCGTGGTGGCTCTAATACATACGTTGGCTTCATACAATATTCTTCATCAGCGGCGGGCGTCGGCATTTGCTGGCCTGGTACTGCTGGCAGCGCTTCAACGAAGGAGATCACAGCTAGGAAGCTAACCAACAAGAACGCGAACGAGAACTTCATTTCGGATGAATGTACGGGATACTCTCCTACGATACGAACTTTAGCTTGAATGACTGCTCCAGGACAGATCTGGGGATTTTATAGGGCTGATTCGTTGCCGATTATTGAATAAGCACATTAACTTGTTGTTGGAAACAATACATGTAGATTGTTTCATAGCTATGTTGTTCGAGAAGTTAATCGTTCGTAGCGAAAGGCGGCCAAGAAAACTAGGTCACGCATAAGTAAATTAGATGCATTGTTGGATTTTTACCGATCGTTTGAAGCGATTGAATTTAGAGCGGCTTAAAAATTTGTTACTTGTTTGGACTGTTGTTGCAGCTTCTCTTACAACGTTCATCTAGGTTTTGAGTGTATTAACTTAAGCAGTGCGGGTGTAGCAAGTTGTCTCATAATGATACTTAATCATTCACTATATTAAACAGGAGTAAATCTAGCATTGGTGCCATAGTAGCATCATGACATAATGTCCGGATCAAGTTAAATTGCAAATACAAGAACCATTCCATACCATGGCACGTAATGTGGAAAAATTTGAAGAAAGCTTTGTTTGGAGCCATCAAATATATTAACGCTAGTTGGTTGGGCTTGCGATCGGTCGCTGCACAGCATGCGGGTGCCTAAGTACTTGTGCCACATGCTCCAAAGCTACTTCGAGGATCGTGTTCCAGGAAGTGCCTCTTATGGCAGGTATACCACAAAGATCCGTTCTGGGGCCAACACTCTGGAACGTGATGTGGTGTTGGGACTTTGGTCGTTGGCTTTGCCGACGAGCGATCGGTGGAATCGTGGATGAGGGGCCGCGGCCTGGTCGTGGCTCATCACAAAACTGAGTTGATACTTATCGGTAATCCCGTCCAAAAGGCATCGGTTAAGATCGGTGACCTAGTGGTACGGTCTAAGAGAACCATAAGGTACCTCGGAGTGATGTTGGACGATAGGCTCACCTTCAGTAGCCTCGTGGAGCATGCAGCTAGCAAGGCGAAGAGTGCACTTGATGCTCTGACGGGCATGATGCGTAGGAGTGGGTCGCTCAGTAGCTCAAAGAAGCGCATACTTGCTTCAGTAGCCACGTCGATACTACGGTACGCGTCCCCGGCATGGGATGTAGCACTGAGGGTCGGGAAAAACTGCGAAGTTCTCGACAGGGTTCACCGCCTGGCAGCCATGAGAGTTACGTGCGCTTTCCGTACGGTCTCTACAGCAGCAGTCGGTGTGATAGCATCTATTATGCCCATCACAACCCTATTAAGGGAAGACAGTCAGTGCTATGCCAGGCGCGGTGTTCCGGGCATTCGCTCGGAAACAAGGCGCAGGTCTTTAGCTATCTGACAGCAGGACTGGAACAGGGAAACAAATGGTAGATGGACACACCGTCTCATCCCCAATATAGAGCTATGGGTGGCTAGAGGACACGGTGAAGTTAACTATCACCTAACTCAGCTTCTTTCCGGGCACGGGTACTTCAAAAAGTATCTCAACCGGATAGGGCGAGCCTCGTCACCACACTGCACCGCTTGTAAGGAGATAGAAGATTCGCCCGAGCATGTTCTAGTGTCCTGTCCGAGGTTCGAGGAGGAAAGGAGGCGCATGAACCTCGTGCTAGGCACAGATGCGACAGCTGAAAACGTGGTGTCGCTAATGTGTGCATCCCCTGCTGCATTTGATGCAGTCCAGTGGGTTTGCTAAATCAACAATGACACGCGCTTGCTCAGAGTGGCAGGAGGAGCAAAGGAGAAATCCACGGCGCCAGCAACCCTCCAACGGGTAGGCTGGCCAAGTCGTGAGCGCGGTATTTTAGCAAGCGTACCCACATGGGTACGAGTGGGACTTCCATGTCCAGCCTCCCCTTCGAAGGTAATACCTAATAGGTGATCCGAAGGGGGCTCAAAGCATTGGCAGGGAGGGTTTTAGTGGGTAGGTCCGGATTCCTCAGAGACCGGAAATCCCACACTACCGGCTAGGAGCTCTCGCCCTAGTAACGTAAATAACGGTTTCCCGCCTGGGTGTAGCTGTATAACGCAAAGAAAAAAACCCGCAGCGCCACCTAGGTGGAATATTGCCCGAAATTATGAAAAACTACTCGAAAATTTCGAGCAGAGCTCGGGTGCCTAACTCCAGGCGTGGACTCCTGAAACAGCACGCGTAAACGCGTTTTGAAACGAACGTTTTTCCTCTTAAAGGGGGGGGGCCTTGGTCAAAAGAAAGTTTATTTTTGACGAATTTTAGTGAAGAAATTTTTCAACTTAATTTTTTCAAAATAATCTTATATTAAACATCTGCTTTTCTAGAATATTTGGTTCTTTTTGGCGAAGATTGATAGAAAACTACGATCATGGCATCCAATTTAGAAAGACGAAGCTGCAAAAATGTATTTTTGCGGTGCCCTTCGTAGCCACGTGCCGGGTCATCAGAAATATTCAAATGAATATTCTTTTGTTAGATTATAAGTTTATCCAGGTAGTCTCGTCGATGTTTTGTAAAATTTCCAATTTTTCTATTTTTGGCAGATTTGTGAAGTGATGTTTTTTTCGATGTTTCCACAAACAACGAGCTTTACATAATTATTTGGAAAAAAGTATCAACAATTTTATAAAAACTCGACGAGGCTACCTGGCAAATAGTGCACAGATTTTGTGTTCGAAATTTCATATCGATCGGTCCAGTAGTTTTTATGCTACAAAGTTGCGAGATGCATTGAGCCATGTATGAAGAATAAGTATCTTGGTCAGTTTGGCTTTGATTGATCCCAAAATTTCACACAATACTCTAGAAAACACTAAGCACTCATAAAAAAATATAAAAAGTAAATGCGAAGAAATGAAATAAAATACCGAATAAATACCTCATCAATTATTGCAATGCATTAGAACATACTCTTCGTCCTTCTTAGCTTTCAATATCTCATGATTATGTGCATCCTGGAAGATGTGTTTCACTCCACTCTGAATAATTGTTCTGGTGTTTCAAGCATTAGTCACCTAATTTTTTATCAAACAATACTGTAGGTTCTTCATTATCGTCATCATCATCTATTGTTCCATATGGCCCAATCGATCTTGATATTTAATTTCAAAAAGAACTACTTCAAAGTTAAGCTTCGTCTAAAAAATCTTTCGCCAAGCTCTAGCAACACGCAAAAAGGTTTTGATAGAATAGCCAGATGGAAAATGTGACATTCGACATTCTTTCACTATTTCTCGCAAAACCCCGGGGCGGAATCACATTCCTCTTCACGCATTCCGTGATCCTTCCTAACACACCCGCTGTAACTATGATCATTTCACGGCGAGCAGTCAACACAACTCCCTTAGCGAAAGAAGGAAGCGACATTGATGTAAGACATGACTGAGGGGGGGGGGGGACCCCATCTGATCGCCAATGATAAGCGAAAAGTAATCGTCCAGGAAGGGCTGAAAGGGGGGAAGGAAATCAAAGTAAGAGATCTATCAACGGACCACTCATCCATCGAAGACAAGCTCCCCTCTGGCGTTGAAGTCGATCCTCTGAGCCGCTGCCGTTTTTTACTGCAGTAAAATTATAAGAAAAAAAGCGAGCACCCCTCGTGCCATTCCTCTGCAAACACAACACAGCACATAGTGATGTGACGACGGCTGTTGGTTTCGTGCGACACGAGCTCCACGTCCAACTGGATAGACCGTAGAGGAAGGGTGCACCGTTAGGCGCCACCATCCTCCCTGCCACTGCCTGGCCAGCCTGGTTGGCGATGTAATGTAAGCTGACAACATAAGTACTACAAACACACATTATGTGTGCGCAGCGAAGGGTGTGCTGTTGCTGCTGCATTCGCATCGGAAAAAGGGAAAAGTTCGAGATCTCTTAGATCGATTTGGATCGTCGTTTGCTGTGGCGTTTTTTTTCTGCCAGGCATCGACTACGCTGCTGCTGCTGTTGCGCACTGTTGTTGCTGTTTGACCAGATGCTGGCTAGCTGACTGGCTGGCTGGCTGGCTGGCCGGTTGGCATCGTTTTACATTTTAATCGAAGACAATCGTGCGGCCACGCCATGCCCAGAGCCATGCATGCTGGCCACTGGCTGAGCGCTGGTGGTGGCCACTTGCGTAACATTTCATTTAGCTCGTCTATTACGGGCGCTGCTCGCAGCATGAGCTAGCATACATATATCGATTGAAGCAAACGCAGCAGGCCAGCAAGTTCGTTGCACTCCGGTGGTTGGTGTCCTTCGGTGTTCCAACGCTCGATCTCGAGACCTACGACTACGTCTCGCCTAGTGCCCGGTTCTAGTGTAGCACGTCACGCGAGTCTCTCACGGAAAAGGCTCCAAGGATCCTCTCAAAACCCGAGCCCGAAACCGAACGTGAGTAAAAGCTCACCGACCACCGAGTGAGCTTTATGTTCGTTTTTCGGTTTCGGGTTTTCGGAGGGCGGTTTTTGGGAAATGCGTCGTACCCTCCGTCGTCTTTTCCTGATACCCTCGGGCGCTGGGTGTTTTGGGGCTGCGTGAGGCTCCCGCTCGCTGTCTGTTTCCGGCTGCTCGAAGGACAAACGATGTTAGGGCGTGGCTTTTTCCGAAAAGCCCGAAGAGCGACACAACTTCCGGCTGCTCGGAGTTCGTTCGCGTTAATTTATGAAACACTGGGGTGTTTGTGTGTGTGTGTGTGTGTTTGGGGGTGACTTTGTGCCCAACCCGAAAACTGCATCCTGCAAAAAAAGGGATCTCCTCAAACAGGAAAGCACCACGCCTTTCGATTCGATCCACGGTGACCTGAAGGACTCGAAGGACCAATTTGCTCGCAACGAGTACGCACACACACACACACACACACACAGTATGTGGTCTAATGAAGCTAACGATTCGCTCGGAACGTGCACAAAAAAATGGCAGAGGTGGGGACGCATTTCATTTGCGAAAAATATGCATCTCTCCTCACCACCAACCCTTCATTTCGCCATTTATGTTCTCACATTATGTGTGTGGCACGCACCTGGCACAACGGTTGTGATTAGCGCACAACAACAGGAGGAACAACAACAGAGGGGAATGGGGTGGCTGTTCGTGCTAAGATTTGTGCCTCATTACATGCAAAACCACGGCACGCCATTTGTGGTTCCGTTTCCTTTATTTCCCGGGGACCACAACAAAAAAAAAAGCACTATCCTCCCAGGGACCAATAGCGTGCAGGAGCGTGTGGATGAGTTTGGCCAGTGTTTTTTTTATTTTTGGATGGGAAAATGGACCCCAAAAATCCCGACGGGAGGAAAACGTGCTCATTAGCACAAATGCGGCCCGGAACGGCACGCAGGAAGCTGTTGAGAATGGTGCCTGTTTTAGAAAGAAACAAAAAGGGGATCATTTTAAGGCGAACTCTTGGTGTGATTTTGCGTGCGTGCGTCCCGTGGAGGTTCTGGTGCCTCCTCTCAATTACACCGTTTTGTTACGCTTGTTCGTTTCGGGCTGGCCGCACACTGATTGGCACCGCCACCAGAACCACCGAGATTGGTTGTTTGTTTCGTGTTCGTCGAGACGACGCCTCGCAAACGGTTGACATGTTAAAGTATATGTTACTGTATAGTAACTCCCCATTTTGCAATTTGTCATTCGATGTATTAATATCTGGGCTCGCGAAACATCTGCATGAAACGGAAACTGCGTCCACCGTGGACCACCACCACCGGCAGCAATGTTGCATTTGTCAACGAGTCAAAGAGAGAGAGACTTTCAACGAGATTCGTCTTTCATCGGTGGCCTGCTGCTGACCGCAACTGCGGACCACCGACAAGAGGACACATCAGTAACTGAATCTGAAACACATAACCATCACAGCAACCGGCGACGACCACAGCGACGACGACGACGACGACGGAAATCAGGCGCTGGAATTGAAAATCAGTTCCTAATGTCGCGCTGGAGTTGCATTGCCAGCAAACCCCAGCGGGTTCCAGGGCACCCCATCCGGTAGCTTTAATTTATACACCAGACAGAAGACATTAGCCACGAACCGATGCCAGCGTGTGTGTGTTCGTGGAGCCTTTGAACAAGGTTTTGCCATGAAGGAAGTGACCACCAGAGCGGGAAACGGAAAAATCGAGTTGCAACAACGAGTGCAAGTGCATTCGCGAACACTGGTGGCCAGATGCGCCGTTCGGTTTTTGGTGGGCGCAAATAATTGATGTTAGGTATTTTTCACGGTTTTCACGGGCACAATGCACGACACACAAGACACACACACTGGAGGCACACTGGAGCCGCCGCACGGGACCTGGAATGTTGTTCACGAGCTTTTTAGCGACAATTATTGGATGCCACCGGCTCTGGAGCAGCTGCGTTTACAATAGGGGGCGCAGCTGCTGTAAGTCGATCGCATTTTTCCACGCCAACCAACCACCGGCGGCCGCCGTGCCCTATTTGGCGTGGTTCGTGCGCTCGTCTCTAATGGGATTCTGTGTTCTGTGGTCTGTGGTACAAGACGACGGGACGAAGACTAATTAGGGCCAGCGACAATCGACGGTCCACAATCAGGTTCGCAATCGATCGATGGCTCGATGGCCGCCGCGTGCGCCACTTCCGTTTTCCGGCCGGCCAAGAATTGCTGCTTGTTAGAAAGCGATCAAACCGCAGGCGCCATTGGAAGCGGGTCATCGATCGGGACATGTTTGGCATTTGAATCGATCCCGGGCACCACCACCTTGGCCAGACCAACAGCTCTGGTGCATCATCATCAGGTCGAGCAATCAGTGCAGTTGTCGATGATGATGACGATCAAACACACACACGCGCACGTGTGATCACAATATATTGTGATCGATTTCCAGCCATCAATCCGGAGGGGCGACGGTAAACAATGCGGTTAAACGCAGCATCTCCCGTTAAATTGCCGGATGCAAAACTCGGGCGATCCGCTCCGGATTGTGTCTGTGGCCGATGCGGTACGGCGAGCTGATTGTTTTCCCCCCTTGCCATTTCACCCTCGTTGCTGCTGCTGATCGAGCTTTTCCTTGGTTTTATCGCTTTCCGGCTACTTTCCGGATCAAAACGCAGCACTCAAGATGGATTGATGCATTCGGGGCCCGAGGCCTCGTTGGAGCGAGTGTGGGTTCACGGGAATAATGATTGAGGGTGACTAATACAAAGTAAATATACTTAACGTTGGTGGAACTGTGAGGTTAGTGTCCAGTAAAAAAGTTTTGCAACATAAAAGTGATCCAGATTCACTAGAAAAGTTCTCTTCAGATTTCAGATGAAATTTTCATTATTTTTTCGTTTTTGCATTTGTCTGCTTTATTGATTTTGATGATTAACCAATATTTTTGATGGAAAAAAACATTTTCATTTTCATTATCAATACAACACAGTGGCAGTTCAGCATGATTAAGGTGTATGAATTAATTCACCTAATTTTACTTTAAACAATACCAAATAAGACTATGTCACTAAATTCATTTGATAGAGTAATTGTGTGAGGATTAGTTGATAAAAGTTTTATTCAAATTATTATGCATTGTGTTCGGTGAGTGTTATTAAAATCAAATGAAATGAAAATGAAATGAAATCCTTCAAATTGGGTTTCACAAGGATGGTATCCTCAACGAATATGAGCCCAAAACTAGAAATTTATTCAAATCTACAATAGTACAAAAGGATTATTGGGTCAATCGCTCGCTTGATAGGTTTATAAAAACGATTAATGGTTACGAATAGCGATGAAAAACTCAATACAGTCATTAAATTTCCAGGAAAGCACACAGTAAAAATGATTGTAAATGATTTTTTTAAAATCTAATCAAATTTAACGAGACATTAATCTTTAGAATTAATATTCCTTTCGATCCATGACATGTGGCATAATAAAAACAGACCGACACTTATTTGAGTTTGGCCACAAAAACTGAGAATCCTTCATTCGATATTCCTACAGCTACCTGAATAATGGTAAAATGTAGTTTTCTAACAAATAATTTGAAAAAAATACACAGAGACACATTCTGTGACCGTCCTTAGGTATGCTAAAAAAACATTCAAAGATGATTATAATATAAAGCGAATAGCATTAGTGCAAATTATCTGTGCATTAAACAATTTATATGATTCATTTCACAATGACGATAGGAAGAAATAACTATTGTTAATTTCCTTCCATACTGTTAGCTAAACTGAGGTTTTGAATCAAAAGTAACGAAAAATTAATTGTTTGGATATCATTCTAAGGCATTTTAAGTATAAAACACTTGATCGAAACCCAAATCTACCAAATGGAGTAGATGTGAAGAATTAGCTATAATATAATTACTTTAAAATGCATACTCTTTCCCACAAATTACTTCGTTCCCGTGACGCGATGCCTCGTAAATCCACCGCATAATTGGCAGTGATTTGTTTGTTTTGATTTAACACTAACAACTACTCGCTCGGTGTTCGTTCCTAATCAAATATTCCTAACGCTACTACACACAAAACGGATGCTGCCATCGCCATAACTCTGTCCTAAATAGAGCAATCGGATAACTTTACACCAAACGCCATCCATCCATGCATCCCTTCTCGACTCGAGGACGAGAAAATGCGAACGCGAACGAGAACTCGGATTTGCATACCGAGTCGTACCGTGCCGTTTGCGGAGTGTTTGGCCGGAAGTGCCGGTTATCAATATTCAATAAAATAAAACACAAAATAATGAATGGCATGCACTGGCGCTGCCCTACGACGGGTACCAATTGAAAGTGAAGAGCGATGCGACGATGATGGAGCAAAGCGGAACGGGAATTGTACGGGATGAATCAATCGATGCCAATGCTGCGTGAGGCAGGAAACTTCCCCAAGAGAGCGAGAACGACGCTGGCCGGACGTCTCGTCCCGAAATTCCCGACCGCAAGGACGGATCAGATTGCTGCCTCAAGCCCAAACGAGCGGTCGATCGATCGATCGATCGAGAGGAAGAGAGGTAGAGAGATGGGCAATTTATTGTAATTCGTATTTAAACCGTTCCTAACGATATGCAATTTGTGGAGCATCCTGGACGCCGGGCTCTCTCTCTCTCTCTCTGTGGGGCTCTGGCCCTGGCTCGGAGGTCGACCTAATGAGGTCGGTCAAGGTTCCCCGGTCACAGGAGCACAGGTCATTGCAGCGTCCTTCCGGACGCCACCGGTGACGTCGCTGTCACCATCAAAAGAGCTTCTCAGATGGCGTCACGTTGGCCACCATCCGCGCGCGTCTTCCGCGAGGTCGTTATCGATGAAGTTGCTAAACGAGCAGCAACAACCGAACCAATCCCCGGGAACAGACGTGCGTCGTTGTAGCGTTGTGCAATTACGATTGGCATGAAGATTTGTTACACGTGACGGACGGACGGACAGACGAACGTGCAGACGGACCGTGCAGTTGACGTTGGCCAGCCACTTGCACCTCTTGCAAACATCTTACTTGTAGATCAGCAGCAGCATCGACTAACAAGCGACCAGCAGCAGCAACAGCAGCAACAGCGGACCTGATGGAACGCACTGATGCCCTCGTTTGGCGCCTCTCGAAAGCTCCATTTTGAAATGGAACGTCCCTCGAACGATTCCATGCCCCCGACGAGAGGCAACATTTGGGGCTTTTCCTTTTTCGATTTGGCCAACGGATTGCGGTCCGGGGTTTTTTTTTTCGAGGGATAAATACCTCGAGTATTATGCCACGTTTCGGCTCCGGTCTCCGGGCAAGTGTCCGTCCACCGACCGACCGATAGGATCACGCCGCATTCCGTCATGCTGGTACGTCCGTCATCGTTGCCGGGCCTTATCCTGGCCTAAACATAAAACCCACCACCAATGATGGACCCATCGTGATAATGTTTGTTCTACGATCTGTCTCGCTCGCTGTTGTCTTCATCTTTTCCACGGCGCGGAAAATGGTAGAGAGGGGGCGCTTTCCCGGTGTTTTGGGTTTTTGTTTTGTTTTTCCTCTCTCTCGAGCGAGCGAGGGAGACGTTTTTATTTGATTAATTGTCTTCGATGCTAATGATATACGTCTTTGTTTGCAGATTCTCGACTCCCAGCCCGAGTGGTAGCCAGAATTTTCTCACCACTCCCGGGCAAGTCAAGTAATCCACCCACCCAGAGGGTGATGAAAGAAGGGCCCTTCTTTTACGCCATTGACCGACCGAAACGGTAGGCGATTGAGAGGCGGCGGAGGCGCCGTCTGCGGATGACGAAATGTGGATCGATATGCCATCGAGTCGAGGCTGTGATGTGCAATGTGCGCCTCTAAGACAACACAAGACAAGACAAGACATTCAACGACGAAACAATGGTGCAGAATCCGGGTATTAAAGTGACTTTGCTGGATAAAAATACAAACATAAGATCCGATGCGATGCGATGCGATGACTGCCGGGCACCATCATCATCATCAGCAGCAGCGGCAGCAGCGAGCGAGAGAGTGAGCATATCTTTAATGTTTGATTAACGAACCAACGAGCGTCGAGGCGAAGCGGAAAGCCTTCGGTAACGCCCCTAACGACTACTGGCCGGGAGGATTGAGTGAGTGAATGACATTGACAATCCGCCGGCACGTTACGGTGGCCGTTCCAGGGAGGGCCGACGGCATTACGTAAAGTGCGCGCCTGCCTGTCGTGCGGGAGGAAGACGATGTCGAATACGAAGACAAATTTCCTGCACCTCCTGCCCCTACCCACCGATCGATGACGACAGTCGCACGACGACGGATGACGAATTTGGCGGAGGATTGCCGTGGATCCGGATCAGAATGATATATTGGTCCGTGCATGACGACGTTTACCGGGCCGTTCGCTGTTCGCTGTTCTCCGTTCGTCGGATCAGAGCTAGAGAGCACTCTTCATCAGCAACATCCTTAACCTTGGGGACCCACATTCAAACACACAGATCCGCGACTCACACAGACAGACCAACAGAGAGTGTACGCAGCGTTCTCTCGGCTGAGAATCAATTAATCAGCCCTCTCGCCGCGGGGGTTGAAGGTGGCTGTTGAGAGGAAATGCAAACCAACGACCACCAACGACCACCACCACTGCCGCACACGACAGCTAATCGATAGTTTTGATGACGCCTCGCGAGGAATGGCGGGAGAAGGAGACTACTTTGAGGCAGCTTCTGTAATTATGGTGGTGAGATGAGCGGTGGTAGCGGTGGTGATGTTGATGATGATGATGACGTTGATCATGATAATGATGATTGTAATTAGTTATTAGCCGGCGGTGCATCGCTTGCATCACACTCGCGCGCCAGCGGCCGCTAGAAGCAACGATCAGCGCTTGCGTTTGCATTTGCGTTGCGCTGAAACGTTTGCATTGATCGGATGATGCGTAGCCATGTTCGAGCATCGACTGTTAATGTGCTCGATTAACGTCGGACACGATGGGTACAGGATGACCGTCGCGTGTGGACGTTTGTCTAATGGAATAATGGAAGGATTGAGCAGACATAAACGCTGAGCTAAACTCTTGCCAGTTTTTGGTACAAGAATTTGATTTTATTTTGTTCAGTTTTCAACCGCAAATGTGTTGTAGGTTTAGCATTTTTATGTTTAAAAGAAAAGACCTCAATTGAGGAATCGCATAGCAGGTAGTAAATGAGTGCCTTAAAAGCAAATCAATGAAGGTGTATAAAGATGCAAAAATCAACTGAAAGATGAGGCTCGATCTGACTGAATGCAAATAACTGGAGCTTATGCAAGCGAAGAATTCGCGTTATTCTACGAAATTCTTCTCTGCAGACAGCAAATACAGCCACCTCGGAGCATAACTAACGGTTACAGATGCAGACTAAAAGACATTACAATTAAAACGACGTCACGATAAGACTATTTCCCTTGAAAGAGATTGATGCTATTGGTTCATGAAAATATATTCTTACTTAATGTGTTCCAGTTGGTGTGTTCAATGAGTATTCATACAAATTCAACCATAAATCATTCCTCACCAGCTGCTAAAATTTAGATGGAAATTGAAACCTGAATTAATCGCGAATAATTATATTATAGGTTTTGACACAACTTTTTTTCCAATTTTGTTCCACAACTGCCAACGCTTTGCAAAAACATCGCAAGCGACTTGTACGGTTTTTGTCGGAACTTCGCTACACATTTTTATCGACTTTTTTTTTTGTGAATTGAATTGAGTAAATTTGAGTTCTTTTAGCTTCGATATCATATATAACATCTTAAAAAACTTCATCGAGCTCATAAGCTGAGAAGCCCTTCATCAAAGATCTAATTTTCACATACTTTTCACAGATTTGACTTCGGAATTGAACATCCATGCGCTCCGCTCTGCTAAAACACATCTTCGCCATACAGTGAGCGGAATAAGTAAAAGCCCACCCCTTGAATTTTGTAGATTTTCGACTATAAATCCTACATTTTCTATCGTAATCGGCAAGTGTTGTGTTTTTCTTGAAGTTTTAACATTCCTAATTCAGTTTCACTAGCTTTATCATCCATTGGATTGATAACCAATTTTTGATGTTTTTTTATGTTTAAATGAGGGATGGTCGATCACAGGTGTGATAAAAGTAATAGCCCACCTGCAATGAAATTTTCAAAACAAACAGTATGCTTCACCCTTAGCCCAGATTTCATATTAAAGGCGTTTGCATTTGTCGCCTACACGATTTCAGGAATGTTGTGGATCAATCCCATTGAATCGCCCCAAACAATAATTCATGAAACGATACTTTGCCCAAACCCCGTTTCCATTAAACTCCATCCGTTTACGACACATAACGTTGGTTAGAACGACAAAAAAGTGTTAGTTCTTCGTTGTTTGATATCCCAAATTATATTTTAGTATAATTTGTATGACTGGTTTCGGCGAATTAAGATTTCTGGCCATTTCCTTACAGATCATTGTCGTCTTATTCGAAACAGCAAAACTTTATCAGTGTGTTCTATTTTCGGACATTTTCTAGACAATCTTTGGTCTTATTTTGAAGGGAAAACTTCACATTCTTTGTTAGCGACCGTCACACAAAATTGAGATTAAATCTAGAAACATAAGGTTCTTGAAAGCTTTTCACGATTTTTTTTCTCCAGTAGCATTGCTTCTTTTCATTCCTGATAAAATTTTAATAACTAAATCGAAATAATCAAACAGAACTCAAAATTCGTGAACAAAAGGTGCATATTTTCATTGATTTTTTAACATATATGAGACGGGCAAGCCGTATGTTTATCCTTCAATCGCTCAGAACGATCAGATATTGTCGCCGATAGAAGCATTTTCTATGGTTGCACATGAAAACCTCATTTGATTTACTGTTGACCCCAACAGACACCCAAACGCGGACGATCACTCCGGCAGAAGGCGATCACGCGACTGTCAGTTCTACTCATTGTTGCCCTTCTAATTGCCCCAACTGACGCACACGAAGCGCACTAATTACTCTATCTTAACCAAAGGACCAAATCGGGGCCAAAGAATGGGGTGTGTGTGTTATCCCAAAATGGCCTCGGACACTTGATTGCCACAAACATGCCGCCAATTGTATCTTCGCCAATTGTGCAAACACACCATTGCAATCGACCATGGATGGCATTTGTAGAATCTCCACCAGCGGCCAATGACAATCAGCACCAAGAATCTTTCCGGCCAACCGATGTCAACCGATAATTAGGTGCAAAAATGCACCAACAACAACGCTCCTTACAACAACAACATCGAACGTGGTCGTATGCGGTCCGCCGTCGTCCAAATGGGAAGTGTTTCGAGCGTCCATTTCCCCGTAGTCCCGTGACTTCCCAAAGATGGATGGCCAATCGGTCACGAGCCACCCATCGATGCGATAGTAGCCGAGTCTCCAAACGCTTCTAGCTCTGGTTGTCTCTGGCGGTCCGATGCCATACCTCTTGGAGTTCGAGTGCAGCAGCCTCCCTTCCACCTTCACCAATCACCAAATAAGTAGTGACCACAATTAACGCTCCCTTCCCTCGCTAGAGCACGATCGTGCGTGCGATACAAGTGGCCAAAGCCGCACCATCAATCGATACAAACACACACACAGAGTACTCCTTGTCCGTGCGCGGCATCACATTTCGCGCCGCTCTAATTATTTCCCCATAATTGAGATTTGTCTCCTCCTCCTCGCTCGCTCGCTCGCTGGCCACGGCTTTTGTGCTTTTGGCGGGAGTTATTTATTTATTTTCCCCGTTTTCCGCTAACGGGCGGCTAACTAACCAACTACCAACCATCGTTTTTGCGGCGCGGGACGGTTTGGATCGCGCGGAACCAAACAGGACGCCGCGCGTTTGTCCATCCGGACACTTGCTCGGCGCGCACGAGCCCCTTGGTCGATGGTAATTAAAATCAAATCACCCTACACTGCCACCTCACTTCCACTCGCACGGTGTGTGTGATGCTGCTGCTGCTGTCTCGTTGTGGTTGACGGATGGAGAACGACCGAACGGACACAAAACATTCCGTAAAACGAGAGGCGAGTAAAGGGGGTGGCGGCCGACACCACGGCAGGCAACATTGACACATGATTAGCCGCGTGCCGCGTCACCGCATTGTGGTGGTACAATGCACCTTCTTCTTCTTTCCTCACAGCGATCGCGTCCGAGATACCACGATTCTGCTGCCATTTTTGGGACGGACGTTCGATGCGTTCGCGAGTTTTAATTAATTGCCTCGCGGAAAAAGTAATGCGGACCAATCCTTAGAGGGCGTCGGGTGGTGGGTGGTGGGTGGGTGAAATGACACGCACGCGTGCGTGTCAATTAATCGATCGGATGCACATCGATAAGGTGCCGATAGGTGACGAGTATATGGACAGAGGAACCCGTCGCCATCCGTCGTTCGCGGCAAAACATTCCGAACGAGTTTCCTTTAACTGGTCCGTTACTTGGCGACCGTTCGGTTACTCCGATAGACTATCTAGTCTCGCCCGGAGTGCGTCACGGTGACAGAGCCAGAGGAAAGGGTCTGCTAATGTCTGCATTTGGCTACGGAGCAAAGAACGGGCCATCATCATTACTGGCTAGGGCCCTTGGACTGTACAGTACAGACCGGTCACAATCGACCGACGCACAATCGATGCTAGACCGACGACGTTACATCGCCGGAGATCAGAGTAGGCGATCGGTCAGAAAAGAGGCCAAAAAGGGGGGTGTCTCCCCTTTGGTGGTGGCCGATCGCCATTCCAGCACACAGATGAACCACTGATCACTGACACAGCTGGACCGCTGGACTGATCTGGTCCTCTGGCCAGTAGCTAAAACAAATAAAAAAAAGGAAAAAAAAGGAAGGAAAAAATCGGAACACGAGCTCGCCATCTAGGGCAGGGATCGATTGAGACAGTTTTGATTAATTACTAAACGCGATGGACCCCCAGTAAGGCTGGGGAAAGGAGAAGAAGGGACCATGCGTGTGGTTTATGGCATTAGCAGCAAGAATGTTGTCGATAATTGAAAATGTGCCCGCAAGAGTGCGTGATGTTGAGTGTCGGAGGCGGAAAATTAGTCCCGTAAATTCCTCTCACCACCTTTTCTGGATGGATGGCCTGGCCTGGCGTGGGGAGTGGTAGACAAGGAGGTGAACCGCGGTGAAAATCCCGGAACCCGGTGTGACATGGCGAGTGCTAAAGCGGTTAACGACGGAAACAAAACACGAACCGCGGCATGATTACCGTCAATCATCAGCAGGTAGTCGACGTTGTGGCTGCTCAGAGTAGGCCGGCACAACAACAACGCTGTAAACACTTGACACACATCAGCGCCAACAATGCTGTCGGCGATTTGCATCTGGTAGGCATGGGAAGAGCAGCCTTGCCAACGATCGCTACGGTGCGGTGCGTGTCGATTAGTGCTCAGACATATGTTTGTGTGTGTGCGTGTCTGTGATCCCTCTTGGCGACACATCAGCTTTACTGTCCACCCCTTCCTCTAGCCGTCCCCCGAAGAAGAAGAAGGTGCTCATTAATTTCTAACATATCATCAACACATTTACGGTCGACGACGACGACGGTGGTTGGGAGCAATTTATTACTGAACTGCTGTTGCTGCTTGCCACTCTTGCTCTGATCTAGGGCGGGGGAAAAAGGGGTGGCCAATAGAAAAGAAAAACGAAACGCTTAAAACGATGATTTATGTGAGTTTATGCTCGCGCGCCTTTGTATGCCATTCATTTCGAGTTCAACCTTCTCTCGAACCATTGCTCAGTTTGTTGTTTTCCTCTGGTTTTTTCCAGCTTTTTCTGTTCTGCCGAGGCTGCTTAACTCTCTCGATTCCCGTGGATTCAGGACACGGTCTGCGATCGGCGCCTTACACGACACCACCCCTCCGGTGCACAGCAGCTGATCCATCCTCGCTTCGACACTTCCGGCCTCCGGCGGCCTCTGACAAATGGTTTCGCACAAACTTTTCATCTACCGCGATTCTTCGCGAGCATAACTACCACATACAACTTCACCGCGTGGCGGAATTTGGCACATTTGCTGACGTCTTTATCATAAATCGATTTGCACGCATATCCCGGGGGGAGGGGGCTCGGTGATGCCAGCGTTTCCTTTCGGTTTCCACTTTCTGCGCCACGAAAACGATGAACAAGTGGCCCCGGGTTTGATTTACATAAAGTGTTTTTAATGACACACTCCGGGGCCCTTGGGATGAAGTTTTCGCGTCGTGGCCAATGCGAGATTCATCATCAGACTCCAGGTTCTTCACGTTTTGTTCTTCACCACCAGCGACTTCGACACCACCGCGACTGTCACGCGAAAGCAAAACGAGCAATACATTGTCGAAGGCGTTGCAAAAAGGGGGAGAGAGGCCTTTCGGGGGCTTGAGGAGCCAGTAATCCCGTGCTAATTCGCAACACGATCTTCGCCGCCAAACATGGGATGCTATCCGGGGCCCTGCTGCCAGATGTCGGAATGCCGGATCGCATCGCAAGCAAATGCACCAGCTTCCAGTCCAGGTTTTTACCACATTCGAAGTACGGTCCAATGGGGCGGGGTGTTGTGTGCGTAGCCGGAGGCACATTTGTCATTACAACCGACCAACAACCGACCAACAACCGACCAACAACCGACCGACGAGACGCGACCTGCCAACTATCTCATTAGATGCAATGCCACGGAAACAAACGAGCACCGGCCGAGTCCGGGAGCTTCTGAACACCGCCACCGCCGATGCCGACGGAACTGCTAATATCGGGACCGGCCAATTGACTCCAAATGACTGTTATTACACCGTGAGCGAATCTTTCCGGGACAGGGTAAGGGGCTTTCCGAAGGATTAATGCCTGCTTCGGTCTCATTTGGCCGCTGCCGCTTGCGGCTTACGCGGCACTCGATTGTGCGGCTCTCGATGTGCCGAAGACAAATAAATATGATGATGGCGCGAGAAGATTGGCGGGATGTCATTTTCACGCACGAAGGTGTTAGCTTTCATTAGGGACCGGGAGTGACGCTGAATGAGACGAGGGTTGGGACTAAAAAGTTGCATTCACTTTGTCTGCGTGTGCGATTTGCGCGAATTGCCATTTTGGAGTCTGTGCGATGCAATGCAAGAGAAAAAAAAAACGGTTACTTGACCGCGCGCTCCGTAACGACGGTGAATGTGGTTCTTCAAAGTTTGCGTTTGAATGGTCACATCGGAATCGGAATCGATAAATCCTGCTCGCAGTGCACCTGTTTATGCATCTTCCAGTCGACCGTCCCGTCCCGTCGACCGGTAATGCACTTTAGGGGTTCATAAATGCGCCAAGAATAAAATACTGCCCACCAGCACCTTTGGCCAGGGACGGTGGCCAGTGTGTCGAGAGGTTTTTCGGTGGAGACACCGACGTCGTCCACCGCAATCGAAGCAAACCACGAGACGGCGTCTTGCAAGGACTGGTCACCGCGGTTTTTATGTTGCTGCTGCTGCTGCTGCTGCTGCGCCTACTGCTGCAGCTCATGAATGCATAAAACTGTTTGCATGCCCGTGGACCGGGGGCAAAACCATGACGACCACACCCCACCACACACAAACACACACGCACACGACGAGTCGTGGCGTCACCGAAATACGGGCGGTTGGCTGTTACACTCCTGGCGGCCTGAGCTGTTACTCTATTTAGTTGTAGCGAAGCGAATTAACATATCCATTTGGCTAACTCCCTCCACGAGAGACATTCCCGGGGTTTTAGGGTCCTCGTACTACGAGTGTCTGTGTGTGTGTGCGTGTGTGTGGTTCAGTGAAGTAGGTGAGGTGTTTGTTTTTTGCTTGTCCTTTCTTATGCACTGACTGGTCCGTTTGCATTCTGGTCCATCCGTTGTCCGCCCGGTTGTCATTCGGAAACCTCGTTTGTGAACGGGCGCTACGGGTGTGTAGGTTGTGTTTGCCAAAGCTAGTAGCCCTTCCCTCGATAGCCCCTCGATGTTTGCCGGTTAACCTCAGCCGGGGATTTGCAGTCCGGCCCGTACTGATAGCCAGCCAGGGGCCGGTGTCTTACAATAGCCGATCCACGGCCGGTTACGTGCATGTAAACGGGAGCGCACCGAACAGAGGGAGGCCAAAACGATGTAGATGTTATCGCGAGATTGGTAAATTCTCGTTAGCGCTTCGTTTGTTCTTATTTAGCGGGGCCATGGAAGATGGACCCAGAGCCCCCCGGGGGGGATGGATCGCTCGGTACTCTCACTTCGGTTCCGATTCCGAAATGCTGGTTCTACATACATGCGTCGGCCAGTGGGCTTTTGAAGTTCTACAACCATTTGGATGGACATTGAATTTCGTGTTTTCTATGAAACCAGGAAAAGCATGAGACGGCAAAGCGTGCCGCAAAAGACTATATTGTTAAGTTTATGGAAGAATTGGAACATTGTGTTGAAAGGGTTACGTAATGCCTAAAATACGAAGCTGGTATGCGAGGTGTGTTGTTCGAAAATGTTCGATTTTTCTGTGTTTTGGAAACAAAGCTCTACTTCTACTTGCCACGAAACAATACAACAGCACCTTTTTTAATTCTTAGAATATAGAAATTACATTTTAATTCTTAGAATCATTATTAACACCACTATTAATGCTTTTAGTTGATCAACTTGAATATCCTCCAAAGCGTCCAAGCGGCCTTCAAGGACTTCATCAATTTGATGAGACATCGCATCATGAATATCATCTTCGAGAACATAAATCGGATTGCAACTTTTAGAGTTACTGATTTCTCATTGAAAAATGCAATGAGATAGTTCTGTCGTGTTTTATGCATCAAAGGTCCACCAGAACATTATGAATTTACCACCAATAAACGTGCGCGTCATATGTTGACATGCCGTTTGGTTCGTTGATTTTAGGATAAGCATATTTGTAATCTTTTACACTGTTTTGTTTAAACGATGGATTTGTGACGTACTCATGATCTCAGTTAAGCGATTCGAGCAGATCAATCGAACCGATCGAACACTAATGATCAAACCGCAGTAGAAAAATGTTACGGTAACTTGTTACAACAAACAATTAGGATAACCAAATGAATAACAAAATATCGAACGAATTTAATACATCGATCAATCTAAAAAATTGTTGTGTGAAAAATCCTAGTTATGATTTAAAAATTAATCGTTATCATTCCTGACGTAAGTCAAGATCTTTTAATTTCAATTCCCAATATACCTCATCAACAGAACTAATCACTAAGAATCGCTTTACTCTTAATCCATTGACTATCAGTCATGCACAATCACATGTTCTGAATGCTTAGCAGTTATTCAATAATGTGAATGATCCCCTATTTTTTTAATAGAAGCGCCAGCTTTACATCTTGATTGGAATAGCCAAGTATTTCAATCCAAGTTTAAAAATTATGCCGATAAACCTAATCAAGTGAATTTTAATGAAATAATAAAGTTATTTTCAAGCGATTAAGCAATTAATAAGCAATTTATTTAATGTTCTTGGCCTGTTCTTATTACACGCTGTATTAGTTGCTCTATGAGATAGCGTGTTTGTGTTAGCTATTAAGCGTTATGCTTGGCTACAAAAACATAACCCCCGTATTGCATGCCGTATAGTAGAATTATCAATTAATCGAAATGATTATTGCTCTATTCCTCTTGTGCATAACATTATCATTATCAACTATCTTATCACAACCTCATCGATTTGCAATCGTAGACCGCGGTCGCGGTATGCTGTTGAAAATGATTGTCACCACGGATTTAATGGTGTGCAGACACAGATGCTGGACAGTGCATAATTCATTTTGTACCGCGACCATCAAAACAAGATCAATTCATCATACGAATGCTGTGACAATGATGTTAAATCGTAATGGTTAGAATGTCCGAAACGTGACCACCGAGATGACGATGATTGACGACCTTCAGCAACACACGAGTGAAATGAGGTTTGAAGTGTTTATCTTCACTGACCAGCACCCGCCCCCCACCAAGCACAATGGACGGATTTGAACGATTCGCTGCTCAAACTCCATTAGGTTTTTATCAAATTATGGCACCTCTGGACGGCCGACTTCCGGTTCACAAAGCTCATTAACCGTCGCGGTCGCGGCTAGTGCGTTTAGGGCGACCACGGTTAGATGGATGCTCCATTTTACACGATCGTGATCACTGCAGGTGCGAACCCCCGCTCCGGGGGCCCCCGATTGATGGCCATGATAAACCAACAAAGTAACTACAATTCTATTGTCCGTTTGCAAATGTACATTACTCAACACCTCGGTTGTGACAACACTCGAGCTAACAGTGCTAGGTAAAGCATAGAACTTGGGATGTTTTCCAAACTCGTACACATCAGTAACCATCCAGTACGTTACTTTTGATAACCGGGTTTGGTTGGCGTAATTGGCGAAAATAAAAGAGAAGCGCCCCATTTAATATAGACCCCGCACCGCACCACTTGCCGGTAGAACGGAAGCGCGGAATTCGTTTCCAGCAACAATAATCCGGCCGGCCTTATGAGCCTTTAATTGGTTACTGGTCGGTGCGTAATGCTCGAGCGTCTAAAGCCTGTCTTTAGTGGAGGCAACCCAGCAGAAAATCCCACATCTTATCACCACTACCCAATGGATTTACCCAGCACGATATGAACCCTTCATTATCCAATAGAATGGTTCCTCCTGAACCTTTGCTGCACCAACCAACGCGGCCCCAACAAACGGGTGCAAACGGAAACGGTAGCGAACGAGTTCGAACAGAAAGGTAATAATTTCTCGAAACCATCAACTGCATCAACAACACAACGCGATCTCGTCTCGCGAGCCACTACGGTTCAGGCTACGGTTACGGGAGGTCGAGCCGCTCAACCCAACCAAACCAGGATGCAGGCAGATGCAGGTGGTGCAGGGCGGTCAATTTTATGCCTCGGTACGCGATACGCGATAGTGGGCCGCGCTCCGACACGCACAACCCTTTTAATTTCCCCACAATTATGGGGCACTTTATTAATCCTTTAGTGGAGGATGGTGCAGACGGCTCAAGACCCTTGGTCGGTGGTTCGTGTGTAGCAGTTAATCCGTCGCGAAAATTGAACACAAAGCCCGCTGTTTGATGATCGCATTTCAGCGTTTCAGCAATGTTTGACGTGCACGTGATCCTCCCCCAAAGAACCGAAATCAAATAATGCTGCTCTTAGCGATGAATTTCGTGCGATGAGCAACGGGCGTCCAGGCGTCTGGCCAGGCAGGTGCCGGCAGTGCGAATTAGGAGTTAGATTAGGTGAAGGGCGAGCCATTAGGGTTCATCGTGAGGTGGGAAAAATGTAATCATCATTTTATCACTCCGTCTAATCATTGCGATGTCATCCCTACTGCCGTTCTGTCTGCCATTTGTAGGGCCGGATGCATTTGTTGATTTGAAAATAGTGGCCAACTCATGGCTTTGCTGTGCAGCTGCATAATCACTTTCGAGAAATTTGCTTGATTCACTGACATTGACAGCTCGGACGAGGATGCAAAAAGTGTTTTCGGAAAAAAAATTAAACGAAATTTATTCCTTACCTTGCTCGGGAAATCCACGGCCAGCATACAGTCACTGTAGTTGGCCTCGGTCTTGATGGACGTTGGGCCAGTCAGTGGACTGCACAGTTGTCCTACGCTGAGCTGCGCTTCTCTGTACCACGGATACATAGCTTTATCGCACCAGCCGTTAGCGGGCAATCATCGATCGGGCAAGAACATATTACTTTCGACCTCCACTCCACTGCATCGGTGGGTAACACCAGCAATAGCACTATCTTTCTTTCGTTTTATTGCACTTCTTACTCTTGCTCTACAAGAGTGCACTTTGGTTTAACTAATTGGGCACCGATTGAAGGTTATTTGTCATCCGAAAATCATGGGAAACAATGCACAAAGCACTGGTTACACATTTGGTTGCAGATCAATAATGCATTCAGCTGGAACCGGTCACTAATCTACTGCAATTCACACATTTTGCCCGTTTACAATATCACACACACACAGCACTGGGCTAAGGAATTGGACACTATCCTTGTTGTTTGTCATCACAATTGGCGTTCAACTGGCGGGGCCCCGTGGGAGGGGTGGTTCAATTTCACTCCAACATGCAATTCGCCTATTAACAGGATGATACGATGGAGAAGCAACGAACAACGATGAATCCTTGCCACACGGGCGGACCACTTCAACTACAACTACAAACGCTCACTGGTACAACAATCGGAACAACAATCGGTAAACAAACGATAATCGGCCAACAACGAGCAACACGACACGCAAAACCGGAAAACTGTCGGGGAAAAGTTTCATTCACATTCACCGCGCGAGCGTTCGCCCGTCGCCTTTCGGTGGAAAAGCGACATTAGATCACGTTCTGGGGCCCCACGCACGATGCCAGAGCGCCAGAAAAGGGTTTATGAGCTCATTAGTGGCCCTGCGGAATGCTACTATTACACTTTACACGCGTGTTTTCGCATAAACGATTGATCGCTTATCCCGTCCCCACCGCACCGGCACTAATGGCCACGCGGTTTTATGACACTTTTTGCAACCCGTACCAGTAGCAGCGTTGTTACTTCCACTTACGAGGTTCTTTCATTTCGATCATCCCAAAAACACACAGTTCACACACCACGTGACCGGATCGTCTCCTTTGCGAGCCCGGTTACAGGAGAAATTCACCGAAAAGCGGCCTCCTCTGATCGGAAAGTCGGGCCTGTGCGGTCGTCGTCGCGGGAAAAACGTTTTTTTACCACGCGCTCCCCAAAGCAACTGGCGAGCGAAACGGTTCGACGCGTTGGATACCTTCCTCACGTGCCTCGACGACGCGGTGGAGACGCACACTCCACGCGGAGAGAGAGAGAGACAGAGAGAAAGAGCGCATGTGCTCTCGACGATGATGACGACGGCGACGACGACGGAGAGCACGATGAACGAATCATGGTACAGCATAAGCATATCCCCACGGTCAGATGAGAGCACGAAGATGACGACAACGACGACCACGAAGATGACGACAACGACGACGACGACGATGAGACTTTATCCAAACCCTTCTGCGTCTCTCTCGCGCCTTTTGCTGCTGGCTTTGATAATCTCTCCGATTTTTCTGATACGACGCTTCGGTAGGCGATTTATTGGTAAAACAATATGATTCTCTTTTTCATTCGTTAAGTAAAAAAACTATTCGTTTTTTTATTGTTAATAAAACATTCGTAAAACATACACTTAATAGAAAGTATTTATTGCTTGTTGACCAATTCACTGCCGCGAGCATACTTCACATAGCAACCATCACTTAATCCGTCCTTCGATCTCACGGTGATCGTACTAGTGTCCCCCACCCCCTGGGAGGGCAAATTTTCACACTCATATTGCGGATGTGTGAGAACATTTCTCAGGCCCAGTGCCGCTGTCGCTGTCGTGCGCTTTGCATCTTCCGTGCCTCGCAACGGATGCTGCACCAAAAGAACGTCATCTGGAGAACGTTAACACTGACAACACGCGGGATGCTTCTAATGAGCCACCAAATACTCATCACTCTCTCGAGACCGGGCGGAACCTCCTCGCAAGCCCTTGGCCTGGGGTGTGTGTTTTTTTATTCTTCAATTCATTTGCGATCCATTGCGATTAAAAGAATGGAGACACAAAACGCGCAAAACGTGGCCTACCGAGAGTTCAATGGACGAGAAGAATCCACCAGACTCTCGGTTGTCAGGAAGCGTGTTCAAAATGCAACACACTACTGCAACACCCAACATGGGCCACAGTTTCTCATCGGGAAACGATTGTTTGAATTTATACGGATGCACCACGGATGTGGAGGACAAATGATGGGAAGAGACAAATTTCTTGCGAATGACATTGCCCCAGGAACGCTCTCGAGTGAAGAAAAGCCGGAAAAGGGTCTTCAAAAGACGCTTGATTGATATAATATGACCCACAATTCAAAGTAAAAAAAGGGATTAGGTATAAGATCATAATTTAGATAATGTTTCAATTAAAAAAGAACGCTCTAATGCTGGACATCCTCCACTAACAACACCAACAAATCTAATCGAAACGAAATACACTTTCACAGCCTACTTGTCTCATGTATGTGAAAATGCATGATGCGAAGACGAGCGTCTTTCAATGCAAATGACGTAAATGTTATACATTTTCCCATCCCTTGTCAAAATTTGCCATCCAAACCCGCGGGTTTTTGTTCAACCGTTGTGGCCGATTCCGGATTTTGCATTCGGTAAGTGCTTTCCATGATCTTGACCTATCCCTCATTTATGACCTCCGCCTGGCCCAGTGGGGGGGGGGGGGGGGGGGGGAAGGAAATGACGAGCGTTAGCGATTTGTTGTTCCTTTTTGCCCTCGACGAACAACATTCTTCACACGCGGCTCCGGATCGTCCGAATGGAGGCCGCGCTCCGGACGATTACATTACTGCGCTGGGGATGGGTATGATGGAGAAGTGTTTGCAAAAATGATTTCACTCGCATTTTTTTTTTATTCTGTTCTGTCTTCGCTTTCCACTTCGCTCATCGCATGGCATAATCGGAGACAGAGACCCCGGGAGTGGGGTGATGTTGATATGGTCGTCTCGGCTCGGATGTCCCTTACGCTCAAGTATGTGGAGGGTTTTTTTTTCGGGACTTTTTTTTTCCCCGTTGAATTCGATGGTAATGCAGACGAGCAGTCCACTGAGGTCGTGATTCCTTGTGGTAAGACCTTGAACTACCTTGAGGTAGCTGATCAAATGATTATTACCAACTGAATCGATTTAGCGAAAGTCAATGTCATTGAATGAATGTTTTCCAAAGCCTTAAGGCCACCCACCAGTTAATGTGCCAGATACGGTATGAATCATGCCATAAACCATCCGTCTCTTCGCACGTCTCCGTCCGTCTGTCCGTCTACAAAGACAGAGTTGTTGTTATGAAGAAAGTTGAAGAACCCACGCTTGTCTCGCAGCATGAACACTTAATGAAAGGAGAATGTATTCATTTGTTCTGACAAGAGGCGCAAAAAAACCCATCTCGGTGTGTCGGTGTGTCGGTATCGGTGTGCGTCTGGCCTGTCCTGGCCGAATGAGCATGTGGAAAAAGAGGCCAAAAACCACGGTTAGCAGCGCGAGGTAACACAGGCTGAAAAAGACGTCTCCGTGGATTGCGAATGCACACTCGACATTCGTAGCACCCCGTGGTACGGGGTTAGAAGAAAAACCGACGAAATGAAGGTTGCTGGGACCAGCGAAAAAAAAAAACCGTTCGCCAACCGAGGCGAGCGAGACGAACGCCGACTTCATCTGTCATATGACAGCCATATCATCGATTTTTATGCGACTTTAATGTGCGGTTTGTTTGTTTTGAATGGTGGCCAGTGGCCGTTAAAGATGCCTGCTGCCTGTGGTACTTGTACTTTACGCCAACTCCCAGCAAGTGTAGACCATTAATTGGACCTACCATAGCACGTAGATATTATTAGCATATTAGCAGCATCGAGTAGCCATAATCGAAAGAATCGTGGCCCGTTCTCCAATATATCATAATTATTATTAACTATTTTTCAAATGACAAAAGATGAAGTTATTGGTGGAAAATGCCCGGGAAAATTGATGGAAAAATCATGCCAACACCGGCTGCCACCCCGACGGTGAACGCGCAGCCGCGAGTTACGTCACTCCGCCTTCGAACTGGCCACGGACGCTTCCCATTGGGCGACGAGCGACGTGAGCGAAATGGCCTGCGGGCAGAAGAATGGACGCGAGCGAGACGACGCGAACATCGTCTCGTCTCGTGCGTGGCTTCGCCTTTTTTATGATCTCCCCACCACCCCCTCACCCCCCCCCCACCTCCTCCTCCTCTCCCTCTCTGTCAACCCTTTGGGGCCGTGGCCGTGCTCCACCCACCACACCTTTCCCACCTGGCGCCTGGTTGCGGCTTGCGGCCACCGGAAACGTGAATTCTCGACGACGAGCGGCGCGACGACGACCGCGACGGAAGGTGCGCGTTGGAGAAAAATGTCCTCACGTCAACGTCGGAGAAGACGTTTTCCAATAAAAGGGAGAGCAAATAGCAGACAGCAGCAGGCAGCAGCAACAGCAGCACGACGGGAGCAGCAAAACAAACGACACGACGCGTAATGAGTAGCAGAAGAAGCAACGGATCGGGTGCGCAATTAAAGCAATTATTTAATTAAACAGAAAAGAAAAACATTCTAGCCAACCACAACAACAGCAACTATTGCAGTACTAGTAACCGGGGGGGAAGGACGAGGCCCGATGCATAATTTAATTAAATACTATCGAAGAGTAAGATCTCAAAATAGGCAATAAAAGCGATGCGATACATCATTCATTAGTCTGGGCGGGCGGACAAAAAGGGTTTCGGATGCTCGGCAATTATTGCTCAAGATAGAAGCGCTATTGAGCGCTGGAAAAGATACTACGTGATATGGTGATATGCGTTTAGTTGCTAAAAATGGGCAGAGACCCAGACTAGAGTAACATAGCTAAGGAAGACACTTTGGGAAAACTGTAACGAGAAGGTATATAAAATAGTATTAGACATCTATGACAGTTTAGTCTACCGTTTAGTATAGATAAACGAAGGATCTACTTTTAAGCACTTCCTCTCTTGACGGGGTCCCTCGAAATCTATTACTGCAGCTAAAACACAATGTTGGAATAACTAGTGAATAGTGAATTGATCATCGGTTGAAGGTTCAGGGCTATTGATGAAAGAAAAGTTATAACATTGGACGAAGAAGGATATACTAAATGTCCCTCTTCTTATGGCCTTCGATTATTGTCTCAATTTTTCATAGAAAAAAACATGAGCATTTTAACGTCAAATTTCGTTTAGAGCGAACGTACCACTACGATCATGATCGATGATAGCACAATCTACAGAGCATAGCATTAAAAATGGTAACAGGTTGATTAACTTATCATCAGCTACTAGTCTGTTAATCGCAAGTACCAAAATTATACGACGCAATGTACAGTATGAAAAAAAAGGTTATTCACCAAGTTGCTAAACAACTGATTCATTCAATAAGGGCTCTATCAACATCACTTAGAAATAAACAACTATTAATTTGTTAGGAACTTTTTAGGCGCATAACTCCGTTATTTTAGGCGATAGAACCATCGATAGGACCTTAAAAGATGCGCATGAGATTAAAGAACTAAATTGAATCTTTGAAATGAAGAGATAAATTATTATTTGATTATTTTGAAGTGAAAACCATACAAACAATACAAGTTTTCATACAAAACGATACAAGTACCTTTTTTGACTATTTTTGTGATATCTTTTTTTCTAGTGGTTCGTTTTGGAAAAAGTAAAAAGTAAAATAAAGAAAATTAAAAACCAATTGAAACCATTGATATACGATTTTTTGAGTAAGATGTTTGGAGAAAACAGCCACAACGTAAATTCTCGTCGTGATGGATAATCTTTTTTTTTCATACTATAGGTCAATATAGATCACTAGAAACTGTAGAACAAAGGGGCTCGATGGCTAGAGTTGGTAACTAAGGCACAAGATAAGTAAACATGTTATGTATATGATCATTATACCAACGTTTATAGTTACGAAACTTTCCTTGGCTGTTATTTCATTTGACAACTTGCGAATTTTATTTCAACTTTAAATACAACTCTATTGATTTATTTTGACAATTCTTTGCAGCAAATTTCCTATCGAGCCGGATAAGTATAAATAGGAACGGAAAAAAGTTTCTTTCATCTTAACCGTGCCTAACCGTACTACAGTAACTTTATTTCGTTGTTAATGCTGTTGAAAATTGTTCTCGTGGCCTTGCTCCTTTGCGTGTACGTGGTTTCGCAGAGTGACACTACTTGGAGTTACTAATGGACATGAAGTACAGATGAATGAACATGAAATGAGTCAGCCTTTCCTACAGCTGGATGGTGAAATATGACACGTGAAGGACAGGTAACACGTGATCTGCATCAACAGTCCACACGCTCTTGCGATAGTCTTAAAGCGACCGAACATGACATTAAATGACTAAAAACGCGATGTAAAAATGTAGTTACAATACAACAACAATCACCAAGAAATCCGTTACCTATGGACTGCTAATCGATTACTTAACCACTACTCATACGCTAGCACATAATAACCACACCGAGACGTGCTTGGCATGCTACAACCAATACGAACGACATACGGATTCGGTTCGATGCCAAAATGCAGTTAGGGTCGTTTTCGGCAAGTCACTACAATGTATTACTCTCCCCGTAGTAGATGAGGGTGTGGTGCGTCTGGTCGGTGGCAGGATGGGTGAGGAGGTGTGAGGTTTGGTGGGAGTGGGGTGAAAGATATCTTCATCATTAATTTCGTCTCGCAGAAAAGGCCTTTTCATTAACCGCATTATCGCCATTGTTTCCATCATCCTCTGCCGAATCCAACAGTTTACGAGAAATCACAAGAGTGACGCCGTTGCCTTAGGACCCATTTTTTGTGGAGTCATTTTATGGGTTTTCGGGAAAAATAATTTTCCCGTGCACGCGAGAGCACTACACACACACGCGCACACAAGCCGTCCAGTAGCA